>NC_056729.1:35715653-36036903 GCF_019279795.1 Protopterus annectens
TTAGACTGACGTCAGGACGTCAGAGTACAAATGCGCATGACCGACGTCATTTCCTCAGTCTTTTCTTGCCCCAGATGTCAGAAGACCCTAAAAAGATAAGGCCAAACCAAAAACCAACAACACACCAAACACCCCTGTACCAAATATATATACAATATATACAAAGTAAGAAAGGTACAACAATCCCACCCACACAACCACCCCTAAACACAGAGGGGAAGGAGGGAGGGAAAATTGGACTGCAGCAATGTGGATCTTCGAACATCTACATTTATGGTAGGTACAAAACTGTACTATGTTCTTCATCTCACATTGCTGCAGTCCTGACTATTGGGTAGAATCCCAAAGCAGAGGTAAGGGAGGATGGCAAATCACAAAGAAGCAGGAGCTGACAACATGCCCTGTAAAATAGCAGTGGCAAAACCAGCCCTAGATTTAGAGTAGAGAGGAAGGTGGTAATGCTTAGAGAATGTATGCACTGAACTCCAAGTAGCTGCCTCTAAAATATCCTTAGTTGCCACCCCCCTTAGAAATGCTGTAGAAGTGGCAGTAGCCCTAGTGGAATGAGGTCTAATCCCAGCTGGAATCTCTTTGCCATGATGGGAGTAACAGAAAGCAATGCAAAACCCAATCCACTTAGAAATAGTTTGTTTTGACACAGGCTTGCCCTGAGAACACAAAGCAAAAGAAACAAACAACTGCTGAGACTGCCTGAAATCCTTAGTCCTGCTTAAATAATAACGCAACTGCCTGTGTACATCTAAAGTATGCAAAATCTTTTCCCCTTATTTTGGGGATCTGCATAAAAAGTAGGCAAATGAATAGTCTGGTTTAAAGCCACACTAGAAACCACTTTAGGCATAAAGGAAGGATTAGTACGTAAAGATACCCTATCCTTATGGAAAATCAAGAAAGGCTCAACTGCCATAAGGGCCTGCAATTCAGACACCCTTCTTGCAGAGGTAATGGCCAACAAAAATGCAGTCTTCCATGACAAATATTTCAATTCAGCAGTAGCTGCAGGCTCAAAAGGTTGTAGAGTGAGTTTCTCCAACACAAAATTGAGGTCCCAAGTAGGAGTAGGAGCTCTACGTGGGGGTCTTATATTCTTTGCCCCTCTAAGAAATTGCTTGAACAAAGGATGAGAAAACAATGGTGGGTCACAATCATAGTGAGCTGAAATTGCTGCAGCATGAATCTTAATGGAAGAGAAAGACAAACCTTTGTCCAATAACTCAGTAAGATATTGAAGAGCCACACTCAAATTTGGCTCAGAAACATCCAAATCCTTTGCTGCACACCAAAATAAAAATCTCTTCCATTTTCCTGCGTACACTTTCCTTGTACTAGGCCGTCTGGCTTCCATAATCACATTCAAAACTTGTTGAGGAAGCTGAGACCTGCTATGGTTCAAAACAGAATATGCCAGGCTGTGAGATGAAGAGAGTGAAGCTTGACATTGAGTAGATGCCCGTCCTTCTGAGACAATAGGTGTGGAATCAAAGGTAAGTGCCAAGGAGGCTTCCTTACCAGACTCCTCAGCAATGGGTACCAATGCTGCCGAGGCCAATCTGGAGCTATTAAAATCATCCTTGGCTTGTCTTGTCTGACCTTCAGGAGTACCTTTGGGAGGAGAGGCAGAGGTGGAAAGGCATACACATGAAGATTTTTCCAACTGAAAGAAAGAGCATCCACTTTCCAGGCTGTGTGATGAAACCTTTTCGTGCAAAACTTTGGCAGCTGGTGGTTTAGTGGAGAAGCGAACAGATCTATGTCTGGAGTTCCCCAGGACACTGTCAATGTCTGAAATACATGAAGATCCAGTTTCCACTTGTGGGGATCCATGATTTGCCTGCTTAACAAATCTGCTAAGGAGTTCTGTGCTCCTGGCAGAAACCTTGCTTGAAGATTCAGTTGCAAACTGAGAGCAGTCTCCCACAAAATCATTGCTTGCCTGCATAGAGGATAAGAATGTGTTCCCCCTTGCTTGTTGATGTACCACATGACAGTTGTGTTGTCTGTCAGAATCAACACCTGTCCTGGAAGAAGTAAATCTTTGAAGGCCATTAATGCAAACTGGACTGCCAACATCTCCTTCATGTTGATATGTAGATGCTGTAGGCTGGCAGGCCACTTGTCTTGTATCCACTTTCCATTCAGATGAGCTCCCCAAGCTGTGTCTGAGGCATCTGTCGTTAAAATCTGACTCGCCTCTGGCCGGGTCACAGAGAGTCCCTTGTTTAGGTGACATTCCTGAGCCCACCACAAAAATTCCTTTTGAATGCAAGGTATTATTGGAATGACAGTGTCCAAATCCTGGCAGTGCTGTGTCCATAAATTTTTGAGATACCATTGCAGCTTCCTCATATGCAGTTTGGCATTGGGAAGCACCAGAATACAAGATGCCATGAACCCTAAGGCTTGAAGGACTGTCCTTGCAGTAAGCCCGGACTGATGAGATAGTTGTTGGAAGTAAAGAGAAAGATTCTTTTGTTTGTCCGGGGTTAAAAAGGCCATCTGGGTTGCTGTATTCAGTCTCACACCCAGAAAGCACATGTCTTGAGAGGGTACTAGACTGGACTTTATTTCGTTCACAGAATACCCTAGGCATCTTAGCACTGCTATCACATATTCCAAATGCTGAAGAAGCACATCCCTTTCTTGAGCCAGAATCAGGCAGTCGTCCAAATAAGGATAGATTTGTATTCCTTTTAGCCTGAAGAAAGCTATCACTGGAGCCAGAACTTTTGTGAATACTCTGGGCGCAGTAGATAAGCTAAAGGGCAATGCAGAGAACTGATTATGAAAATTTCCAGCTCGAAAACGCAGATACTTCCTGCAAACCAGTCTGATAGGAACATGAAGGTAAGCTTCCTTGAGATCCAAAGTTACCATCCAGTGATCTTTGCCCAGCAGAGGTAAAAGCTGTTGTAACGTCAACATTTTGAACTTGGGAATGTCCAGATAAGTGTTGAGGATAGATAAATCCAAAATTGGTCTCCACGTGTTCCCCTTTTTTGGTACTAGGAACAGGCGTGAATAAAAACCTAGGCCTCTTTCTGGCACAGGAACCGGTTGAATGGCCCCTATTTGGAGCAACAGAGAAATTTGTTTGTGTGCCTCTTTTCTTTGTTGAGGAGGAATGTCTGGTATGCCTTTGAAAGGAGGCAAGGTATGGAAATAAAACCTGTAACCGTGGTAAATGATATCCAATACCCATCTGTCTTGGGTAATTAAACTCCAGTTTTCTCTGAAAAGTGCCAACCTTCCTCCCAAAGGTGCTGCCAGACGAGAAGAATCTGGCAGCTGAAAAGGCAGGTCATTGGGTCTGCTTACGAAGGACTGACCCCTGCCCTCACCAGAAGACTGAGCAGGTGAACTCCTGTTCTAGGCCTAAAAGAACCCTGAGCTCTGCCCCTACCACGCCTAGACCTACCCCTAGACTGGGAATCATAAGCAGGATATGTCCACCCCTTAGTAGGCCAATTTCTACTAAACTTCGAGGCTGAACCTGCAAAATCTTTAACAGTCTGCATAGACTTAGCCTTGTCTTCCATTTTCTTCAGAACTGCTTCCACAGGCGAACCAAACAACACATCAGATTGTAAAGGAGCATCTAAAATCCTTGTCTTAACATGCTCAGCCAAATTCTGATCCCTCAGCCAGGCGTGCCTGCGAAGAACAGAACCCGTAGCAGCCACCCTCGAAGAGGCCTGTACAGCATCAAAACCACATTGCAAAGAATGCTTACCCACCTGTTCAGAAACATGAACCAAATCCTGCAACTCTTTACACTCAATACCTTCCGCCAGAGCATCTACCTTAGACTTTAATTGTGAAAGGAGATAATTTTGGTATTTCAACATGTGAAACTGGCAATTCAAAGCCCTCATGGCTAAAGTGGAAGAAGTATACACTTTCTTTCCCCATCTATCCAAAGCCCTTGCCTCTTTATCTGGAGGAACAGGATTTTTAACAACAGAAGCTTTAACACCTTTAGGCCCCTGAGAAACAGTTTCTGGGTCTGCCCTAGGACTCTTAAAAAGATACTTATGAGCTTCAGGCACCCTATAATATCTATCCGGTTTAACTGGAGCAGGAGGCAAAGAATCAGGATTCAGAGAAGCCTCTGCAAAAACATCTTCCACCACATTCAGAACAGGAGGAATAGCTAAAGGCCTATGCTGAGGTAGAAATAAAAATTCTCTAAGCCTTTTCCTGGAATCAGAGAAATCCTGACCTTCCCATTTAAAATGCTCCCATAGAATGAAGAGTCTCTGAAAAAGAAAAATCCTCAGGAGGAGAAGCAGAAGGAGTAGAATCATCTACATCAGAATCAGAGTAAGGAGAATACTCCTGCAAGTCTTCAGCCGAAGACTCAGAAGCATCCGAATACTGCTCAAAACTTCCAAGCTCAGGTTCCACCCTAGGCCTCTTATCAGGAGGGGGCATAGAACCTCTAATCATTGTAATCAAATCTTCTGCCATCTTAAGCATATGCTTCTTAGGTACAGACCCTGAAGAACTAGGGGTAACACCTGAAACAAAACCTGGCCTGCCCCTGGGAGAAGCCTTGGAAACAGCAGGGGAGGGCCTAACCACCTTAGGAAGGGAGGGAAGAACAGCTACCTGAGAAGCCCCTTCCGCCTGGCCTACCTCCTGAGAGGTCACATCTTGCAGCAATAAAGTCTCTCCCTGGGATTCCAAAGAGATTTCTGGCTGAACCTCTGGCTCCACCGAGCCCTCTAAAGAACCGACGTCCGGTACGGACGGTTCTTCCAGCCTAGGCTTAGCTGTTTTGTCCTTGCGCTTTTTGACGAAGCGGGCGCCGGAGCATCCGACGGCATTTTATAATTACACCGCTTCCCAAAAACTAACCTGGCACAATCTAATCTTCTCTTAATAGTGCGTTTGTTAAACCTAGCACAAGAGCGACAGCCAACAACGTCGTGCTCAGGCCCTAAGCAAGGAATACACAAGGTATGGTAATCCCTATGAGGTATCTGTTTCCCACAAGAAATACAGTTATTCACTTTTTCTGACATCCGGTAAAATACTGAGGCAAGAAAAAACCAAAATATTCCCCAACGGGGTACTTAGCCAACTTGGATTCGGTCTGAAACTCCGACTTCGGAAAATCTCAGAACGCCAACCTGCACTCGCAAAACTGCTTCTGCATCGGACCATGCGGCAAAAAAGACTGAGGAAATGACGTCGGTCATGCGCATTTGTACTCTGACGTCCTGACATCAGTCTAATGCGCCTCTGACCGACGTCAGCCTTATACTTTGGTATTCGGGCCGACTGGGACAGCGGACTACCCCAATAGTCAGGACTGCAGCAATGTGAGATGAAGAACATAATTCTGGAGTACAACCCCCTCCTCCTTTGGGACACATGTACCTCTTGAATAGTACCCTGAGTGAAAACGCCTTGAAGTACCTCTGGGAGAAAAGGGAGTTGTTTCCAAGGAGGCTGAGGAATGCCCATAAAAGGAGGACAGGATTTACACACCATAAAATACCCCTGGCGAATAATGGGCAGAACCCAAGAATCCTGAGTAATCTGAAGCCAGACAGGAGGAGAGAGAAAGATGAAGAGATAGAGGAATGTGGCTGGGAAGAGAAGGATAGTCAGAGAGCACCTGGTTTATCTGGAAAGGAAGACTTCTGAGTCCCTGAAGTCTGGGTAGCCTTAGCAGAAGGAGCCTGTTTGCCACTCTTTTTGCCCTTAGTAGGAGGGCGAGATTGCCTGTGAAAAAAGGCAGACTTATTGGGGTAGTTTCTTGAAATTTAGGAACAGGAGAGACAAACACATGTTTGAGTTCCTGTAAGGCTTTCCCCTTATCTTGAAGGGACTTAAATCAGCAGCAGCTTCCCAAAACAAGTGTTTATTATCAAGATATGCATCCATCAACTTGCCCTTAATAGCATCAGGCAATGGTAGAAGTCGAAGCTAAGAATACCTCATCACTGGACACAAAGCAGCAGTCCTAAAAGAGGCATCTGCTGCATCATAACTACACTAGACAGAATGAGCCAACTGATTGGAATTCCCTAACAGGGAAAGAGCAGAAGTTTTACACTCAGAGTCTGGGAGATCATTAATAACCTGACAAGCCTGAGAAAGGACAGCCAGCACATACCTGAACATATGGGTCTGATAATTCACAGCCCTAAAAGCCAACGTAGCTGAGGTGTAAACCTTCTTACCTAGCCTTTCCATGGGCAAAGGAAGCAAATGAGAGGGCTTGTCAGATGCTACAAACACCACTGAGGGGTCAGCAGTAGGACATTTGTATGAAAAGTTACAATCCTCAGGCACCAGGTTTCTTGGAAGCAGGGAGCAGAGAATCAGGAGCTTTACAGGCATTGGAAAATGCATCCAACAAAGCAGCCAAAACAGGAGGAATAGCAGAAGGTTTCAGAGATTCCATCTGCAGAAACTCATGGTACCTCTTATGGATTTCAGAGACCTGAGCACAACCTCGTTTAAAAAATTCCATCATCCTGAAGATTGTGTCCCCAAAAGATAGTTCTTTGAAAGGAGTATCAGGACTGCGAGATTCCTCTTCCTCTGAATTTGGAAAGAGTAAGCAAGGGATTCCTTATCAGAATCAAACTCCTCCTCAGAGCAATCCTGTTCCCTGGGCTTTTTAAGGGGAGTAGAGGGCCAAGGGTGGGATGGAACAGAAACCTCCTAAGGAGGTATTAATGCCATCAAAGCATTAAACAAACCCTGAGTGAAGGCCTGCCACTCACTCTGTGGATCCCTAGCAGCAGGAGGGACATGTTTAGTTTTTTTTCTTTTTTCTTTAAGGGGATGTCTGCCCTGTAAAACTTACAAGGCTCTGACCTAGGACAGCATTCAATAACAGAAGTTGAGACTTCTTCCCTAACTAAAATCTGCGGAACACACCTCGGAAAGGATCAACCGTGATTCCCCCTAAATGTACGAAATGGACATCTGAAAAGCCTCATTAGATGTGGTGAAAGCCAGATCCTCACCAGCCTCCAACCCGGTCACAGCTGATGAATCAAAGACGGACCTCAGTAAAAATGTCTGGCAAAGGTTGGGCAGCGGAAGATTCTGGTCTTGGCTTCTTAACCTTCTTCCCTAACGGATGACCCTTGGGGCTGCAAGTTCCTCCCATGGTATGCATAGCAAGAAGCTAAGTTGAAGATTCTCCAGATACAATGCAAGGGAAGAAAGCCTACTTTATAGCGTCTTTGGTATGAAAGCCTAACAAAGCAGGTTGCATGGTTGTGAGAGGCACCTATGCAAAATAAACACTGTTTGTGGCGGTCTTTATGGGGAATCTGTCTCCAACACTGGCATTTACCCTTCCTGGATAACATTAACCCCCAGAAGTAACCAAAAATCGAGAAAAAATGAAACCCCAACAGGGCACTTGCCTGCAATGGCTCAGAGACCAGCAAACAGGACGTAGGCATTCAGAAAGATGATCGAGAGATGTGTTTGAACTGGCTGCAATGACATGGGAGTTCAGTTCTGAGGAATGGTATGCCCAGCACATAACCTTTAGCATACGTGTGACAAATGGTGTAACTTAAAGCAACAGTAGGCCTTTGTATACTGGCCAGATGTTGGGCTGCCGAGACAGGGAATCCCAGAGGTTAGAATACTATAATGAAAAAATATATATAAGAACAGCTGTTGTAAGTCCTGTACGTTCTCATACATTATAACTGCATAACTGAGGCAAATCCTATTAGATAAGCACTCGGACTCAGGTTTAACTGCATTTTGTTCAGCAAGGGCTATTTTTCAGTTTTTATACATCGAATGGTATCAAATCATGTAAACGAATATGTAGTGTGGTGTACTAGAAGGTATGACGACAGACCTGACTGTATAAGCAGCGAATGCTTTTGATACTGTGTAAGATTGCAAATTTGTCTTTTGTATCACATTTCTCTCAGAGTAATGGAACGCTGACTAGCTACAAAGTACAGTTTTGTACCTACCATAAATGTAGATGTCCGATAGATATGCAACTGCAGTCATAACATATGGGTTGTCCTGCCTCAGGCAGCCCTCGGTCGGCCGAATTCCAAAGTCTGGGTCCGGCGTCGGCTGGTGTCGCCTCCTCTCCAACGTCACAATGGCTGGAGTATAAAGGCATCGGCCGACGCCATCTTCTTCAGTGTTTCTTGCCCCAGATGCCAGGTGCCCTCCTAGGAAGGCTAAATTTGGTAATGGATAAAAAATAATCCCAAGCATGCACAACAGTAATAAACAGATACACCATAGGAAATACCCCCAGCTAATGGGATAAGGGGTAGGGACCCAAAAAAGAAGGATACAGAGGGGTAGGAGGGTGGGAAAATCCGACTGCAGTTGCATATCTATCGGACATCTACATTTATGGCAGGTACAAAACTGTACTATGTCCTTCAAGAATGCAACTGCAGTCATAACATATTGGTTGAATACCATAGCCAAGCTGGGGGTGGATGGACCTATGATAAGGATGGCGTAGCTAAAATCCCCTGCAGGACTGCCGAAGCAAAGCCTGCTCGGGATCTGGAGTATAAAGGCAGGTTGTAGTGCTTGGTAAATGTATGCACGGAGCTCCATGTAGCAGCCTCTAAAATGTCCTTTGTTGCCACTCCTCTTAGGAAAGCTGTGGAAGTGGCTAAAGCTCTGGTGGAATGTGGCCTAATATTGGCTGGCACACCTTTTCCATGAAATGAATAGCAGAATCTGATGCAATGTCCAATCCATTTTGAAATTGTTTGTCTGGAGATTGCTTTTCCTTGTACTCCAGCAGCATAGGCTACAAACAGTTGGTCAGACTTTCTGGTGGCCTTAGTTCTGTCCAAGTAGTAACGTAGTTGTCTGTGTATGTCCAAAGTATGCAGTAGTTTTTCCCCCCTATTTTGAGGATTGGGGAAGAAAGTAGGCAGGTGAATAGCCTGATTTAGAGACACCGTGGAAATAACTTTTGGCATGAATGTAGGATTTGTTCTTAGAGAAACTCTGTCTTGATGGAAAATGAGGAAGGGAGGCACTGCCATGAGTGCCTGAATCTCCGAAACTCTTCTTGCAGATGTGACTGCCAATAAAAAGACCGTCTTCCATGAAAGAAATTGCATTTCTGAAGTTCCTGCTGGTTCAAACGGAGGAAGGGTTAATTTTTCCAACACATAATTGAGGTCCCATGCAGGTACTGGCGGTTTTCTGGAAGGTTTGATATTCTTTATCCCTCTTAGAAACTGTCTTAGCAGAGGATGTGAAAACACTGGAGGGTCACAGTTGTATTTTGCTGAGATTGCTGAGGCATGAATCTTTACTGAAGAGTATGAGAGACCAGTATGAAATAGTTCTGCCAAGTATTCTAATATCTGAGGTATACTTGGTAATGCTGTGTCCTGACCCCTGTTGGCATTCCAGATGCTGAATCTCTTCCACTTGGCTGAATAGGTTTCTCTGGTGGAAGGTCTGCGTGCTTCCATCAAGATCTCTTGAACTGATTTGGAAAGAGAGCTAGGTGGAGAAATCATAGTAGCCTCCAGGCTGTCAGATGTAACGTTTTCAGGTCTTGATGTACAGTCCTGTAATTGTGTTGTGTTAAGAGCAGGGGCCATAGGGTCAGAGGCCATGGTTTTGTCCGAGTTATGGTCAATAGCAATGGGTACCAGTGTTGCCTTGGCCAGTCCAGAGCTATCAAGATGCCTGTTGGTTGTTCTGCTTTGATCTTCAGTATCACCTTGGTCAGCAGAGGCAGAGGAGGGAATGCATAAATTTTTAGAGAATTCCAGCTGAAGGAGAGAGCATCCGTTTTCCAGGCTAGAGGATGGTGAGTCCTTGTGGAGAACTTTTCCAGGTGATGATTTAAGTGGGAAGCAAAGAGATCTATGTCCGGTCTTCCCCATGTCTTCGTCAGTTGAGAGAAAATGTGAGGGTGCAGCATCCATTCGTGTGGATCCATGAAATTTCTGCTCAGTTGGTCCGCCAGTACATTGTCCTTGCCTGGTACAAACTGGGATTGTAAATGTATCTTCAGACTGAGAGACTTTTTCCAGAGAAGCATTGTTAGTCTGCAGAGGGGGTAAGAATGGGTGCCCCCCTGCTTGTTTATGTACCACATGACAGTGGTGTTGTCTGTCCTTATTAGCAAATGTTCTTGTTGTAGTGATTTTTCGAAGGTTTCGATTGCATGTATCACTGCCAACATCTCCTTTTGGTTTATGTGCAGATGCCTTTCCTTCGGCGTCCAAAAACCTTGAATGCATCTGCCCTCCATGTGCGCCCCCCATCCATGGTCTGAAGCGTCTGTTGTAATCGTTTGGCCTGCTTGAGGTTTGTTGAAAGACATGCCTTTGTTTTGCTGACTGGCTTGAGCCCACCATAGGAATTCCTTTTGCAGACATGGAATAAGTGGGATTATGTCCTCTAGGCTTTGGTTGTGTTGAGACCATAAGTTTTTTAGATACCATTGCAGCTTTCTCATATGAAGTCTTGCCAAATGTATCAGAAGGATGGAAGATGCCATGAACCCCAGGGCCTGCAGGATTTTCCTTGCAGTCAGCTGGGAGAGTTTTGCTAGGCCTTTGAAGTACTCTGGTAAATGCTGCTGCTTTTCCTCTGTGAGGTAGGCCATTTGGTTTTCTGTGTCCAGTTTGGCTCCTAGGAAGATAATCTGCTGGGATGGCAGTAGTTTTGACTTCTGAATGTTGACTGTGTATCCCAAGTCCTGCAGTAGATGCATGACATAGTCCAAATTTTCTTTTAAGGTTTGTTTGTTGTCTGCTTGTATGAGGCAGTCGTCCAGGTAGGGGTATATTTGTATCCCTTGCAGTCTGCAGTGTGCCACTACTGATGCCAGGCATTTCGTGAACACTCTGGGCGCAGTAGATAAGCCAAACGGCAATGCTGAGAATTGATAATGCTCTGTCCCTGCAAGAAATCTGAGGTATCTTCTGCAGCTTTGTCTGATTGGGACATGCAGGTATGCCTCCTTGAGGTCCAGAGTGACCAGCCAGGACCCCTTGCCCAGCATGGGAAGGAGTTGCTGCGTCAGCATTTTGAACTTTGGCACCATGAGAAAAGTGTTTAGAGTTGACAAGTCCAGTATGGGTCTCCATTTGTTTTCTTTTCTTGGAACAAGGAACAGCCTTGAATAAAATCCCTGGCCTTGCTCCTGAGGAGGAACCCTTTCTATTGCTTTTATACTTAACAGTTTGGAAACTTGAGTGAGCGCCTCTGCCCTTTGATAATGTGGCAGATTTGGCATGCCTTGTCTTACTGGTAATGTGTGGAAGTGGAATCTGTAACCTTTGTCTATCAAATTCAAAATCCAGTTGTCCTTGGTTAAGATATGCCAGTTTTGAGAGAATAAGGATAATTTTCCGCCCAAAGGTGCTTCTCTTTGAGCCTTTGTAGGCGGTACGAAAGTCAAGTCATTGTGATTGTCCTTGTGGTGCAGCTGAACTGTCTGCGCCACTTCTTTGATTTGGAGGTTGCCATTGGCGGCCCCTGTAAGATCCTCTGTATTGCCCTCTATCTCGGGCATGTCTGCTTTTTCCCCTTTGAAACTTGTCTGAGTTGGGGAAGGACCAATTCTTTGAGGGCCAGTTTCTGCTGAATCTGGGTGGCTGAACCTGAAGGAAATCCTTGACTGTCTGTACTGACTTTGCTTTTTCCTCTATGGATTTCAGTACATCTTGTGCATTAGCACCAAATAGCTTCCGTTTTTCCAGAGGTGCATCAAGTAACTTTACTTTAACATGGTCAGGCAAAGACTGATCCTTTAACTAAGCATGTCTACGTATCACAGCCCCAGTCGTAGCTGCCCTACATGAAGCTTCCAATGCATCATAACCACACTGAAGAAAATGGTTATTAACCTGCTGAGTGTTATGTATATGATCCTGCAATGCCTTTTTATCAATAGGCTCAGGAGAGGCTAACTTTTTCTGTAAATCATCCAGGAGAAAATCTTGGTACTGAAACACGTGGAAAAGGCAGTTAAGAGACCTCATGGCTAGGGTAGTAGAGGTATATACTTTTTTACCCCATCTCTCCAGGGACCTAGCTTCTCTGTCTGCTGGCAGAGGGTTTTTGGCAGAGGAGGTAGCCACTCCCTTGGGGCCCTGTGAAATAGTTTTTGATCCACAGATTGGGCCTTAAAAAGGTGCTTGTGAGTGTCAGGAACCCTATAATATCTGTCCGGCTTGACAGAAGCAGGAGGAAGAGAATCAGGGTTAGCACTGGAGTCAGAGAAAACATCATCCAAAACATCCATCACAGGTGGAATAGCCAAAGGTCTGTGCTGGGGAAGCTTGAGGAAGGTACGGAGCCTTTTCCTGGAGTCAGAGAATTCCTGGCCCTGCCATTGAAAATGTTCCCTCATGGAATGCAGGACTTCACCAAAAGAGAAATCCTCTGGAGGGGAGGCAGAGGGAATAGATTCCTCAGCATCAGAGTCCTCGTAGGCCTGGAAGGATTCTTCTTGGGTATCAGAATGCTCAGAATCCCCAGAGGCTTCATCCGAAGAAAGGTCGTCCGCCTGCTCAGTTCTAGGCCTTTTCTCTGCAGGTGGCTGAGAACCCCTCTCCGGATGGGGCTGAGTCCCCCTGATAAGGGAAATAAGATCTGCAGCCAGAGACATGATCTGCTTATCAGATGAAGGGGCCTGGGTAGCAGGCTTACGATGGGCCTTGGCCTGACTGGCGGCCTTAGCATGTGCAAAGGCCTTGATGGACATGGAAACAGGGGGCCTAGCAGCCCCACGTGCAGGTGTAACCTTGTCCACAGAAATGGTCTCGGGTAGATCCAGAACTTCGGTTTCCAGAGGAAAATCAATAACCGGCACCGGAGAGATCTCTGAGACTGAAGGTCGTGTTAACGCTGTGTCATCGGCCTGGAGCGGTGGATTTACCACTTCCGAAGGGACTGGAGCACTAGCAGAGGGTTTAGGAGTAGCATCGGTAGCGGACGCGGGCCGAGGGTGTCGGTCCCGGTCCTTGCGTTTCTTAGCAGATTGGGTTGTCGGTTGATCCGACGGCATGATATACACAAAAGATTCACCGAAAAAGTTCTCGGCGAATTCTGCCCGGCGCCTGAGAGTGCGCTTATTAAAGCAAGCACAGGCAGCACAGGCCGAGACGTCGTGGTCTGGGCCCAGGCAAGGAAGGCAGAGAGAATGGAAGTCCTTATGAGGTATTTGTTTACCACAAGACAAACAATTATTAACTTTCTCAATTTGTTCTGACATCGGCTGAGGCAAGAATAAATGTTCCCCAACGGGGTACTTAGCTTTTAGATGACTTCGGTACTGGCTCAGGAGCTGACCGACTGGCACTTGTGAACTGCTTCTGCTTCGGGCACCACGCGGCAAGAAAGACTGAAGAAGATGGCGTCGGCCGATGCCTTTATACTCCAGCCGTTGTGATGTCGGAGAGGAGGCGACACCAGCCGACACCAGACCCAGACTTTGGAATTCGGCCGACCGAGGGCTGCCTGAGGCAGGACAACCCATATGTTATGACTGCAGTTGCATTCTTGAAGGACATCAAAAAGTCCTCATTTTACTGCCTTCAAGTAACCCAGAAAAAGTGCAAAGATTAGGGAAACTTCACTATGAAAAATAACCAATACATCCCCCACACAGTATCTACAACACAACACAACTGTTGCTGATTTAAAAAAAAAAAAATCATGTCAAACTATAACATACTCCATTACAAACATCACTATTTGTGCCCTGTATTACTGCAAGGCAAATATAATGCCGCTCTGAAAGAAAAAAAAAATTCAAAAGCATTCTAAAATGTCACTTTATGCTGTTGTACATAATCATCTAGTCTTCTGGCACCACCCAAAGCTTCAAGAAACTACTAAAAAAATCATACTAAATGCTTGGACAGAAGCTACACTCAACAATTTACAATATCAGATACAGGCAGAAAACAATTAAAGCCTACACCAATAAATGTGGCGAATTCTCAACTACACTAACTGAAATTTAGTACTGGTATGACTGAGATGCTTAAGTTTCAGGCTGTTTCCTTGTATCCCAAATCCTCAAAATATCAGAGCTGGTACCACTGCAGAACTGCAAATGTCATTAGCTGCAACATGCTGATGTGTACATTACAACTTCAGTTAACTCCAATCGTGTGTCCGTTAGCCCATTCTCCTGGGAGCTAAATGCTATTCATCAGGATACATAAAAACAGTGTGGCCAGCACTGCCCACTCCTGCCAAGAAAATAAAAAAGACCAGCATAACAGATGACTATATTTCTTGTTACCACACTCAGTAACATATCCTCCTTAGGGGGAATATCTGGAACTTCAATATTGAACTGTCAGTAAAAAAGTCATCACAGTCAAACACAAACAATGTGCCACATCGCAGTAAACAACTAAGAAAAGTTGCATATGATTTTCAGACTGGATGTACACCTATCAGAACATTTCCTGCAGAAAGGACAACATTTTTGACAAACAAAATCAACATAATTCCCTTTAAAGATCAGGTGCTTCATAAAGCTTTTTGAATGCTAGCAATGATGCATTTTATATTACAGTTCAGCTTTTAGTTCATAACACTTGGGCACGTGTTTGCTCTATACCTATCCCTTCTGGTGGCATCCTTAATACTTCAAAGTTGGTGGGCAGAGTTTGGGAATGTTGGAGCACAGCTCCTGTGTATTTGATGACACAAGGAATTACAAGCAGTATGACAAAAACTACAGTCTCAAGCTGATTAATGGATTACTGCTACTCAAGTCCTGAACCCAAAATGCCTTGCATGCAACTCAGAACTTTAAACTAGTACAGTAATTGTGGGCCATTATTTTTTAGATCAGTCCTCCTCCTACTGATGAACTGATATTTGTCCTCTGTTAATACCTCCCACTTAACATTCTGGACTGTTCAAAATGGAACAAAGATCTGCCTACTTATTTTGCAAAATTGGGACTTAGTGTTGAACAGAACATTTGGATATCCTCTCCATGGCTGAGGTGACTAATAGTGAATTAAAACGTGCCACTTATTCTGACGAGTCTCATTGCATCAGATGATACAAACCCATCTCCTAGATCTTAAACATTACAATGGCTGACCAAGGCAGTGGTTTTGGACAAAAACACTGGAACTACATTTTTAGATACAGTTTCCTCTTGATCTAATCCAGAGACTGCAGAATAAAATTGGAGAGACAAAAAGGGTCAAGAAGAAATGCTCAAGGCTAGCTTGCCAGAAGAGCTTAGAATGGACTAATCTACACAAGGTTCTCTACAACTTTTTCTTCCAGTCACTGCTGGAGTAATGTTGCCTGTTTTATCACTACATAATTAGTGGACTGAACCCAAAAGCAAAAAAAAAAAAACACTTTGCTGGAGTCCAAGGGAGGCTTGAAATCCATGTAGGGTAAAGACTCAAAAAATGTAAAAAAAAAAAAAAAAATACAGCCCCCTGTAAGACATAATATTAAAAGGAGAGACGCCTTGTAGTGACAAATAAATGGCGTTAACCACCTACTACTATGGTGAATTCCTCAAAACTATATTAAATGAAGTCAGCCATGTACTGCTATGATGATCTCCTCAGACAACTTTACTACACCATTTCACTCGGTTCTGTTTCGCTAGGAATTCATCATTTTACATGAAAGACCTGCAACAATGCAACTAATGTCTGGATAGAGTCCATCCAACACACCCTGGAAAAGTATAGCATCATACCAGCATAACGGCCTCTATCTGTAGACTGGAAGCCCCATTTTGTAGAGTTTTAAATGTGTGAACAAAAGAATAGGTAGCACCCTAGGTAGACTCACAGACAACTGGTGACAGTGTGTGCTTTAACAGGACCCCCTGAAGCACCTTACAAACAGGATCATAACAGCAAGTAACTTCATGTGCCAGTCAAATGGAAACAGTTTCCCCACAGAAGCTCCCAACGTACCCAAGGCAAAACTGACAAAAAAGATTTAATTTCCTTAAATCTTTGGTTCTGGAGATATATGTCAAATGTCTTCTCCTGGGATCCATAAGGCAGAGGGAAACAGCAGTCAGACAGGTAGAAAATACCACCCTAACCTTAACTGCGCAGAGAAGGAAATGTATCAATGCCTGCAATCTGAAACTCACCTAACCAAATATGACAATTACCATAAAAAACAGGTTTGAAAATATCCTTCCCCCACTTCTTAGCACAAACTGCAGAGCACAGGAAAACAGAATAGCTTACTTGGGATGCCAAGGTGAAGAACCCCCTTAGACAATAGCTTCATTAATAAAAGTGAAATCAAGACAGTTTACAACGGGAGACGCACTGACAAGTTCTGTGAATTTAAAAGGCAAAAGGACAGGTTTACATTAACAAAATCGGAAATATATGGCAGGCAGATCCACAAAAGGGGAGATTTTCCTACTGGCTACAATGTGATTATATGTTCCACTTAAAATATTTCCTAGTGGTTCAGGCTCAGTGCCACACCTGAGGGGAACAAAACACTGCTGAGGAGACAAATGCCATCAGCTGTGCGATCAAAAGATGGCTCTGAAGAGATGGCAGAAGCACCATTTTATTGTTGCATTAGGAAGAACATCTGCAGGGACTAGCTCACACTTCCAGCAAAAGACACAAAAATTGTCTTAACCAGCAAGGTACTTCCAGACAAAGACACAAAAATTGTCTTGACCAGCAAGTTGCTACCAGAATTTTTTCTTCTCTTGTTTCTTAGCAAAAATCTATGAATTGCCGAAGGATTCTGCCCGAGACTCAGAAAAGTTGCACAATCAGAAAATACAAGATTGAGTACAGGTAAGCTCATTCATCAGGGACAACAGATCCACTACTCGTCCTTTGCTTCCTGTAATTGTAAACATTTTAATTCTTTCTACAGAAATTCATCATGGAAAGCATACACTATGCTCTTTTTCTTAGTCTAATAAAGAAGTTGGTTCACCTGATGTATTGTCAGTTGCATGGTTCACAATAGTTATGTTTGTGTACAGCACTTTGGAGGCTTTGCCTTTTACATTCTCACAGGGTTAGCACACAAGCGAAAACGACTTTCTGTGTTCAATAAAAGTTGTGTATTGTTAACATCTACAGCAGGTGCACGGAGGTCATACACCTAGTCCCTTATAAAGATCTGTTCTCCCATTTTGTGATTTTAGCCAGAGTTGACTGCAGACCTCTCAGATGTCTCTATTTTGGAGGAAAGAGATTTGCAGGCTTGATTTATCCCTGCACATGATGCACCTATTTTTAGGGGTATGCCCCCATTTTAAGACTTTATTCATCCCCTTCAGAGTCCTCTTATTACACATGATTTTTTTAAGCTGTCTAGACAGAAAACTACACAACATGACCAACATACTACTGGCATCAATAATTTAGAGAGGACACACTTCTTACATCTTACTTTTTTTAAAAGGGACATTTAATGTTTGGCAGAGTTTTGTAGTACAGTTCATTTAAGTCTACAGATTTTACAGTCTCCTCGATAATGGGCATAGATTTTCCATAATTTTTGTCACACAATAGTTTTTAAACATGTGCTTCTGTGTAGTATTGTAATATACCAACCTGGAAGTGCTATGTGCCATTTGTATTAGAATTTTATGCTATTCAGATGGCCAGATTTTTGGCTGGATACACTTTAAGGGCATTTTTTTCCTATTTTCAGTGTCTGCAAGTTGACATATGGTTGAATGACATGTTAAATGGTTTGTAAATGTTACTCAAGCTACTTAGATTTTATCCATTACTGGAGTACCTCTTGACTTATTTGACTTATTTCCATCTGTTTGGAGACATTACAAGATGGACATTTCCTCACCACAATAAGTTATTTGCTGATGTAGGAGATTTCCACAAAATTTATTTTGAGAGGCAAGTGTTGACTGAAAACTTCCTTCATTTTCACAGTCCAGGTCTTGGTATTTAAACACTTAAAAACAAATATCAAGCTAATAATGTAATGTTACAGAATTTAAGTTGTTTTACATCATTTTAGAGGGTCTCATACATAATACTTAGAAGAAAGAAAATGCTTTTCTTCTAGGAATTATAAGACACTTCTTTCATACTTTTTGCATGACATGGGAGTCCAAATCACAACTGCCTGTAGTCTCAAGTTGTTTAGATTTATGACACCTACAAAAATGAAATGGGTTTTCCGTATAGATACTGCTCTGGAAGAGGGCTACATCATATGAAAGTCAGAAACAGCTGGTAAGTAACCTTCTTGATGCTGTTCTTTAATCTTGCCTTTCTCCTCTGGCACTATACAAACAACCTTATGTTCCCAGTCAGTGGAAATCAGTCAAGCAGATGTAGAAAAAAAAAAAAAAACTCTGAAGGAAAATTCCAGAATCCATAGATGGCAAGCCTTTCTTTTTTATGTAACCCATCCTCTTCTGAACCAGTTTAACTTTCTCAGATTTCTCTGGCTGAATTTGATTATTCTAAAGATGTTTTCAACAGGGATAAAGTATTTTCTGTGAGAAAATATCAATGTCTGCCTTTCTTAAGACTTTAGTGGTCTGTCTGACTTTCTGTACTGCCTACAATCCTTGACACTGTATTCAGGCTCAAAATAACACACATCCCTAATCCTATTTATTCATAAAATCTAATATCTTGAATACTTAGAAGAATGACGTGCTTGAAAATAAAAATACCACTGAAGGGTAAAATAACTTATTATGTGGTAAAACTTTACTTTCAGGCAAGTGGAAGATGGATGCTTTAAGCTATAATTTGGGGAAAAACTATATAGCTTCCTAACTAGATAACTACCTGAGCTAATCCTCGAAAAACCAGTATTGCCCTAAAGGCAATGATAAAATCTTGCTAATTTTACTTAAGTCAGAAAAAAAAGGAATATACAAAAGGTGCAAGTCACCCAAAGTCCGTGGAGTACCTAGATCTATTTCAGAAAATATACTGTGCTGAAATAAAGCTTGCTGTGTAAAGGGACTACTTGAATAAGTTCATGCTGCTCTGGCTACTGTTTACTTCACAAGTAACTATGCAAAAAAGAACAAATAACTTTTAGATGAAAATTAAGAGGTGCTACTTCAATCTCATGTGCAAAGTACATTTCCAGTGGTTTACAACTGACTTCCCATCCCATCCCTTTTCCCCTACTCAGCTGATTGGAATACTTGCTTGTTTATTTACATAAAAAGCATTTTGTAGTATTTTGAGAATGCAGGTTACTGCACAAAGATATGTGGCCAACCAACTCTACTACTGTCACCTCTACACAAAACAAGTAAATAAGGTCTTTTGATCAGGACATGTTGGCCAAGTAGCTATCCTACTGTTCAGTAACATAGCTACGGTGGGGTGAAAAGGGGCAGCCACCCCAGGCACAAAGTACTAGGGGAATGCAATAACAACTGAGTCAGAATTGGAGAGTTTAGCGCTTCAAGTGTGCCATAAACTGAAAACTGATAAATTGTTGCAGCTGCTTTCTACAATGTAGCAAGCAGCTTGTTACAGTCAAAAATGAAATTAGTTCTCAAAAACCTTAAGCCCTTCAGTGCTACATGCCTGGCATACGTTTTTTTTTTATTTGCGCTTTTTACAATGCAAGTGATTTAGTGCTCTGTGTGGTATAAACTGCAGCAGCTTGTTACATTGCAGAAGAGTTTTAAGTTAAGGTTTAAAAGGAAATATATTTTCCTTCAAGAACTGAAATGCTTAATGCTCCATGTGGGGCATAAACTGTGAACAACTGTTTGCTACAAATGTAGTAAGCAGTTTGCTATAGTTAAAAAGGAAAACCTTAAGAAGTGAAATGTTTAGCGCTCCATGGTAAAGAACTTTTTTTTTTTGTTGGCCCTCAACTTTAAGAGTTGGGGGGGTCAGGTTCTACAACAGCTAGTTACACCTCTGTTACTGTTATGAAATTCATAAAATATTGTTGCACAGACCACAGCCTTATACAGAATAACTCAAAAAGTAAAAGGTTCAAAGTTCAAAAAGTAATTTGCTAAACACTAGCTTGGCGCTTTCATCCAAAAAATAACCAACTTCTTCAGAGTAAAAGATTCAGAAAAAACTGCTGAGCTGGTGTTCACTAAATGAACTATAAGCTGAGCCTTTTTTTTTCTTTTTTTTAAATATTATTGTTATACTGTAAACAACCAAGTATGGCCTTTTGATTAAGGCATGACAATACAACCTTACACTTAGTTAAAAAATACTGAAAGAAGCCTGCTAACTACTGAAATTTCAAAAAGTAAAAAGGCAGAAAGAGAAAAAAAAACAATTACAGCAACCATGTAATGTCTTAAAGCATCAAGGGTGAAAATTAAAGGGAAAATGATACAGTACTACTACACTGCTAGCATTTCAAGAAAAAAGTAAAAACAATGTGTAAATGCTCTTAATAAAGACAAAGTAATACAGAGATGGAGCAAAAGCCACCACAGATTTTTTTCTAGCATTTTTGTGTGACCTCTTATCTTTACTAACTAATTTTTAACTGCTCCTGACATATTTTTAAACAACTATTTTTGAGCTCAAGTAATTTGCTTACATGGATTGAGAAGATCCCGTAAAACCTTTAGTGGGACTGAAGATCCTGTAAAAACTTTTGTGGGACTGAAGATCCTGTAAAAATGTTAGTGGGAAAGTAAACCTCTTATGTAAGGGGTGAAAGCAACTTCTGCACCTTCTATTTAAAAGTAGAATACCGCAAAGAAAGTAACCTTAAAAGAATTTTAAACATTTGAGGCATTACTGATCAAATGACAATGTATCCAATATAGCAGCAGTAACACTACTGTCAAATGCTGACAGAACTGTGATCACTGCTTTTTAGAACTGTGATCACTGCTTTTTTCTCCACAGAAATCAATATAAACAAATTCAATTTCTATGTACATTTGACACACTGTTTTGAATAATGCTAAAGATATTTTTCAAAATTATTAAAATGATCACTATCTGCAGACCATATCTCTTTTTAGTCTACCTACTTATATCTTTCCTAAATGAATTAAATTTTACATCATTAGTGCTTTCAATTTTTATGGACACCAAGTTTACATTCTACATTTAATTACCTACATGATGTTTTCATACAACACTTAGATGATTCTTAAGTCTGAATATCTATCATTATCACACTTCAGCTACTTTGGTAAAAGACAACTTTCAATGGCCCATCATGCTCTACTTAAATAGGAGTAGGTAAATGTTAGAGTAACGTCCAAACTTGCACAGCTATTCTTATTGTATTAATATAATACTTCTGCTACAGCTATTTCTAAACACTACCTCCAAAAAACATCTCAACAGCCATGCTTTAAGTTTTTGTGTGTGTATAATCTGGAAACTAATTACACCCTTGGTGTCACTCTTTCGAGGTGGCAGGTTAAACAACAAGCAGTGAAAAAAAAGGAATTTAGATATGACCTAAGTGAAATGGCCCACTGTTGAAAAAACATTTAGTCAGTACAGAGTAAACAATTCAACAAGCAGGTACATACAGACTTCACACACACAGTAACCAAGGGTCAGGAATGAAACCCCAGGCCCTGGAGCTATCAGGTGGAAACTTCAATCACGGAGATACTGTGACACACCTCCATAACATAGGAGGGCCTTATTTTTCAGGTAACAAAAATAGTCAGTGATGGCCATCTGGTAAGACTACAACAAGCTAAAAACCTAACATTCGTAAACACTGTTTGCAAATACATTTATAGTTTGCATTAATTTTTCAATTAATGAATGGTAAAAAAAGGCAAGATAAACCACAGTGATTAAAGCGAATACCACTCAATATGTGGTCTGAATTCAGTATTCACTTACAAATGTGATTTATCTGATCACTACAAATCTAACAGGATAAGTGCTCTTACAATACTATATGAAAAGAAAACAAACATTTGTTTTACTCTTTAGCAGTGTGCTACCAGCACTAAACTATATAAATATGTAAATTTTACATTTCTCTTGTAAAAATGTCCACTTATAGCACATAAAAGGGTACACAGCGTACAACACAACACAGTTGTACTAGTTTAAAGACAAAGCATGCTTTCTAAAATTACATAACAGTTTGTCATCAAACACCGTCATGTTCATTTCTCTATGGCTCAAATGCTAGGCTTACAGTCATGACATGTTTTAACTTAGTGTTTATGATCTTTGGGAAAGGGCATTTAGAAAAGCAAATCACAAAACACATTAAACATTCAGTTAAAAAAAAATCAACCAAAGCAATACTGCAAGTTGCAGTTATGGATGATCTTTGAGTCTACACTGCCCAGTAATTTTTTCTGCCAAACTGATGTACCTTCTAGAACATAGTACAAACAGGATTCATTATTTACGCGGGGATGAAGTTACCTTCTGACCATATCCAGTACCAGAGCTCTGAGAGACTTGAGTAAGCTCCTTTTTAACAGCGTCAAAAGGAAAACTCCATTATAATCCATTTTCTGTTGGTGAGGATCTGAAATGTTAGGGCACAAAATGAATAATTATATGGACCAGACGTAAAATAGATAAACTTTTAGTCTTGAGTTGCTGGACAGACAACTTTTTTTTTTTTTTACCCTAGGTTCCCTTATTTGCCATTACTTAACATATCATGTTGCAATATGACAATTCTCAAAGTTCACAACTAATTTACCAGCATGTGCCTACCCAACTAATCAAATAAAGGAAAGAGTCTATAAAGTGCTCCTTGAACAAAGAAAAAGTGTGTTAAAATGTCCGGGTCTTGCTGGTGCTAACACTGCTTTGGTTGAAGTCCTTAAGTCTATCTCAAGTGCATTAAATGTTAACCATCAGTCAAGTAACAGCATTGCAGACAATGCACTGTCCGAATTTCTGCATAGATAAACCACTGTTGCTTTTCTCTTTTTGTTGAGGTAAGCTACTCCTTGAGTAAATGCTACACTATGTTTTCTGCTCCAGGTAGTGGCCCTTGTGAGATCCTATGGTCTTGATTGCTGTGTAGCTGTGCCAGCTGAAGAACAGGCATGTTGCACAGTGGGCAAACTTTCCGTACTTCTAACCACTTAATCAGGCACCTGTGAATAAAAGCAAATGAAGAAGATAATTAAAACAAAGGACATGATGGATAAAACCATACACAAGTCAATCACATTTTCTAAGTGTAACCGCTAGGTGCATGAAAGACAGTTGCAAGGTTTGCATAACAGCACTCTATACATTTGGAACTCACCTGAAAATCAAACATCTTCAAGAACCACAGCAGACTAGACATGGTATCCTGGAAACATACTTTTTGTGTGCTGCTCTCCAGCGTCACACTCCAATTCTACTAATGTTACTGTTGGGTACCCTGCGTGTGTGAGATGCCATTTGGGCAGTGACTGCTGCAAAAGCCACTTCAGAATAAGGCAGTATGGGTATGTGTCACATTTAAAACATCGGTTCTTTGACAGTAGCTTCTGAAATGGGCAATCTTTATGCAAAGCTTCTGAACTAGGGAACTGGGCTTAGCTTCATTTCAGAAGCAGTGTCTGAGCAAACGATGACAGATTCCCATCCTCTGACAACAAGAACACAGAAACAGTAACAAAGGCAAACCAAAAACACAAGAGACTAGCATACTTTTTGGACAAAACTGCACAACAGCGCCAGAAAGAAAAAACATTTATTTAGATCAAGGAACAATCCAGAATCTGTGTGCAGGCTGAAAGAATATTGAACACAAGTGCAGCATAAAAATATGGTAAGCTTGCCAAGTATCTGAATAAAATCAGTGTCATGGCCTCTAATGAAAAGGTCACTGTTGTTGCATAATAAGGCTGCACTGGAAAGTGCTGTTTGACCACAAATTATTTGTAAAAAATCAGCACTGCTTAACCACTGCAGAAATGTGAGTTTTGTACAGCAGCATCAATAGAATATTTCTCGATAGAGCCTTTATGACAGCACTATAATGCAACACACTGAAATAATTTTTGTACCCACTGCCATTTGATTAAAAACATGTACAAGAAAAAATTATATCTGAAGCATTGTACTTTCACTAAAGTAGTAATTAATTTTCTAGTATTTTCACAGTTTAACTTAAGATAGGGTAAGGTAATGAATATTCATTGTGAACTGGCCCCAAGACTTAGTAACACTGCACCCGTCAACTCAATCCAACTGTTAACTATAACAGGCAGAGAAACATTATTGAAGCAGGAAAGGGGTCCATACACAAAATACATTTTTCATTGTATCAACAAATTCATACGAGAACCCACCCTCTTTTATTGGTCCTAGGTTGAGAAAGTACAGTTGTGTACACTTACCATAAATGTAGATTTTCGAGTGTATTCATTGTTGCAGTCATTACATTCAGGTTATCTGCTTGCAGGTAGCCCTCAGTCAGCATGATTAACAAAGTCTTGGGGCCTGCGTCGGTTGCTGTCCCTTCTTCCATGAAGTCAGGTTGTCAGGGGTATAAAACATGCAGCAGACACCATTACATCAGTTTTTCTTGCCCCAGATGTCAGGTGCCCCCCTAATGGGAAGCAATTAAATATAAAAGTACAATGATATACCTCCAACAATAAAGCAAATACACCAAAAAGCTTTTAAGCATAGTAAAGGAAAGTAGAGGTATAACCAAAAGAAGTTAGGGGGCTGGAGGGAAGGTAACCAGGACTGCAACAGTGAATACACTCAAACATCTACATTTATGGTGGTAAGTGTACACAACTGTACTATGTTCTTCGTGTTTCACTGTTGCAGTCATTACATTTTGGTAGATTCCCAAAGCTATGGTTGGGAGGAGGAATTTAAATAGCATTAAGTCCAGCTATAAGGCCCTGCAAGACTGCAGTGGCAAAGCCAGCTCTGGATTTAGAGAAAACTGGCAAATGATAATGCTTGGTGAAAGTATGTACTGAACTCCAGGAAGCAGCTTCTAGGATGTCCCTGGTAGGGACGCCTCTGAGAAAGGCTGCAAAGGTAGCTGCAGCCCTGGTGGAGTGAGGTCTGATCCCCTGGGGGATAGGTTTTCCATGGTGCTTATAACAGAAATTAATGCAATGGCCTATCCATTTAGAAATGGTTTGCTTTGAAATAGCCTTCCCCACTGCCCCTGCAGCAAATGCCACCAGCAGTTGTTCAGATTTCCTTTGAGGTTTAGTCCTGTCCAAGTAGAATCTAAGTTCTCTGTGCACATCTAAGGAATGCAGTATCCATTCCCCTTTGTTCTGTGGATTGGGAAAGAAGGTTGGCAAATGAATGGACTGATTAAGAGCCACACTGGATACCACCTTGGGCATGAAGGATGGATTGGTTCTGAGGGACACCCTGTCCGCATGAAAGATGATGAAAGGCTCCACTGCCATAAGGGCCTGTAATTCAGATACCCTTCTAGCTGAAGTGATTGCTAAAAAGAAATCTGTTTTCCCAAGAAAGAAATTTTAAGTCCGCAGTAGCAGCTGGCTTGAAAGGAGGTAGAGTGAGTTTCTCCAAAACAAAGTTAAGGTCCCAGGCAGGGGTTGGAGCTCTCCTGGGTTTTCTCAAATTTTTGGCCCCTCTGAGGAACTGCTTGAGCAGTGGATGAGACAAGAGGGGAGGTTCTGTGTTATAATGAGCTGAATTGGCGGAGACGTGGATTTTAATGAAGGAAAAAGACAGGCCCTTGTGAAGCATCTCAGTTAAGTACTGTAAAATCTGAGGTAAATTGGGCCCTGCTGTGCTCATCCCTTGAGATTGGTTCCAGTCACACAATCGTTTCTATTTTTCATCATAAGATTTTCTAGTATTAGGCCTCCTTACCTCTAAAATGATATCCATCACAGGTTTACTGAGGGATGGTAAAGGAGAGATTAGGCAATTAGGCAGGTTGCAAGGTTCAGTGTTAGAAGCTGAGGGTGCAGAAACTGGTTCTCCTGCTGGGACAACATGAAAGGAGTTTGAGGCAGGTGCCATGGGGACAACTGTGACACACTACACAGGAGGGGGTACCAGTACTGGCATGGCCAGTCTGGAGCAATCAAAATCATCCTTGGTTTGTCCTGTTTGATTTTTAGTAATACTTTGGAGAGAAGAGGCAGAGGGGGAAAGGCATAGACTGATGGTTTTTTTCCAGCTGAAGGACAGAGCATCCACTTTCCAGGCTTGTTTGTGGGGAGTCCTTGTGCAAAATTTGTCCAAATGGTAGTTCTGGGGAGAGGCAAATAGGTCTATATCTGGGCTCCCTCATTTGCTTGTCAACATGTTGAAAATTCTTGTTTCCAGTTTCCACTCGTGTGGGTCCACGAGGTTTCTGCTTAGTCCGTCTGCCAGTGTATTTAATTTTCCTGGCAGGAAATGAGCTTGTAGGTGCACTTGGTAGCTCAAGGCTGTGTTCCACAATACCATGGCTAGTCTGCACATGGAGTAAGAATGTGTACCTCCATGCTTGTTTATGTACCACATAACAGTGGTGTTGTCTATCTTTACCATTAGTTGTCCTGGAAGAATGTGGTCCTTGAAGGCTGTCAAAGCATTCTGTACAGCTAACATTTCTTTTTGATTGATATGCAGGTACATTTGACTTGGGTTCCATTTGCCCTGAATGCACTTCCCTGCCAGGTGAGCCCCCCATGCGCAGTCTGATGAGTCTGTTGTTAGGGTTTGGGCGGCAGGGGGTGGTGTGAAAGGTAGTCCCCTTGTTTTGGTGGCAGGCCTCTGCCCACCAAAGGAACTCTAGGCGTAGGCAAGGTATGATAGGAATCATTGCTTCTAGATCCTGGGAATGTTGACACCATAGGCTTTTTAGATACCACTGTAGTTTCCTCATATGCAGTCTTGCATATGGAATTAGAAGAATGCAGGAGGCCATGAACCCCAAGGCTTACAGTATTTGTCTTGCAGACAGCAGGGTTTTTGTGGCCACTTGTTTGAAGTAGGTTGTCAAATGAATTTGTTTCTCTGGTGTGAGGTAAGCCATCTGGGAAGTTGTATTCAAGCTTGCTCCCAGAAATATAATTTGTTGACAGGGTACCAGGTGAGATTTATTTTTGTTTATGGTGTACCCCAGACAGTTTAGAACCCTTTGTACAAAGGCCAGATGATTCAAAAGTATGTCCTGGCTTTCTGCCTGAATTAGACAATCGTCCAGGTATGGGTATATTTCAATATTTCTTTGCCTGCAAAATGCAGTAATAGGAGCTAGACACTTTGTGAATACCCTGGGCGCAGTAGATAAGCCAAAGGGCAGTACAGAGAACTGACAGTGTGTGTAGCCTGCTTTGAAGCGAAGGTATCTTCTGCAAGATTCCATGATTGGGATTGTACAGGTATGCTTCTTTTAAATCTAGTGTTGCCAACCAGACATCTTTGCCTAGCATAGGAAGTAACTGGTGAAGAGTCAGCATCTTGAATTTTGGTATTTCCAAAAAGGTGTTTAAAATAGACAGGTCCAGGATAGGACACCATGAATTGCCTTTTTTGGGTACCAGGAAAAGTCTTGAGTAGAAACCTTGTCCTTCTTCCTCTTCTGGTACCAACTAAATAGCCCCCATGCTTGAGAGAGAGAAAGTACTTGTTTTTGGGCCTTTGACCACTGGTTTCGGGGTAGGTCTGGCCATCCGTTTGGTGTTGGCAACGTGTGGAAGTAAAATCTGTATCCCTGGGACACTACATTTAAAACCCATTTGTCCTGGGTAATGAGCTCCCAGTTCTTTGCATGAAGAGCAATCCCCCCCCCCCCCCCCCAAAGAGGCAGTCAATTGATAAGTGCTTGGAAATTTTAAAAGGAAGTCATTGAGACAGTTTACCATAGGGGGGAGTCTTATTACTCCCAGATTTGGAAGTGGAGGCCCCCCACTGCTTAGTCCTTTGTGTCCCCTGGGACTGAAACTTGGGGTTCCTGCTGTGTCTTGGGTTTGGCTTGAGAAGATCTGGAAGGGGCTGGAAAGGACCAATTTTTAGAGGGCCAGTGCCTACTAAATCTAGGAGGCTGAACTTGTAAGAAATCTTTAACAGTTTGCATAGATTTAGCTTTCTCTTCCATCTTTTTAAGAACTTCCTCAGCTTTGTTGCCAAACAGGCAGTCCTGATTTAAGGGAGCATCCAACAATTTAGCTTTAACAAGATCAGGTAAAGATTGCTCCTTAAGCCAAGCATGCCTTCTGAGCACAGACCCAGTAAAAGCAACCCTGCAAGAGGCCTCTAATGAATCAAAACCACATTGCAAAGTATGTTTTCCAACCTGTTCAGCAGAATGCATTAAATCCTGTAATTCTTTATTTTCCACACAATCAGGAATCAACATCATTTTTCTGTTTAAGCAATTCAACATGTTGCTGATACTTTAACATATGAAACTGGCAGTTTAAAGCCCTAATGGCCAAGGTTGCAGAAGTGCAAACCTTCTTACCCCATCTATTCAGCGCCCTGGAGTCTCTATCAGAAGGGGTAGGATTTTTAGCGGTAGAAGCCTTAATGCCCTTGGGCCCCTGAGAAATAGTCTCTGGATCTGCAACAAGATGTTTAAAAAGGAACTTGTGCGACTCATGGACCCTGTAGTATCTGTCAGGTTTTCTGGGAGCAGGAGGCAAGGAATCAGGGGCCAAAATAGATTCCGAATAGTGCGCTGATTAAATAAAGCACAAATCCGACAGCAAGGTACGTCATGGTCAGGGCCTAGGCAAGGAATACAGAACAAATGAAAATCTTTATGAGGTATTTGGTTTCCACAAGTAATGTAATTATTAACTTTTACTGACATCGGTAAGGAGCAAGAAAAAGTTTCCTCAACGGGGTACTTGGCTTTAGTTGAAGACTTTGGTTCCGAAACCCGAAAACGAAAATTTGGCCGACTGGCTCTTGCAAACTGCTTCTGCTTCGGGCACCGCACGGCAAGAAAGACTGATATAATGGTGTCGGCTGCATGTTTTATACCCCTGACGACCTGATGTCATGGAAGAAGGGACAGCGACCGACGCAAGACCCAAGACTTTGTTAATCAGGCGACTGAGGGCTACCTGCAAACAGATAACCCGAATGTAATGACTGCAACAGTGAAACACGAAGAACATCTTCTCCACCACTCACAGTTCAGCATTTTTTTTTCTGCGATATTCTGCATTTGGGGACATTCCAGCTCTTGCATCATTACACTCCATAGCACAATGTGCTGACTACGTAAATAAGCATATCCTCTGAGCCTACTTGTTTGTCTCAGGTTACTAGTATTTTCCTGCAAATTAAGAAATAACAGTAAAGATCTGACACTTACATTTACACTACAAAACAAGTAATATGAAAACATACACCTGACTGGCTTACAACGTCAACAGCTGAATATGATTAATGAGACATCCACTCAATGGAGAAAGGGTATTAGTCCGCTGACAAGTTAAGAATGTTATCTGCTGTATCCAAAAGTGAAAGCCCTCCTTGATGAGCCCTAATACTGGACTGAATCCTAAACAGTAACCAGCAGGGTGGAAACAGCACAAACACAAGCAAGTCTTTGAATGACTTTCCCAGTGTAGCCCGACTCCCCACTTCATAGCTAAAACAATAATATTTGCTGAAGATATCCACAGAAGACAAAGAGGCTGTGCACAGATGTTCAAATATAGAAATTCCTGAAACAAACAATGGAGGCAGCTAACTAAGTGTTTAAAATTCAGTGCAATGGTTGCAGCAAACTCAAGGCCTCAGGAGAGGCCACGTAAGAGTTTGACTCCATAAAGTTTCGGATTATAAACTTACTCACCAATATAGTTATCGAACATGGAGCAAGAGAGGAACTCTAACCTTTAATGCTAAAGGAATTCCACAACCTACCTCTGCTGCACACAAATCCATTATTCACATGTATTAACTTGAGAGCTTGTTGAACTTAAATTTTCTTGACCCATAACGCTGGTAGCTGTTGGAATAAATTCATGGTTTACCACATAAGGATATAAATGGTTTAACACCCTGAAATGAAACACACTACATTTCCTGGGATTAACTAATGCACTGTTAACAGAAGACCATTAATAAAGATAATCATTTACTTATTTGTCCGTTTACTGGGAAAGTTTGACTGGGTAATACCCATTTTCAACAGAGGCCCAGGAAGAAAAGCTTGATTTACTTACACTGCATTATACTAAGTACCAGTTAAACAATGGAGTAGTTCAATTCATTCATACACAAACAGTAGTTCAATTTATACATTCAAAATTTTACAGAGGTGGAAGTTACTAAAGAAAACGCCACATGCAACTTAGTGGACTGTACAGGCAAGCAGTTATATACAAAAACGGTTTTGTAATTTCAGTGAGAGGTTGAGAATATTCCGTTTAAGGACAGTATTTGGAGAGTACTGTACTATGAACACAAAGTCTTAACCTTGTGATGAGGATGTACAGGACCAGGGCTGATTAAGTTGCTGTTTAAGCAGTGGTTTAAAACTACTGAGTTTGTTGGAGTTTTATTTGTGTGGGGATACTATTCCAGAGTTCAGTAATGTATAGAAAGTAGTGTGTCTCCTGCAAATTATTTGACTTATTTGTGAGTAACACTTTGTTACTAGAGCGGAGGCCCTCTGCTGGACAGTAGGGCAGTGATAAGTTTTGCATTGAACGGCATTTTTCTGGATGATGAAAGAGTTTGTGTGCTGTAGTTTGTGAATATGTTGGGTAGCTGTGTAGTTCAAGCCAGTTTAATTGCTTTAAGCTATAACAACAGCTGGTCCTATAAGGAAGACAGTGGCAAATTTAGCTATTTTACTGTAGCAGGAGGCAAGTTTCTTTCTTAGGGTATTATTTAAGTTTGTAAGGACAGGAGAGGTGTATAAGAGTTGGCAAGAAGGTGGTGGTGGCTAGAGTTTTTCCTTGCAGTATCTGTATGTAATCAGTTGATCCTATAAAGGGAAACTAGTTTCTGTTTGGTAGATTTAATGGTGCGAGTATATGCTGGTCATATTTGAGAAAGGTCATCTATTATAAAGCCTAGAAGTTTACCATAAGTTAGTTTCAATGACAGTATTTGTTGACTTTAAGGTAAAAGATTGCTTTTGATTTTGGGAACTTTCTGAGGTAACAGTCATTAACTTAGTTTTCTTGGGGTTAAGTAGGAGGTCTGACTATTTGAGTCACGTTTCTACAGAGGAGAAAGATTTTTGGGTAATGTCTTGGAGCTTATTTACTTTTGAGGCTGCACATATTAATGTTGACTCATCCGCATACTGAACTAAACTAGCATGATGAGTGGAGGTGTGGAGGTCATTAATAAATATATTAAATAGGACAGGATCCAGGACAGAGCCCTGAAGGACACCTGTATAACTGGTTGAATGGATGAGTAGGTTTGCTGCCACTTAACAGCTTGCGGCCTTCCAGATATAACTAAGAAACCACAACAGAGAAATTTGTGAAAGTCCTACTGAGGAGAGTCGAATGAGCAATAGTTGGTGTGAGACAGTATCAAATGCCTCTGACCAAGTCTAAGAAAGTACAGTTGTGTACCTACCATAAATGTAGATGTTCAAGTGTATTCACTGTTGCAGTCATTATACTTGGGTTATCCTGCTGGCAGACTACCCGCAGTAGGCCAGAGTTCCAAAGTCTAGGTCCGGCGTCGGTTGCCAACGCCTCTTCCCTGACGTCAGTGCGCCACGGGTATAAAAGATGCAACAGACGCCATTTTCTTCAGTTTTTCTTGCCCCAGATGTCACGTGCCCCCAAATTGGTAGGCTGAAAATTATGCCAATAAGTATGCATCCACAAAAATAAACATTTCCTTCATCTAAAAGCAAATACACCACACAGACTGTATAGGATAGAGAAGTACAGATAAGTCCCAGCAAAGAAAGGGGGATGGTGGGTGGGTAACCTGGACTGCAACAGTGAATACACTCTAACATCTACATTTATGGAAGGTACACAACTGTACTATGTTCATCGTGTTTCATTGTTGCAGTCATTACACTTGGGTTGAATCCCAAAGCTGAGGTTGGGTGGCTGGGCCTAAATAGGATTAGGCGAGGCTACCAGGCCCTGCAGAACTGCAGTGGCAAAGCCTGCTCTGGATTTAGAGTAGACAGGTAAGTGGTAGTGCTTGGTGAAAGTGTGCACTGAACTCCAGGTTGCAGCTTCTAAAATGTCTTTGGTTGGTACTCCTGTGAGAAAGGCTGTTGAAGTGGCTGCTGCCCTGGTAGAATGTGGCCTAATGCCCTTAGGCACTTTTTTGCCATGTTGTGCATAAGAGAAGCGAATGCAGTGTCCTATCCATTTTGAAATTGTCTGCTTTGAGATAGGCTTTCCTTGTGATCTTGCAGCATAAGCTACAAACAGTTGCTCAGTTTTTCTGAAAGCTTTTGTTTTGTCCAAGTAGAATCATAGCTGTCTGTGTATGTCCAAAGTGTGCAGAAGTCTCTCCACTTTATTCTGGGGATTTGGGTAGAACGTTGGCAAATGAATGGTTTGGTTAAGAGCCACACTGGAAACCACCTTTGGCATAAATGTTGGGTTTGTCCTTAGAGAGACCCTGTCCTGATGGAAAACGATGAAAGGTTCCACTGCCATTAATGCCTGTAGCTCTGAGACTCTTCTTGCTGAAGTTATTGCTAGGAGCAGAGCAGTTTTCCATGACAAGAATTTTATATCAGCTGTGCTGGCTGGCTCAAAAGGAGGCAGTGTGAGCTTTTCTAAAACGAAATTGAGGTTCCAAGTAGGTATTGGTGCTCTCCTTGGGGGTCTTATGTTTTTTGCCCCTCTGAGGTACTGCTTTAGTAGTGGATGTGAAAAAAAGGAGGTTCCGTATTGTAATGAGCTGAAATGGCAGAGGCATGGATCTTAATAGATGAAAAGGATAGGCCTTTGTCCAGCATCTCAGTTAGGTATTGTAAAATCTGAGGTATATTTGGAACAAGTGGGTCAAGCCCTTGTGCCTGGTTCTAAGCACAGAATCTCTTCCATTTTTGTGCATAAGATTTCCTAGTGCTGGGCCTCCTGGCTTCTAAAATGACATCCATAACAGCTTTAGAGAGAGGTGTGGTCTGAGTGGCTATATTATCTGCCATGCAGCCAGATTTAAGGTTCTGATTTGACTGTGCAGAATCTGATTGTTTTGTTGAGTCAGAAGATGAGGAATATGAGGTAAAAGCCAGGCTGGGCCTTGAGACAAGCTCTTTAGGATTCGGTACCAGTGCTGGCGTGGCCAGTCTGGGGCAATCAGGATCATTTTTGGCCGCTCGTCTGACTTTTAGGAGCACCTTGGGAAGAAGAGGCAGTGTAGGGAAGGCAAACTGTCAGGGTTTTCCATCTGAATGATACAGCATCCACTTTCCATGCTTGTGAGTGATAAGTTCTTCTGCAGAATTTCTGCAGTTGGCAGTTGTGAGGGGAAGCAAAAAGATCTATGTCTGGGCGTCCCCATTTCCTTGTTATCATGCTGAAGACCCGATGATTTAGTTTCCATTCGTGAGGATCCATGCGATTTCTGCTTAGTTCGTCTGCCAGTGTATTTTTCGTTCCTGGCAGGAATTGTGCCTGCAGATGTACGTGACAGGTCAATGCTGTGTTCCACAAAGTCATGGCTTGCCTGCAGAGGGGGTAGGAATGCGTGCCCCCTTGCTTGTTTATGTACCACATAACTGTGGTATTGTCAGTCTTTAGTAATAACTGCCCTGGATGTAGTAGGTCCTTGAAAGCGGTCAGGGCATTCTGTAAAGCTAGCATCTCTTTTTGATTGCTGTGAAGATGCATTTGTTCCTTGGGCCACGTGCCCTGAATACATTTTCCTGCCATGTGTGCCCCCCAGGCATAATCCGATATATCCGTTGTTATTGCCTGCCTGGCTGTGGGTAAGGTGAAAGGCTGTCCCCTGTTGTGGTGACAAGCCTGGGACCATCATCAAAACTCCTGTTGTAGGCAGGGAATTAAAGTAATTATTGTTTCCAGGCTGTGGCAATGTTGAGTCCAAACACTTTTTAGATACCATTGTAGTTTCCTCATATGCAATCTTGCATATGGAATTAGTAGAATGCAGGATGCCATGAAGCCCAGGGCCTGCAGAATTTTTCTTGCAGGGAGCTGGGTCTTTGTTGCCATCATTTGAAAGTAATGAGTCAGTTGCCTTTGCTTGTCTGGCGTGAAATAAGCCATCTGGGTAGTTGTATTTAAGCTTGCACCCAGGAATATTATCTCTTGAGAGGGCACTAGTTTTGATTTCTTTTCATTTACTGTGTACCCTAGGCAAATCAGTAATCTTTTTACAAACGCCAGATGTTTTAGAAGAATGTCCTTGCTCTCTGCTTGAATAAGGCAGTCGTCCAAGTAGGGATATATTGGTATTCCTCTTTGTCTGCAAAATGCAATTACTGGTGCCAGGCATTTTGTGAAGAACCTGGGCGCAGTAGATAAGCCAAAGGGCAGTGCAAAGAATTGGTAATACATTGAGCCAGCTATGAATCTGAGGCATCTTCTGCAAGACTGTCTGATTGGGACATGCAGGTATGCCTCCTTGAGGTCCAAAGTAACTAGCCAAGCCTTCTTGCCCAGCATGGGTAGAAGTTGCTGCAGTGTTAACATTTTGAATTTTGGAACATCCAGGAAAGTATTTAGGATTGACAGGTCCAGTATTGGTCTCCAGGCTTTGTCCTTTCTGGGTACTAGGAAAAGACGAGTAAAATACTTGTCCCCGTTCTTGCTGTGGTACTCTTTGAATAGCTCCCATGTCCATGAGAGCAGCAATTTGTTTTTGTGCCTCTGCCCATTGGTTTTGTGGCAGGTCCGACATACCTTTTGATTTTGGAAGGGTGTGAAAGTGGAACCTGTAACCCTGAGAAACAATATTCAATACCCATTTGTCCTGGGTGATTATGTGCCAATTTTGTGAGAAAAGTGCTAGCTTTCCCCACTAGGGGTGCTTCCAAAAGGTAAGTGCTTGTCATTTGCAGAGGGAAGTCATTGGGACTGTTTCCTATAAGGTTGTGATTTGTCTTCTCCTCCCTTGGGGACTGAAGCACCCCATTGTTTAGGTCTGTAGGAGTCTTGGGGCTGAGATCTGCCCTCTTGGGCGTCTGTATCGGCCTCTTTGGGGCCTGTCTGACACCGGAAAGGACCGATTTTTTGAAGGCCAGTTTCTGCTAATCCTAGGTGGTTGAACCTGTAAGAAATCCTTTACAGTCTGCATTGATTTCGCTTTATCCTCCATTTTCTTTAACACCTCTTCTGCCTTAACACCAAACAAAGTATCATGCTGTAGTGGAGCATCCAATAATTTTACTTTAACATGTTCAGGTAAACTTTGTTCTTTCAACCAAGTATGCCTTCGAATGACAGAGCCTGTAACTGCGGCTCTACAAGAAGCCTCTAATGAATCAAAACCACATTGCATAGAATGTTTTGCCATTTGTTCAGCTGCATGCAATAATTCCTGCATTTCCTTATGGTCAGGATTCTCTGAATTTGTAAGCATTTTCTGTTTTAACAAAGACATGAGGTACTGTTGATATTTAAGCATGTGAAACTGGCAGTTTAAAGCCCTTACAGCTAAAGCAGCAGAAGTGTAAACTTTTTTCCCCCATCTATCCAGAGCTCTAGAATCCCTATCAGAGGGGACAGGGTTTTTAGCAGTGGAAGCCTTAACCCCTTTGGGACCCTGAGAAATTGTTTCTGGGTCAGCAGCAGGGTTTTTATAAAGAAATTTATGAGAGTCAGGGACCCTGTAGTACTTGACTGGTGCAGGGGGCAAAGAATCAGGAGACAGACTGGATTCAGAGAAAATATAATCAACAATATCAAGCACAGGAAGGATAGCCAGGGGCCTGTGCTGAGGCAATAAAAGAAAATCTCTGAGCCTTTTCTTGGATTCTGAATAATCCTGGCTCTCCCAATGGAAATGCTCCCTCATGGTGTGCAGGGTTTCCCCAAAAGAATAATCCTCAGGTGGGGAGGCTGAAGGTATAGATTCTTCTGCATCAGAGTCCTCATAAGGATGGAGAGAATATCCCTGATCTGAAGAGGAATCAGAGGAAATAGAAACCTGGTCAGAGGAATCATAGTCCGTGTCTTGCCTAGGCCTTTTATCAGGAGGGGGATGGTAATCCCTGATCAAGGTAATCAAGTCTTCGGCCATTTTAAGCATCTGTTTCTTTGGCATGGATGATTGTCCAGGAGAATGCTGTACTAGTTTCCTTGTTTTTAATGGTGTTTTTGACTTTGCCTTGGCTGTTGCAGTGGACTTAATAGTAAGCTGTGAAGGTCCGAAAACACCCTCAGAATCAGATGCCTGTTCAGCGGCTCCGGACCCATCTGAGGGAATAGTTTCCGCAGGCCCAATACCTTGAGTTTTCAGAGGCCTAGTTGTCTCCACGAGGGAGTCGGAGGCGGCCTGTGGCTCTTAGGTAGCGGGTGTCTAAGCGCCTCACTGAGAACCGGCGACTGGCCTAGAAGAGGCTTTGTCGTCGGTTTTGGACCTCGGATGCCTGTCCTTGTCTTTGCGTTTTTTATGAATTCCGGTCGTCGGTTGTTCCGATGGCATAATGTAGTTAAATCTTCGGCCAAAGTAGTGTAAAGCAAAATCAAACCGACGCTTAATAGTGTGTTTGTTGAATCTAGCACAAAACCGACAACTAGCAACTTCGTGGTCAGGGCCTAGGCAAGGAATACAATAAGAGTGAAAGTCCTTATGAGGCATTTGCTTCCCACAAGAAATACAATTGTTAACTTTTACTGACATCGGTCTGAAGCAAGAAAATGTTTCCTCAACAGGGTACTTAGCTTTATTGAAGACTTAGGTTCTGAAACTCAATTTCGAAAATCTCAGGAGTCAGCCAACCGGCACTTGCGAACTGCTTTTGCTTCGGGCACCGTGCGGCAAGAAAGACTGAAGAAAATGGCGTTGATTGTATCTTTTATACCCCTGGCACATTGACATCAATGAAGAGGCGACAGCAACCGACGCCGGACATAAACTTTGGAACTCTGGCCGACTGCGGGTAGCCTGCCAGCAGGATAACCCAAGTGTAATGACTGCAACAGTGAAACACGAACATCATGGTAGACACAAGCAGACCATTGTGTCTATGTTGGTTTATTACATTAGAAAAATGTAGTATAGTAGTAGTGGTGCTGTGCTGGGGCCCAAAGCCATGTTGCATTTGTGAGAGCAGGTTATTCGAGATCAGGTATTACATCAGCTGCATATGGATGCATTTCTCTAACATTTTGGACAGGGGGGAGAGAATCGCTACTGGTCTGTAGTTATTAAACTCTGTTGAAATGCTGCCTTTGTGCAGTGGTATGATGTAGGATTTTTTCCACAGTGATGGGAATATCTTTCTGCTATGGACCAATTAATTAGTATGGACACAGGGACGGCTATGATTTCTGTGGCCATTTTTATGTAGTCTGATGGCAGTTGGTCTACAGTTACAGAAGAAGTTTTTAGTTTAAGAAGCAACTTCATTATGAGTGAGGTAGGTACTTGACTAAGAACTGTGGGTGGTTTTGATGTGACAGGGGAAGGGAGGGGGGGGCAGATGTATTAGTGTCTAAAAAATAATATTGATTGTATAAAGTAGGAATTAAACTGTGCAGTGATAGGGTCTGTCATATCATCTGTTTTTGGAGAGGAAGTGGTAGCCTTGCCAGGGTGGAGTAGTTTAATTAGTGATGACCAAAAAGGTTTTGGGTTGTTTCCATGTTTGTCTTGTAGGTTGGTATAGTATGTTTGGTTATCCTGTGTGGCATGGAGTTTTTCAAGGTTTCCAACATGTCTAAATTGCTGGAAAGCTTTTTGAGTTCTATTTTTATACCAATTTTTCCAGGCTTTATCCCTTTTTATCATGATTTTTTTGGTCTCTTGTGAGCCATAGTGCGTGTTTGGACTTTACTCTTTTATTAAGTACTGGTGCTAGACTATTTAAGGTCTGTAAGAATATGCTATCAATGTTCTGCTGCAGTGTCTAGTGGCAAAGTACATTCCAGTTGTACTGTTTTAGTGTTTCATTGAAAATATCTGCTGAAACTGATTACATTTTGTATTTGATTATAGATAATATGTTTAGCTAGGTTATGGCGAGTTCTAATGGCATATATTGGTATATGGTCACTTATGCTATCGCAGAGGCAGACTACTTTTGTCAGTTTGTTTGGTTTGTAAGAATCCAGTGTAAAGTTGAGTGTCTGCGTGAACTTTTTTTTTTTTTTTTTTAAATTCTAGTTGGTGTGGTTATCAACTGTATGAAGTTGTGCAAGTTTATTTATTCAGTAGAGGTAGTGGCATTTATGAGCTGCCAGTCTATATTTAAGTCTCCAAGTATTATAGTTTTCATGGTTAATTTGTTGGGATATCCAATACAGGATGTTTTCAGCAGTATCAATGTTATTCCCTGGTGGTATATAACATACAATTTTCCTATTGTTGATTTTTAGGAGTGTTACTAGAAGTTGAGCATTGTTAAATGTGGGTATTTCCTGTGGAAGTAAGGTGATGGTTAGGGAATTTGTTACAGATGATTGCTGCACCCCTGCATGCTTGTTTTGTCTGTCATGCGTGAGTATATTGTACCCTAGAGGGGGAGCTCATTATCCTTTATTTCTTTAACCAGGTGTCAGTAGCTATGACTACATCAGGAGTGTGTGTGTCAAGGTAGGTATGTATAAGTCATGCACATGTACATAACACTGTAGCACACTATGATCAGTTATGTCTTTCACCATCACCCCAACTTTTGTCATCAGCATGTTTGCTGATCCACACATCACTAGAGGAAGGGATAGTAGACACAGATTTAGAAGAAAAAGGCTCCACCCACAGATCCCTGCAGATCACCAACATTTACAATTATTTTCTCAGAGTACTTACACTTCAGCTTAACTTCTGTCATGCAAGTTGCAACCCAGACTGTAATAGATCTGTCTTATCTTCAGTCTTTCCACAACCTTAAACATATCAAGTGGCACAGAATCAAATGCCTTACTTACATTTAAGTGGATAACGTCTAGAGGAAGCTCATATTCAAAATAGTCAACCATACTGGAGTAAAATTCTATAAGGTTACTTACCGTCAGATTTTCCAGGTACTGAATCCATACAGGAAATAACATATAGCTGTCCACTGGCAAAAGACAACAGGAATAGCAGTGCTCTTTCAAACACCCTCTTAAATATGTTCGTTAGACTTACTGGGTGATAATTAGACATGCATGGTACCATGACTGTTAACCTTTTGAACTGGCTTTTCTCCAAATTTCAGTTAATACAGCTACTGTAGATGGTGGCCAGAAAAACACAGATAAAGCAGTCTATAATTTTTGGAAGGATCCTAGACAAAATCATGACCAGCTGCAGCATTACATCTAACTGCTTTGATGCCTGCTTTAAATGCCTCTACCTAAATGTACTATTAATATCACCATTCCTACCTGTTGTATTACTCTTTGGATTAGAAATATTTAAAAATTGCTACTAGAATGACCTTGAACTCCAACATGTGCTAAGAGTTGTTAGTTGCCTGATGGAAAAAAAAAACAAAACACAAAGGATGCCAATTCACACAGTCTTGTCCTAGCAACCACATGCCTCTTCCTCCCTACTACACTAGGAACAAAACAAATCCATCTTTTTAAACTATAAGATGTATGCACATATTAGGCTGGCAATATCCACATCTCTAACATAAGGAGAGCAGAAAGGACAGAAATAGATTTATCAACTTTTCTAGTGTCGGGAAAGATTTATGGATGCATTTCCAAGTGAAGATCTGCCATCAGGGAGACGTGCAGATTTCAATTTTCAGGAAAGTCACTACTAGGGTACATGTGACAAACAGGCCAGAAGTCCACACTATATCATAAAACTGCTCTCACTTGATATGTATATCCACACTCTTAAAAACCAAGTACATCATTACCAGTAAAGACAGAGATTAAGAGGCTGAAAACCATCTAACAATACATTTATTTATTTTTTATAACTGCTCTCACTTGATTATCAAGAGTGCGGACATATACATATCAAGTACACCATTACCATTAAAGACTTGGAGAGAAAGAGAGACTGACAACCATCTAATAATGCATTTTTTTTCATGTTGGAGAGATTGGCTCATAGTTTAAATCTTTTGGCCCACTAAGTATCTAGAAGAAAAACTCTGGGAAATAAAATAAATTCCACCAGTCCAGTCTAACTATACAAAAAGCACAAGTCCGGTGGAAATATACAAAAAACCCAGGTCTGCCTTTCTTTAAACAAAATCAGGACCTTCTTAAGGGTTAGGTATATATTAATGTGCCAGGATTGGTTAATGGCTTCATTTTTTTGAAAGCTTAAGGGTAGCAGCTCTTGATTCAAGTCCCTACTTTTCACTTCCATAAACATGGCAGACACAAATCAGAGGACTGAGCCTTAAGCCTGCAAAATATTCCATCGAGTCCTTACAACAAAACATCGCCATAAGATGAAAATGTTACACTTGTGTATGCCTGATTACATAACACTACAATAGGGATGTGCAATCGGTCATTTTACTTGGAATACCAGTGTGGGTCTGGGCTTTTTTGAAGTTTTAGCAATGATCATACAAAAATATTTCTGTCCTATTTACTCAATTGTTTAATTCAGGTGCTGAATGGAATCCTCAGAAGAACTAAGAGTACTTAAAGGTAGAAGACATTTTTGCCCCTAGTGATACTAAGCTCTACTGGGAGAATCCAGTCTTTTCATGCTGAAATTATCTTGCACATAAATTCTTACATTTCAACTGAATTCAGACTACTTGTATTCTACATGGGAGAGTGCCTAGCAAATCTCTAAATACTTAAAACTGGGTGCCCCAAGGTAGAGCTGATGTTCAAAGCATGGTGGGGGACTGAAGCCATGACTGACCAAGGCTTATATTGTATTAATTTCATATTCTGAGATGTAACAGGACTAGATCTTCAGTGAGTAATATTACTTTTTCCGTTATATGATTCCAGTTCCTCTTGTATTTTATCTACCAATACTTCTCTAACAGAGTTAGCAATAGCAATATCCTCAGCAGCAAGAATAAGTATCAGCGTGCACCAGTGGGGAAACCCTGCCTGATGCATTGAGAAATCTGGCAGGCACCAATTCTTATGGTAGTTGAAAGGATTTATTATAGATTATATTCTTATAGATGTATCATAGCTTGAATAAGACAGTCAAGGTTAGATTCTTTAAGAGTGTTGAATAATAACCCTACTTGCAAACCAGGTAGCCCCACAAATCACGGTCCCTTTTCAGGGGTGACCTGGAAGCACCATCTGGTTAAGTGACCTGCTTAAGATTATACAGAAGGTAAACAAGGGCTGACAAAATCAAATCCTATACCCTAGGAACTACAGCTCACAACCTTAACTTCTCCAGCTGCCAGACAAAAGAACAAGTCCATTTAACTTGGCACAGCACTTACACAAAATGCTGTCTGGATAGTCTTATCCTTAACAAATTATGGATTAATAGAGCAAGGTATGGTTTAGGCCTAGTGGCCCAAGCTTCACAAAGATTTTACTGCACAGGTGCACAACAGGCAGTCCACAAGAGTTCAAGTTTGCCACCCTCTTTTTTTTTTAATTTGTTTTGCCCGTCATTTGACTTGAGTGATGCTATGTTCGGCAGCTTAAATGTCCCATAACACAGTAAAAATAGAATAAAATAATGACAGATAAGTAATAAAATACATTTCTTCCTGTTTCCCATATCCCAACATAATTTATGTTGCACAGTACTAACTCCTTGTGTGAGCTGACAAGTGAAAAGCTCCCAATAAAACACAGCAAGAAAAAAATGACACAAGTAAATGAAAAATTTCTTTCTGCATCTCCATGTCCCCACATCATTCACTCACAGCACTGATGCCCTGAGTGAAACGATCCAAGTGAAGTGGCTGCGGCAGGCAGCATGAGTGAGATGGAGGTGTGAATTATGAATTTAGAAAGTATATATATTTTTTTTGAGAAAATCATGTGTAATTCAAAAGATAACCATAAAGGCAAGAAAATCTAGCAAATACTTTGAAGGGTGAATACCTGATGAGTGCCCCCCACTTTTTTATTTTGGAATTTGTTGGTGCTCTTCTGTTGCAAGATATGTAAAGCAAGAAGACAAGATTTGAGTGTTAACTGTTAATTACTGCCTTCTTGTTGGGTGGGTGCTTGGTTAAGTGCTAAAAGACACTGGCATGAGATACTTTTTCAGTGTCACTCATTCAGACTAGGTTTGGAGGGAGCACCATACATTGGAAATGCATGTGCTGGGAGTTTTAACAGGCGAAAAGCCATGTTAAACTGAGTTTCTGGTTTTCTGATTAAAGTATGAACTGCTTGTCTTTGTATTTTGTTGTGGTACACTTTATACATTATTGGTTGTGAAACAGAAGTGTCACTGCTCCGGTACGTAGTTTTTACAGTCAGGGTTTCATCTTTCCTTCCTTCAGGTTTTTATAAGGAAGTTTTGACAAGTATGTGTGGCTGTGAAATGCAACTAACTCTGGGTTATTTTCACATTGAAAGTGCAACACTGTCCTCTACTTCAGTTATTATAAAGAGGTTTGCTATGTATGTAAAGTAGTAATATAGAACTATTACTGTGCTACTAGTCTAAATCCTAAAAGTATGAAGTGGTTGTCTCTTGCTTCAGTTTTTCTAAGGGAGCTTTTCTAGTACAGAAATAAAACTACTGCTGCACTATATACCCTTCATAGAGTGTTGTCAGCTCATTTTAATTAAAATTAGAGAGTTTTGCTAAGGATGTAAATTAGTGAAACAGAACGAAGACTGTGCTATTATTTGCACATGAGTATAACAATGTACTTACTTTAGTTTTGCCAAGTATGCAAAGTTATGAAATAACTGTCACGGTCTTACGCTTTTTACTGCACATCATCATCATTTAGTATATAAAGTTGTGAAATAGAGCTGTCACTATTATGCAATTTACACTGACTCTTGCTTCAGTTTTTATTATGGAGTTTTGTTAATATGCAAAGTAGTGGAAGTATTGCTGAGCTACGTTTTTTACAGTCTGAGTATATCATTGTCTTGTGCATCAGTTTTTGTAAAGGACTGTGTGCATGTAAGGCAGTGAAGTAAATTCTCTATGCTACGCTTTTACAGTCTAGTGTCATCTCTTGCTTCATTTTTACAACTGAGTTTTGCTAAGCTGACCCTTTACTGTGATTTTCAAAAGGCAGCGTTCTGAATTTCATGGAGATGAAAACTGTAAAGAGAACTACTGTTGGGTACTGAACATGATTAATGGCATAGACAGGCCTGCGATATTGTAATGTGGATATCTGTAGACTGGTTCCAGGTCAGAGGCTTACAGGACGACTGAGTTGTGTCAGTGTTTGTGTGTGCAGGTAAGTGAGAGTACATGGTACAGGTTGCTGCTGTTACCTTTTGAGAGCAGTGTGGTAATAGAGCTTCATTACTGTAATAACTGCAGCATATACGGCTTTCTCTTTTAGGCAATTTCATTCTATATTAGTGGACCATAGTAGAAAAACTGAACCACTATTATGGAGAAATTCTTATTCTGTCTACAAAGACAACACATTGTGCATTGTTTGCCATAAAACCATTTCATTACTAAAGGAATACAGTGTTTGGCAGCATTTTGAAACTAAGCAGTCAATTATTCCAAACTCGAGGAATATGAAATAGAAGTTATAGCTACCAGTTTAGCAAAAAGCATACAGGAAAGTAAACAGGAATTATGCTTCTACAATGTTCAGTGTTCAAATTTCAAGAAAAGTACTGCTACTGGAAAAAGCTTAACACAGGGTCAAAACAAACACTAAAAACTTGTAACTCGAGACGGAAAACAAACGGCAAACGAACCCCCAGATGTAAACGAAACTATTTCCATAAACAGTGTTTTGAAATTAAAGGCTAAATTGGTTTTATAATTTAAATTACTTTTTTTTTTTTAACATCTTTTGTGGCCTTTTACATTTAATGCTATTCATTATTTATGATAAGATGTAGGGTGCGAAGTTATGCATATTTTTAAGTTTTACAGCTGTTTCTAAGTCAGTTAATTAACTTAATTGTTGACCAGCCTTTTGAACATGTGAGTCTGAATTATTTAAGCTGTGTGAGAACTGGACCTGTTATTCTGATGAAGTCAGAGAAACCACTGATGAAAATGCTTAATTTTATTAAACTATAGCTACTGGAAGGGTTCGTTTGCCATTTGTTTTCAGTCTTGAGTTTACAGTCACTTGAGTATATTTTACTGCTGTTTCAGGGTTATGTCCATAAAAAATGTACCATTTCTAATGTCTTATCACACGTGACTGTACAGAGAACATCAGCGGACATTTCTGCCAATTTAACTGAGCAACTGAAGAAGTGAGTCAGTAAACTCAGTTTTTTCTCCACAACAATGAATGGATGAAAGCAGTGACATTAAAAACAATTTCAAACTTATTTTTATAAAAGGTGCTAAAAGAAACCTTGAAGAAACTGAAGAACTTGCTAGCATGTCTATCATCGGTCACATGACTGGAAAAGCGCTCTCCATTCTATCCATCCATCCACAACCCCTTTTTCCCATTTTTACACATGGGGTCAGGATATCACCAACAGTGACAATCCTCCAGAATCATGGTTTACACCTCCAGTTGGCTAGTCCTGCCATTGGTAGTTATTCAACATCATGTTCACACACACACACATCTATGGCCAATTTAGAGTAACCAATCCACCTACTGCATGTCATTACAATGTGGGAGGAAAGTGAAGTGCCTGGAGGAAACCCACACGAATATAGGGAGGAGATGTAGACACCACACAGAAGGCACCCCAGCTGAGAACTGAACTGGAGAACCTCTTGCTGTGAGGTGACAACGCTATCCGTTGCACCTCTGTGCCACCACCAAAAACTATCTTCATTGAAGTAAATAAAAATGAAAGTGTGTTACTGATAACCAGGAATTAGATTTTACTACTTGCCATTTACACTGGAAATCAGGTAATACAACAAAGTCAGTCTTAGTTGACAATGAAAACCACCACCACTTAACATGACTAAAACATATAGTAATTTGAATCTTTCTTGATGTTGAAGCCAAGGACGAAGACTTATTTTTTCACATGGAAGTCAGGTGGTTGAGCTAAGGAAAACTTGCTTTAGAGAAACAGAACGTTACAGCAGAGGCATTAACACAACTAGAAAATGAGCCAATGAATTACAAGAAGTTGAAAATGAGTCCTGGCATTTCAATCTCATTTCTTTTGTCATGTTACACCACGCATGAATGATTTCAACATATGACAACAGGGAAAAGATTAACTTACAATGCAAATGTTTTCAGCTGTGAAAACTTTCAAAATAAAACCATTCAGGAGTCATCTGTCGAAGGGTGAGATTGTACCATGTTTCAGCTTAAGCATAACGTATACCCCAAACATACTAAGCTGGGAGAAAAACGTACAAAAGCAAAGTGGTGTTTTGACTGAAGATTACAAGAAACTTGATCTGTCTAAAGAACAATAAATTCAAATGCAGCCAGTTGAAGACTCCTTTTTTTGCGGCTCCAGAACAGCTGCCACTATGTGTACAATTTGCAGGGTATCAAAACTTCATTGTTCAGCAACTTACTGAAGTAAACTCACAGAAAATACCCTGCAGCATTTGAAGATTCTTGAGTGTGAAAAACACAGAAATATTACAAAACTTGCAATATAAAAGGCCAATGTCTTTGGCATCACTTAAATAAATGGTCATTATCAGCAAGGAATAAAACAAAAACAAGAAAAGTTTACTCTGATTGATGAACATTTCGTAGACAGACATTCTGAGAACAGTAATTCAAAAATTACCCCAAACAATAGAGGCCTGTTGATATAAGCATATGTAGTATCTTACACAGATTATAAAACCACAGATGTTTTAAGTAAGGTAAACTTCCTTGTGGCTTGTAACTGTATATTTCATTGGCAAACTGCCCAACATTGAAGTTCAAAGTTAGACTACAGTACGTGAAAAGCGGTGAAACACAGCATTTTCATAGGTGAATGGATGGCTACTATTCAATGGCTTAAAAAGACTGTATGTCACAAAAATTAAAGTACTCAATCTGACAAAAAAAAATGTGAAGAAATGAAACTGGCAAGAAAGTGAGCACTGGGAATGAGACAGTTTGGTTATCTATCCAGTTTAAAATTTCAAGGGAAACAACTGCTGCTGGGAATAATTTTTACAGCAGGTGATTTCTTAAACTGTATTTTGCAGATTCTGGACATAACCCTGAAATGGCAGAGTATGAAGTAAAGAAATGAAAAGCTTCAGTGATGCTCCCCATTTTTGGGGAAATTAGCCAATGATCAGTCTCCATCAAGACCATGAATGCAAACAAAAAAGAAGTTATGTACTCACCATAATGTTCCATGTGAGTTGTCCAGCTTGTCTTCATTCTATACTGATGGGTTTGGAACCAATCCTCTGTTTCGACTCGGCTGCTTACTAAAGCTGGAGATCTCAAACTAGCTTGTGGCTCCATTCCTATCCCATGATGCTGCAGTGCCTTCCTCAGATCTTGTCTGTACACCTACAAGCACAATTCCTGCCAGGCAAACTAAATTTATGTCTCTATCTAAACACTACCTATAGATATACATATGTACAATATACACAAACCTGGACAAGGATCAAAGGTTTACAAGGAAAGTACAGTTGTGTACACTTACCATAAATGTAGATGTTCGAGTATATTCACTGTTGCAGTCATCACATTTGAGTTATCTGCCTGCAGGTAGCCCTCAGCCGGCCCGAATACCAGGGTCTTTGGATTTCTGCATCAGAAGTTGTCGCTTCTTCCCTGACGTCAGGTTGTTAGGGGAATAAAACATGCAGCCGATGCCATTATATCAGTTTTTCTTGCCCCAGATGTCAGGTGCCCCCACAATAGGAAGCAATTATATGGTATGGTGCACCCCCATCAAAAAGCAAATACACAAGAAAAAATAAATATACCAGCAAGAAGGAAAGGTAGAGCCAAGAGAAGTCAGGGGGCTGGAGGGAGGGTAACCAGAACTGCAACAGTGAATACACTCGAACATCTACATTTATGGTAAGTGTACACACAACTGTACTATGTTCTTCGTGTTTCACTGTTGCAGTCATCACATTTGGGTTGATTCCCAAAGCTAAGGAAGGGAGGAGCAAGTTAAAGAGCATTAGGGCCAGCTATTAAGCCCTGCAAGACTACAGTGGCAAATCCAGCTCTGGATTTAGAAAAGATAGGCATGTGATAATGCTTGGTGAAGGTATGTACAGAGCTCCAGGTAGCAGCTTCTAGGATGTCCCTAGTAGGGACTCCTCTGAGAAATGCCGCAGAGGTAGATGCAGCCCTGGTGGAATGTGATCTTATCCCCTGTGGGGTAAGTTTTTCATGGTGCTTGTAGCAGAAATGAATGCAATGGGCTACCCATTTGGAAATGGTTTGCTTTGAAATGGCCTTCCCCTCTGCCCCTGCAGCAAAGCCAACTAGCAGCTGTTCAGATTTTCTGAGAGGCTTAGTCCTGTCCAAATCGAATCTAAGTTGTCTGTGCATGTCCAGAGAGTGCAGTATTTGTTCCCCTTTGTTTTGTGGAGTAGGGAAAAAGGTAGGCAAATGAATGGACTGATTTAGGGCCACACTAGACACCACCTTGAGCATAAAGGAAGGATTAGTCCTGAGGGAAACCCTGTTCACATGGAAGATAATGAAGAGTTCCACTGTCATGAGGGCCTGTAATTCAGACACTCTTCTTGCTGAAGTTATGGCTAGAAGGAAGGCTGTTTTCCAAGAAAGGAATTTCAACTCTGCTGTTGCAGCTGGCTCTAAGGGGGGGGGTGAGCTTTTCCAATACAAAGTTAAGGTCCCAGGCTGGAGTGGGAGCTCTCCTGTGGGGGGGGGGGGGGGGTCTTAAATTTTTGGCCCCTCTAAGGAATTGTTTTAGCAATGTGTGAGAGAAGAGGGGTGGCTCAGTATTATAATGTGCTGAAATAGCAGAGGCATGAATTTTAATTGATGAGAAGGATAGGCCCTTGTGGAGCATTTATGTTAAATACTCTAGAATATGAGGTAAACTGGGCACCGTTGTGCCCCTTCCATGAGCCTGGTTCCAGAAACAGTATCTTCTCCACTTTTCAGCATAGGATTTTCTAGTACTAGGCCTCCTTGCCACCAGAATGACATCCAGCACCTGCTTACTGAGGAATGCTAGAGGAGAGCTCAAGGAATTAGCCAGGCTGCAAGGTTCAGGGTTTGAAGCTGAGGGTGCAGAATCTGGCCCGCCTGCTGGGACAGCAGGGAAGGGGTCTGAGGCAGGTGCCATGGTTGTAGCAGTGTCATACTGAGCAAGAGGGGGTACCAGTGCTGGCGTGGCCAGTCTGGTGCAATCAGTATTGTCCTTGGCTTGTCCTGTTTGATCTTTAGTAGAACCTTTGAGAGGAAAGGCATAAACAGAGAGGCTTTCCCAGGTTAAGGACAGGGCATCCACTTTCCAAGCTTGACTGTGGGGAGTTCTTGTGCAAAATTTGTTCAATTGGTAGTTCTGAGGGGAGGCAAACAGGTCTACCTCTGGAGTTCCCCATTTGTTCCTCATTAGTTTCCATTTGTGTGGGTCCATGAGATTTCTGCTTAAGTCGTCTGCCAGTGAATTTAGGAATTTAGTTTGCCTGGCAGGAATTGTGCTTGTAGGTGTACTTGGTAGCTCAAGGCTGTGTTCCACACAGCCATGGCTAGTCTGCAGAGAGAGTATGAAAGGGTTCCCCCCTGCTTGTAACTGTGGTGTTGTCTGTCTTTACCAATAGTTGTCCTGGAAGGATATGTTTTTTGAAGGATGTCAAAGCATTCTGTACAGCTAACATTTCTTTTTGATTGATATGCAGGTGCAGCTGTCTCGGGTTCCATTTGCCCTGAATGCACTGCCCTGTCATGTGAGCCCCCCATGCATAGTCTGATGTGTCTGTTGCTAGGGTTTGGGTGGTAGGGGGTAGAGTGAAAGGGAGTCCCTTGTTGTGGAGCAGGCCTCTGCCCACCAAAGGAACTCTGTCTTCATACAAGGAATGATAGAAATCATTGTTTCCAGGTCCTGCGAATGTTGACACCATAGGCTTTTTAGATACCATTGGAGTTTCCTCATATGCAGTCTTGCATATAGAATTAGCAGAATGCAAGAGGCCATGAACCCCAGAGCTTGCTGTATTTTCCTTGTAGACAGCTGCGGTTTTGTGGCAATAGTTTGAAGTAGGTTGTCAAATAAACTTGTTTCTCCAGAGTGAGGAATGCCATCTGGGAAGCGGTGTTCAAGCTTGCTCCCAGGAATACAATCTGTTGGTAGGATACTAGGTGAGATTTCTTTTCGTTGATGGTGTACCCCAGTGAGGTTAGAAGTTTCTTTACGAATGCCAGATGTAATAGCAAGTCCTGGCTTTCTGCCTGAATCAGACAATTGTCCAAGTATGGGTAAATTTGAATATTTCTCTGCCTGCAAAATGCAATGGCTGGAGCTAGACACTCTGAACACCCTGGGTGCAGTAGATAGCCAACGAGAAGTGCAGAGAACTGAACGTGCATGGAGCCCACCCTGAAATGTAGGTATTATCTGCAGGATCCTCTTATTGGGACGTGCAGATAAGCTTCCTTTAGGTATAGGGTTGCCAGCCAGGCATCCTTGGCTAGCACAGGAAGAAGCTGTAGAAGAGTTAGCATTTTGAATTTTGGAACCACCAGAAAGGTGTTGAGAATAGAGAGGTCCAGGATAGGATGCCAGGAGTTGTCTTTTCCGGGTACCAGAAAAAGTCTTGAATAAAAACCTTGCCCCCTTTGTTCTGCTGGGACAGGCTGAATAGCCCTGATACTGAGAAGAGGAGTGAACCTGCTGTTGGGCCTCTGCCCATTGATTTGGGGGTAGGGTCTGGCCAACCATTTGGGGTTGGTAGTGTGTGGAAGTGGAATCTGTATCCTTGGGAAACTATGTTCAAAACCCATTTGTCCTGGGTAATGAGTTCCCAGTTTTTTGCATGGAGGGGGAGCTTTCCTAAGGGAGCAAGTAGTTGAACAGGGCTTGGAAGGGTTAAGGCTAAGTCATTGTGCCATTTTTCCATAAGGGGGTGGCTTACTACCCACTGCTTAGATCTGTGCGTAGCCTGAGACTGTAGCCTAGGTGGTCTGCTGTTCCTGGGTTTGGACTGAGAAGGCCTGGAAGGGACTGAAAAGGATCAGTTCTTTGAAGGCCAATGTCTACTGAATCTGGGAGGCTGTACTTGTAGGAAATCTTTAACAGTTTGTACAGATTTAGCTTTTTCCTCCATCCTTTTGAGGATGGCTTCTGCTTTGTTGCCAAAAAGGTGGTCTTGGTTTAAGGGAGCATCCAGTAATTTAGCTTTAACATGATCTGGCAAGTTTTGTTTCTTAAGCCAAGCATGCCTTCTAAGTACAGACCCAGTGACAGCAGCCCTGCAAGATGCTTCTAAAGCGTCAAAACCACATTGCAAAGTATGTTTACCAACTTGTTCTACAGAATACATTAAATCTTGCAATTCTTTGTGTTCAGCACAGTCAGGAATCAACATAATTTTCTGTTTAAGTAGTCCCATAATATGTTGCTGATACTTTAACATATGAAACTGGCAATTTAAAGCCCTAATGACCAAAGTAGCAGAAGTGTATACCTTCTTACCCCATCTGTCTAAGGCTCTAGAATCTCTATCACAAGGGGTAGGATTTTTGGCAGCAGTAGCCTTAATGCCTTTTGGTCTTTCGGAAATTGTCTTTGGACCAGCAGAAGGATTCTTGAAGAGGAACTTGAGGGTCAGGTACTCTGTAGTACCAGTCAGGTTTTCTGGGAGCTGGAGGTAAAGTGTCTGGGGTAAGGCTAGATTCCTAGAAAGCATCATCCTACAATGTCCAGAACAGGAGGGATAGCTAAAGGCCTGTGTTGAGCTAGGAGTAAGAATTCCCCAAGTCTCTTTTTAGACTCAGAGTAATCCTGGCTTTCCCAGCAGAAATGCTCCCTAAGAGTATGCAAGGTTTCACCGAAAGAAAAATCTTCTGGAGGGGAAGCAGAGGGAATGGAATCCTCTGCATCAGAATCCTCATAAGTAGATAAGGGCAAATCCTGGTAATCAGAAGGAGCAGAAATATCAGATTCCTGATCAGAAGAATCAGAAAGAAAATCAGTTCTAGGTCTCTTGGAGGGGGAAGGCTGGCTTCCCCTAATTAAGGTAATGAGGTCTTCAGCCATTCTAAGCATTTGTTTTTGAGGCGCCTGAGCCTGCGGTTTGGTCGTCGGTTTTCTAGGCATAGTGCAAGTTTTTGGCCTGAGGAATTTGGAACTTCTGGATGGAAATGATGGCGTCTGTTTAATAATGAATGTCTGTAGGCCTGCATACACCCTCAGAAGCCGGTGCCTGCAGAGTGGCTCCGGACCCATCCAAGGTAGAGACATACGCAGGTTCCATAGTCGAAGAATCATCTTGCGGCATACCGGACTCTGAATGGGTCTCAGTAGAGGCCTGCGAATCTGAAGTAGCAGGTATCAGGGGCTGCGAAAGCGCCTCACTGAGTACCGCCAGACTAGCTTAACGGAAGCGTCATCGGCAGTTTTAGACCTATGCGGTCTGTCTCTGTCTTTATCCTTGAGTTTTTTCGGAAGATCGGTAGTCGGATGGCTTAACGAAGCCATTTCAGACTATGTAGATCGAGTAGGAAGATAACTGGCTGCAAAAATGGCCCGACGACGAATAGTTCAGGCGTTGAATAAGGCACAGAACTGACAGCGAGGGACGTCGTGGTCTGGGCCTAAACAGGGGATACAGTACGAATGAAAATCTCTAGGAGGTATTTTGTTTCCACATGTAAGACAATTGTTAACTTTTACTGACATCAGTTGGAGCAAGGAAAAGGATCCCCAATGGGGTACTTATCTTTTTTGAAGACTTTGGGTCTGAAACTCAAAACGAAAATGTCAGAAGATGGCCGACCGTCACTTGCGAACTGCTTCTGCTTCGGGCACCGCACGGCAAGAAAGACTGATGTAATGACGTCGACTGCATGTTTTATACCCCTGATGACCTGATGTCAGGGAAGAAGCGACAGCAGCCGACGCAGAAATCTGAACACTATGGTATTCAGGCAGGCGGAGGAGCTACCTGCAGGCAGATAACCCAAATGTGATGACTGCAACAGTGAAACACGAAGAACATCTAGTAGATCTATAGATCGATTCAGATTGAACTCTGAACATACTTTTGGTAAAAAGGAAGGGTTTGTGTGTAATGAAACCCTATCGTTATGGAATACCATGTATGAAGGTTTGATTGTCAACGCTTGCAACTCTGAAACCCTTCTAGCTGATGTGATTGCTACTAGACAAACAGTTTTTCAAGATAAAAATTTCAAGGAGAAAGCGGTAAAATTATGCAGGAAAGAACAAAATTAAGATTCCCTGGTGGAAGAGGTGGTCTTAGCAAATTGGTGCCTCTCAAGAAGGTTTCTGAAAGTTTATGAGACATGATATTCATACCTTCATTCCCCGATATGAAAACCGGATATTGCTGCCAGTTGAACTCGAATAGTTGCTGCAGCCGCTCCCTCATTAAAAAGCTTAGCCAAAAATTCCAGAATGAAAGCTAAGGGTGCTGAATAAGGATCAATGAAATGTTGAGAAGCCCAAATTGAGAACCTTTTCCATTTGCTGTGGTAGTTTTCTCGTAGAAACCTTATGAGAAGAAATTAATGTGTCCCGGACGTCTGGAGTGAAATTGTGTAGCCTGGCTTTATTGGGAACTGGAGCAGCCATACTGTCAATGTTAGTTAGTAAAGTGATGGATGAAGTGTCCCTGACGAGTGTGTCAGGAGGTCTGGTACCGGGTCCAGAATCCAAGACTCCAAAAGATGAGGCTTCAAGAAGGGAACCATATCCGATGAGGCCAGAATGGGGCTATCAGAATCAAGGTCCTTCCCAGCCTGCTGGCTTTCTGAAGAACTACGGGTATTAGTGGAAAGGGAGGAAATGCGCAAAGGAGTCCCGGGGGCAAGTCGTGTACTAGTGCATCCCTTGGGGACTCTCCCGGAGGGGGATCAGGGCGAGGTAGCTGCTGCATTTTGCATTTGTGGCTGTGGTGAATAGATCACAGGAAGGCTGGCCCCATCTGCAGAAAATCTTTTCTGCCACTTCTTTCTTCAGAGACCACTCATGCAGCATCAGAATGGCTCTGCTTAGTTTGTCCACTATCACACTGGATTTCCCCAGGGAAGTGCATTGCTATTAGAAAATGCTGGGAGGATGTCGCCCACTGCCATACTCTCAGGAACTCTCGACAGAGTGGGTAGGATCTGGTTCCTCCTTGTTTGTTTATGTACCACACTACTGACAAATTATCTGTTCGTATTGCAATTGTACCGATCGGAAGAGAGTCCTGGAATGCTTGCAATGCCATCAGCACTGCTCTCATCTCCAGTACACTGACATGCAAGTGAGCCTTTTGGTCTTGCCAAGTGCCTTGGGCTGTTCTTCCCTGATAATGCTCCCCCCATCTTATCTGGGAATCGTCCATGGTCACTTTGGTTAACAGGATAGGGGGAAGAGATGGATCAACCCCTCGTTGTCTGGTCGGAGTGAAGACATCAACGAAGGTCTTTCCTGCAGGCTTCTGTCAGAGTTATGAAATGGGACAGGTAGCTCTTGCATGGACCAATGACTGAATAGCATCCATTGGAGGATTCTTGTGTAATCTTGCTAGGAGAATTAACATTATTGCTGCTGCCATCGTGCCCAATACTTTTAGGACTGCAATTGCCTGAACTTTGATCTTGGACAGGAGGTCCTGGATTTGGAAACAAAGATTTTAAACTCGGTCTGATGGCAACTTGACTAGCATGGTTTTTGTATCTATTTCTACGGCTATAAAGATAAGTTGTGATGGCAATAAGGCAGATTTTTTCGTAGTTTACTGAAATCCCTAGCTGAGCACATAGCTTCAGGGTAGTGTCTCTTGCCTGAATCAGTAAGTGCTTGGTGGTGGCAGTTAGGAGCCAGTCGTCTAGGTAGGGAAACACCCAGAATCCTAGATGCCTAAGGTGAGCTGTAACTACTGCCATGCATTTGGTGAACACTCTGGGGGGGGCTGGAGTAAGACCAAAGGGCACAGCTCGAAATTGGAAATGACTGGCTCCCAGCCAAAAGCGCAGATGACTCCGGGATGGCCTGTCCAATTTTTATATGGTAGTACGAATCCTGGAGGTCTATCGAGCACATCCAATTGTCTTTCCCTAAAAAGGGAAGACTTGACTGTAGCATGACCATCCGGAACTTTGTGTTTTACTGATTTGTTTAATCTGCTGAGATCCAGTATGGGTCTCCAGTCCCCTGTCTTTTTCGGAACTAAAAAGAACCTTGAATAAGTTCCGGATCCTATCTGGTCTGCGGGGACTGATTGGATTACTTTTTTTTGAAGCAATTTTTTAACTTCTAATCTTGCTTGTTCCCTGTGACTGGGTGGAACATCTGGGATTTTCTTTATCTTTGGAGGTGGCATGGAAAAGGGGATTGTGTAACCTCTGGATATGATACGTAGCACCCACTTGTCTTTCGTTATGTTCAGCCAGGCTTGTGGGTGCAAAGATAAGCATCCCCAGACTGCCTCAAGAGAGGGACAGTCAGGCCTCCTTTCAGGAGCACTGATAGGGCTTGCCAAAGAAGGATCCTCGGTCACCCTGGTTCTGCGGACCCCCTCTGCCGCATGGGCGGCATCTTCCATTATTACCTCCTCCTCTGCTCCTGGAGGAAGGTTCATCTTGTGTGCCCTGAAAGGCCCTCTGGGTTTTACGGAACTGCAATTCTCCACTTTTTTGACCCGTGGGATGGGGTCTAGAAGGTGTAGAAAAACAGACTCCGATGGCAGAGAGTGTCTTTCCTTCTTGTTCACACCGGATAAGCGTTTCCTTGACTTTAGGCCTGAACAAGGATGAACCGTCAAATGGGGTACTGACAAAGGATGACTTGAAAAGTTCCGCAAAACTGCACAAGTGCATCCAGGAATGTCGCCTAAGGGCAATTCTGGAACATGCTGACCCGTTCGCTCCATCGGCTGCATAAGAAATGAGCCTCATGGATGAGTTAACCACTGAATTAAGGGTGGCAAGCTGGCACCTTATCTGCTACCCCTGCAGCTAATGTACCCTGTATAGTATGTCCAAGCTCTTTTAGAAGATCTCTCTGAAGTCTTGTAAAACGCATAAGGTAATTCAGGAACCTTAGGGTGAAGGCCACTGAAGAAAACATGTGCTTTCCGTACCTGTCCATTGTCCATGACTCCTTATTCGGGGGGTGGACAGATGTGGAAGTCTCGGATAGCTCCTTCTTTGTGGTCGCCGCCACCACCACCACCACCACAGCATCTACAGGGACTCCTTTGGTTAAGGTTTTGTTATCTGGGGCGGTGATAAATTTGTTAGGCCTCTGAGGGGCAGGCTCTACTGTATCTGGAGACTCCCACACCTTTCGACAAATTAAAAGGCGGGGACACCCAGGTAGGTGAAGGTAGAGACCCAAAAGCCTTTAGGTACACTGACTCCTCTTCCAGCTGCCTCTCTGTTTAAGGATTTCCAAGATGTCCGCAAAGGATAAATCCAGAGAGGGCAACCGTGGGTACCCTTCTGATTCCTCGAAGTCCGTGTCCGATGTGAATGACTCATCCTGGGAGTCTACATGCTTCCTCTTACATGACTTCTTCCAGGGAACCTCTTCAGTGGGACATTCCGGAGAGGTTTCAGAAGATAGGGTCTCACCCAATGGAGTGTCCTGTGGCTTAGGGTCTCTCTGCTGTTGGGGGATTGAATGTGCAGAGGTAGATGCCGGTGCTTTCTGGGATGGAGCACTTGGTTCCAACAGTGATGATGTCCGTGGGGACAGGGCTCTCCATGGCTCCAAAGGCCCCCTCCCATGGTCTGTGGCAATCCCCTGTTCCGAGGATCACCCAGGTACCATGGGGCTTAGCTCCGAAGCCGAGGTAGGAGTCGAGCTCAACCGAGCCAAGGCACCAAGGGGTAAAGCCAGAGCCGAAAAAGTCTCTACCTGACTATCTCCCCCGAACCTGACCAGTGAGTGTCGGCTCCGAGGTAGTCAGAGTGATCGGAGCAGAAGAAGCTATAATGGTTCGTGGCTCTGTCGGTTCCATCACCATCGGTACCAAGCATTCCGGCTCCAAAACCCATATTGGGGTTGGAAGGAAGAATGGAAGATAAGAGAATGTGCACAGTCTGTTCCGAACTCACTGGAGTCGGTTCTGACAACAACTTGGCAAGCGCCGGTGTCTTGAGTAACCTCTGCACCACCCGATCCACTTCGAAATCAGATAAGCCCCTGGAGGATCTGGAAGATGGAGCTGATGCTACCAACTGAAGTACTGGAGACCTAAGAGTCAGGGGAGACCAGCTCCAAAGCAGGTGAGCAGACTGTAACTGTCGTCGGTTCCGATACACACGGAGCAGAGACAGTAGATCTATCATGGTTATGCTTTTTGAGGTTGTCATAGACATTCTGGGCTGTTTCGTTGATGGCTACGATGATGTAGTAGAAGTAGATGGAGATGACCTTTTTGTGGATTGACCATGAGATTCAGGAGAACTTTGAGCCTTGTCCCAAGGCTTCCTCAAAAGAAGACTCAAGTAACCCTCTCAAAATAAGTTTATTTTTATGCTCCTGCAAAACTCTTGAGCTAAAAGAATGGCAAATGGAGCATGTCTCCTGTAAATGGATTGCCCCTAAACAATAAACATACTCAGTATGTCTGTCAGTGATGGACATTTTTTAGAGCAATTAGGACATTTCTTGAAACCAGATGGTTTCACCTCTTTTTGTTTTGACATTTTTAGAAAAGAACAATTTTTCTGACTAAACCTTTATGTCTAACACTGCAAACAGCAATTTAGGGGATAGGGATTATAAGGCCTAAATATGACGACCCTCAAAAAACACACGCACAGAGAACTACTAAACTTTAAATTTAGTCTACACAGATTATTTAACCAAACAACGTCCTTATTTTTTGGAATATAACTATTTGTAACGAACAAAAAAACTAGTTGAGAATATCAACTCAGTTATAAAGATAAGGCCTAAATAAAACGGCTTGAAGCAACACACACTGCACACTAACTAATTAGCTAATCTAATACACTAATCTAATATACTATGCCAAGAATTCTCAAAAAACACTACATTAAAGAAGGAATAAGAAAGAAATTTAGCCAATACAGCTAACTAGTAAAGTTATCAAGAAAAAACAAGTTTCTACTCAGCCACTACTCAGCCAGAGCTAGCTCGTAGATCCAATCGCTTTCAGCAGCAAACAAGATCTGAGGAAGGCACTGCAGCATCATGGGATAGGGATGGAGCCACAAACTAGTTTGAGATCTCGAGTTTTAGTAAGCGGCCGAGTCAGAACAGAGGATCGGTTCGGAACCCATCAGTATAGAATGAAGATGAGATAGGACAACTTCACATCAATGCTTTTCTCTCTTTTTAATGACCATGGTGAAGACGCTTGTAACTCCCCAAAACAGCAAGATGGTTCCTTTTCATGCTAACTTCTTGATAGCACAAATGTCTTTCAGTGGCGTACTAAGCTACGTTAATACGCTGTCATTCATACATCAGCAAAGTTATGAACTTAACTTACTGTAACAGGCCTACTGAACTTATCAGCTGTGAAAAATGACTGCATTTGATCCATTTTTGGAAATAACTATTGCCAGACCATCACTAAGCCCACAATACAGAACAAAGGTTAGGTTTCATATTCCCATGACCTGTACATTTTACTGCTTGAAAAATGAATTAAACCTACCTATTACCTGAAGCTCTATTGGTTCCGTAGTTCTTGAAGGAGCCGAAGACAGACTTTTTTGGAGCCAAGAACCCTTGGTTCCAAAATTGTGTCCCAACCAGCAAGAATGAAGGTGAGATAGGACAACATAACATCATAGGTTATGTTTCATATTCCCATGACCTTGTACATTTTATTGCTTGAAAAATGAATTAACCCCCCCCCCCCAAAAAAAATCTTCCTCTGTGGAATATAACCCTTGATGTTTTTCGATTTGTGCAAGCCTACTCAGCATTTAAATGAAAGACTGACCTATAATTACTGGCCTGCAAGGAATCTTTGCCTACCTTTGAGACTACGGCAAGAAGCACCTGCTTCCAAAAATGAGGATATTCATTTTTATAGGTACGCTAGAGTAGACCGCTTAAAGGAGGAAACTTCAATATACCTTACATACATTTACATGCAGATAAGCTGGAAAACCACTGGGCCTGGGGAACTTGATTTAAGCTTAGTTACATGTCTGACAAATTCAGCTTTTGCAACACCACCAGGAATGGATGGGAGAAATTGGTAGAGTACACAGGTGGTATGCTGAGGTAGCTTACCACCTTCTACTCTCATAGAATTCTGACTATTTTAAATGAGGCTACACAGGTTTCAATTTCTCGATTAGAGAGACTACCTCCTCAGTAATTGGGTACTTAACTAAAGCGATCCTACATGGATGACAATGGCTCTACATTTCCTCATAAGATATCATGCATCACTTTGGGGGAAAGTTTGTAATATTGTACTTGTAACCAATCTAGGGCTAGCTCTTGATCTGATATTTACAACAACATGCATCTTTCCCAAAAGCTGTTTACACTGAAAGATCTTCTCTTTACTAGGTCTATATGTGCCCTTAGCAACTCTACTTCAGTTCTCTTGCAAGTTGAAAACCTTGGTTCCAGGACATCCACAGACCAAATGTACAAAATGTCAAGCTTGCAAGAATAGAATATCTGTACAAATTACATATAATAAAAGCATTTCCAGTATTCATGACACTGCACAAACTCTTGTAGGACTTTCTGCAAGGGATAACCAAAATCCTCCTTCCTCACAAAAGTGTGTGTGTGTGTGTGTGCTAGCCTCCATATTCTAGGGGATTCCAGACTGCAGATCAGAATCTTTTCTGACAAACTTTCATGCAAAAACAGCCCACTAACCATACTATAATGCCATGCCTATGAAACTAGAGCATGAACACAGCCTATACCATAACACCGCAGGTTCCAAGGACCACTAAAGCTTATGTCTGGTTGCATCTTGCTTAGAACTCTTGCTAACACAGATGTCCTGAGCTTCTTTAGAGTACTTCTACCTTTGTAAAAGTTGAAGAAACTCACGCTATCCTATAAGAATATGCTTTTAAGATTACCCAGAAATTACTTCCACTCCAGTGTACAACTACAGGAAGTAAAGGGTAAGAGATCTACTAATGGAAACAGACTGCTAACTCTGACAGGGCACCACTACGAGCACACAAAGTATACAAACCCACACATTTTGAGGTTTTATTAAGCATCATCACCACCACCCCATGCTTCACTCCCTTAAGAGGAGCTTGCTGAAAATATAATATGGGTATAGCCACACTGCATACCTTATATCCTTTACATATTTCATTTTAACTTGGGTCTTCTTAAGAGCATATTATTACTGCAAAGTTCTAACAAAGTTAATTATATTCTTATCTCGTTCTAGTTCTAAGTCACTTAGCATAGGATAGTTAGATTTACCCTGTTGAACTAGGAATCCACAAAATTCCATATTTTTTTTCACATTATTTTTGATAAGTACTACTATTTTACTTTTTCATGCCTGAATCATAAGTTATTGCACTCCGAAGTATAATTAGAGACATGCTGTTATTAGTTATACACACTCTAGACAAATTATACAAAAATATCTTTTTTCTTATAGGTTCATAGGTTGGTACTAGGCTATCAGCACTAGGGCCTATACAAGCCTAGCCATAACAATTCCCTGGCTATTTCTTCCCACACTATTTACTTCCCTGGACCCCTGTCTAGCAGGGCGACTGACGTGATCCCGGGGTGAATTTCCTTTCTCCCATCCAATCGTCAAGGTTCCTTTTGAAGAGGGCCAAAGAGGCACTCTGCTTGACATGTATGGGCAATCTATTCCAGAGTCTGGGGAGTCTCTGGGTCAGGAACCTATCCCTCCAGCATGTTTTGTTTATTGTAATGACAAGGTTTAGATCCCTGGAGCGTGTGGCTCTGAGAGATTGGGATTTCTTTAAGTGTAGCATGTCCAACAGCTCTGGGTTTGACATGGCCTTGTATGTTAAGCAGAGATCGCCTCTGAGTAGACGATATGTGACAGAGTATAGCTGGAGTTTTTTAAGGCGGTCAGTGTAGGGCATCTGCTTTAGGCCTGTGATTCTTTTAGTGAGGTATTTCTGCGCCCTTTCCAGCCAGTTGGTGCAGATGTCTTGAGAGGTACATACCAAACGGGGCGTTGTATTCTATAATGGGTCTAATGAGGGATGAGTACAGTGGGACAATGACCTCCTTTTTTCTGGATGAAAAGCCCTTTGTGATGAGGTGTGCCACATAGAAGGATTTCCTGACTGTTGTGGCGATGTGGTTATCAAAGGTGAGACCACTGTCCACCTGTGTCCCTAAGTCTCTTATCCACACTTTCAGTGTTTAGTGTACTGCCACTTATATGGTAATTCACGGGTACATATTTTTTCCCAAAGGGGATAACTAGACATTTCTTGGCATTGAGCTTGAGCCCATGTCTCTGGCACCAAGCATCTGTTTCTGTAAGGCTCTTTTATAGAGTAACCACATAATTTGGGGATTCAATAATGGCTCCCAGTTTGCAGTCATCTGCGAACTTTGTTAGCCAGAGTCTCTTAGTGTTGGCCTGTACTTCAGAGAAGTAGATGCCAAACAAGAGCAGTCCCAGGACTGAACCCTGAGGTACTCCACTTGTCACTTGTCTGGAGCTGGATTTGGAGTCGGCGACGTTTACAGTGTGGGTTCTATCAGTAAGCCAGTTAGCAACCCATTGGGTGACGTAGGGATTAATGCCCAGTTTAGTAAGTTTATCTATGATTCCAGAGTGGGGGATGGTGTCAAAGGCCTTGGCAAGGTCTAGATAGGCTGTGTGAACCACCTTAACCTTGTCCATGGCTCTGGAGACTGATTTGAAGAAGTCAATCAGGTTCAGGAGACAAGATTGGCCTTTCATGAACCCAAACTGGGTGGGGTCCAGTGTTTGAAGGTTGCCAATGTCTTTGTTTATAAGTTCCATGATAATACGCTCCATGGCCTTGCAGATAAGGCTTGTCAGACTGATGGGACGGTAGTTTCCAGGATCCAAGGTGGATCCCCCCCTTGTGGAGTGGGATAACTGTAGCTCTGCGCCACTCAGTGGGCACGAAACCTGAGGTGAGGCTATGATTAAACATGACACTTAGGTGAGGTGCCAGTTCATACTGTAGTTCATGTACACAGCCCGGGATGTCATCTGGTCCCATGGATGCTGTATTCTTAGCTTTGGAGACTGCGTTTTTTACCTGTGTGGCCATTATTACCGGAATATGGCAATCTTCCGGTATTGAGATGGGCCATTTTGGGGGGTGAAGTTGGCACTGAATCGATCTGCCAGGATATTGGCAATATCCTTGGGATCAGTATAGTTAATGCCATTCTGTTTTAGCTCAAAGCAGATCTGAGCACTGACATTTAGATTCCTGACATAGTTATAGAATGCCTTGTGGTTGTTTTTGGAATCTTTGGCAATTTTATTTTCGTAACTAGCTTTGCAGGATTTTATGAGGGATCTCAGTTTCTTACTGGGGCTGGTAAGGGAGTTTTTTTGCATCCTGGGATTTTCCTCTTTTCTGCAACAATTTCTTCCTTTTGTTGTAAAGTTTGTTTATGGCAGGGGACCACCAGATTGGCTTCCTTTTTTTGGATAAGAGCATCTTGGTTCTATTTGGGATGGCACGATTCATGCATGAGTGGATGTGCTCGTACAGTGACTTAGTATAGGATTCAGCAGTTGAACTTTCAGTTCCTGTCTGCATGGGTGTCATGAAGTTTGTAACTTCTGACTTGAGTAGCATGAAGTTGGCTTTGGAGAAGTTTTTTATGGAGGTTTCCTTACTGGGGGGTGGGGGTGGGATGTGGATGTTAAGGGTGATTAGCTTATGGTCAGACCTAACTAATGAGGCGGTAACCATAGGTGTGGGGCATCGATTTCACATGTTGGTAATGACCAGGTCTAGGATATTGGAGCTCCTGGTGGGACTATGGATTAGTTGACCCAGAGCACTGGAATTTATGAATTCCAAGAACCGTTGGGCAAAGGTGTTGGTACATGAGTAGTTTTCCCAGTTAATGGCAGAGTAGTTAAAATCACCCAGTATTAGGGTGTTTGGTTCTATCTTAATATTTTCCAGTATATTTAGAAAGGTGTAGTGAGAATCTCTGGGAATGTTGGGGGATCTGTAGCAAGCTACAATTTAGATTGCAGTCTTACCTAGTGTTAGTTGCACCTGGAGAATTTCAGACGTATTGTGTTGGGCAACTAGCCTGGTGGTGTGAATATCCTTAGTGAATATTGACACTCCTCCACCTTTAGTGTTTCGGTCATGGTTTGGTGGCCAAAAAGTGTGGTAAGAGTTGTAGCCTGGATTGCAGGGGTGCTCTCTGGAGCCTTGAACGAGGTCTCAGTTACTGCACAGACATCGATGTTCTCCATTTTTAGGAGTGCCTAGAGAGAGTGCATTTTGAGGTTTAGACGTCTAGCACTGAGTAGCATTACCTTCAGATTTTGCATTCTTACCTGTTACGGTGGTGGTTTTGTCCTTTGAACTTTGCCTAAAAAGGCACTATAGGGGTGGCAAGAGCCTTAGCCAATAACCTGAATTCCAGGGGCGACCGGTGCAGACCATCTCTGGCAAAGCATCGTGGTCTGTCGATCATGTCGTCCCAGGCAGACAGATACGGGATCCCCTTTGAAAGACACCAGAAGCTTAGCCAATTGTTGAAGTCAATCATTTTGTCCTCATATTGTGGTATCATTCTGGGCGAAGGCAGGATGCTACTCAGGGCTAGGGTCATGATGGATATATCCTTACATCCTCATTATAACTACATATTAATGGTTTAAAGAATCCAAGAAAAAAATCTAATCTGTTATAATACTTAAACATCAATAGTTCCCAACTAGTATTTTTACAGGAAACTCACATAAACATGGATAGAGATATTTGCAATCATATAATATAATCTCAGTCAACATTTAAAAGAGAAGGGAAGAGGGGTAATGATACTCTGGAAGAAAAACATGATACAGACACAGATTATTTACAAATACAAAGACCAAGATGGTCTCTTGACATGCAATTACGAAATATGAAAATAGACTTTGGGCCCTAGGAAACCTTGCTCTTGCACTAATGAAGGTGGTCTCTCTACTGTCACAGAGGAAAGCATTTCTTTTAAGATGGGTTCTGCCAAAGGTTACCTGGTCTAGTGAACAGGAGAGCACTCCCGTGAATGGAGAAATAACCCCAAACACAATAATGTACAATGTTCTTATGAACTCTATCACCCACTGACCTGAGATCAGATCAAACTACATGTATTTGAAAAAGGACACACTTCTTCCTAGCTGGCGGGGAAAGACAAAGCTAAAAGGCAACCTCTTGGCATGGAAGGAGGTTAACAGCCCTTGCCTGACTATTTCTCTTTGCTTCTGCCACACTCCATCTGCCTTTCTTTTGTCTGAACTGTTTTGGCTCAATACTACTTGTGATAGAAGGGCTACTGTTTGTAAGGGACATTTCTACGGCTCTTCAGAATAGGAAATGAAAGAGTTTTTCACAGTTTCCATGTCCTGCCCCTCTCCTCCAAATTTCCCAAATACTTCCTGAGAAGGAGGCCCAAAAAGCAATTTTTGTTTGGCAAAATGACACTTTTACAAGCTGTCTTTTGATGTCATCAGACAGATCTGAATCCTTAGGTATGCATGTGCTCCGATATATTACCCTGACTGAGGCAGACATCCAGCAACAACCTTCTATAGTATTGTAGCCACATTTCAGAGGACGTTTACTTAATCTCAAGGCAGTCTGCAGAAATTTGCATCCAAGACCTCCTCACACATACTTCCAACCTGTCTATGATCCCTCCTCAATGCTAGAACATGTTGGCCTCGTAGTAACTGACTGCTGCTCAGAGTGCCACAAGTGTAAACTTCTTGCCAAATCTAGTTTTGAATGCAGCTTTTATCATTTAGCAATGTATTGTTAGCAGGCACTAATGCTGACCCTTTAAATGCATTCAGAGATGTTACAGTAGGGTTGTCAACCAAACTTTTGTATAAATATTTAAACTCCTTTATGTAGCAGAACTAGTTGGGTTTTCTAGATGCCAGTTACTGGGAATCTGGTTCTAATGTGGTTCTCTCAAAAGACACCATGAAACTCTTGAAAATCTAATGGAATGGCAGTTGACCTTTGTTCTTAAATACCCAGTAGGTCCAAGTAGTGCTTATGGGAGTCAGAAAGTTCCTTGACACACCACCGTTTAAAGTGCTCCCTCATTAAATACAAGGTTTCCCCACATAGAAAGTCGTCTGGGGAGCCAGAGGAGAACAGCTCACAACTGTTGTTAATGTTTCTTTGAAATTAGTAAAGTTAGGCAGAGCAGGCCAAGTTTTCTTACTCATCTGTGTGGCTCAGGCAATAGTTCAGGGGATGACTACCTCCTTGTCTTCAAGGGGGAAGCCATCCCAGAAATAGGAGTGCTGAGTAATGCAAGGGGAACATGGAACCCTGTTACACTACCACAGAATGTTTTGTGAAATGCTTAGAATCAAAAACAGATGGGGCCAAGCCAGGCATCAACAGGATGTATACCACAGGTGTCAGGTTCAGTGGATGTAACTCAGCAGTTCAATGTTACTTTGGCTTCCTTTCAAAACAGACAAGCATTTGTTTCCACAAGGCCTGTAGGCTCCCAAACAAAAGCAGGACATCTAGTAAGGAAGAATGGATTCAAGTGCAAGAAGATTGCTGGGCCATCTATAGGTATTTAAACTCCTGCCCAGCAGTCACACCACAAATTTCTCTAGGAACTTGGTGTGAATGAGATATTCCTTTAGAGACAGAATGTGAAGTAGTATTATCAAAAGCTGGAGATACCAAATAAGGAGATGTCAAAGCCAAGGGATAACTCTTTGAAACTGATGCCATCAGGCCCTCACAAGGTCACAAAAGACTTCAAGCTCTTTGTCTGTGAGAAATCAAGGCTGCTATTTTTTGTCCATTTTCTTAGAATGCTCAGAATCCATAGTCAATTGAACTGAACTGAAGTCACCACTCCACCAAATTCAGAAGTGGCCATCCCATGCCTTAAACAAGAAGCTTTTTGTACTCTAGAAAAGTGCTCAAAGTGAGCACTCTTTACAAAATAGTATTTTTATGAATTGCAGCACCACTTACAATCATTTATTTTATGACATGGTCTAAGAAAGAATCAACAGTGAAGGTGAAAACATTTCAGTAGTAAATGTTGGCCATAAATACTTTTATTGCTAACCCTTCCAAGGGATATCAGCCTTGAAATATCTTCTATTCAAAAGAACTAACAGGGAATATAGCACTATGGTAACTCTATTAAAGAGGAAAAACAAAAACAGGTAATTATCATAGCTCTGGAATTCATCTGGATGCTGTCAATGGACTAAAGAACAGTTGTGTAAAGTCTTACCATAACCATAGATGTCCTTCTCTTCCATGCTGCAGTTTTCTAACATGCGGGATCCTCTGCCGGAGGCGACCCAAACATCTGGCTCATCTACAAAAGCTTAGCCCAGGCTGCAGTATAGTGAGTGGGACGTCACATGCTGGGACCATAAACCGTGGGCCATAAATGTGATGTCCGCAAGCACAGACCTTAGAACTGAATGCCCCAGTCAGATAATAGCCCAAGATAAGCTGAAGGGATGCCATCCAGAAAGGGAAAAATGTCCTACAGGGGGCAGGAGGGGGAGATAGGAATACTGCAACATGGAACAGAAGGACATCTATGGTTATGGTAAGACTTTACACAACTATTCTATGTCCCTCTATTCTCATGTTGCACTATTCTAACATGTGGAAGAGTACCAAAGCTCAACCTGTGTTATGGGAGGTGGATGAGAATACAGTCTCCAAGAATCCATGAAGGATGGCTTTAAGCAAATCCTGCTCCAGCCCTAGAGATGCAGTCCAGTTTATAATGTTTAGTGAAAGTGTGGACTGAAGACAGTGTGGCAGCCTTTAAAATGGTGGCTGTGTCTAGCCCTTTGAAGGATGCCCCTGAGGAGGTCACAGCTCTGGCTGAGTGGGTTCTGACTGTGTAGGGTTAACTGATTTCCATGGAAGGAGTAGCAGAAAGATACAGTCTTGGAGATCCATGAAGATATAGTTTGTCTGGATGCAGCTTTCCAAAGAGCCCTGGGGTGGAAGGATACAAACTGACTTTCTGATGTCCTTAGTCTTATCCAGAGAGAATCCGAGTTGTCTGTGATCATCAAGGGACTGGAGCACTCTCTCACCGTCATTCTGAGGGGAAGGAAAATAGGTGGGCAAATGAATAGACTGGTTAAGGGATAGTTCATTGACCACTTTAGGCATGAAGGAGGGGTTTGTGCAGAGAGAGTCCCTATCCTTATGAAAAATTAGGTAAGGTGGGTTAGCCATGACAGCTTGTAGCTCAGACTCTTCTGGCCAATGTTAGGGCTACAAGAAGCATTGTTTTCCAAGTGCACATCTTTAAACTGGCTGATGCTGCAGGTTCAAATGGAGCAGCAGTGAGTTTTCCAGAATAAAATTGAAATCCCAAGGAGGAAGGATGGGTTTCCTTGGTGGTCTGATGTGAAGGACCCGTTTGAGAAAAAGCTTCACCTCTAATCTGGACAATAATGGTGGATTGAGAGAGAAGCAAGCTGAGATAGATGACAAATGGACTTTCACTGAGGAGTATGAAAGTTCAGATATTTAGGAGCTCACACAAATAAGACAAGACTAGCGGTACATCTGCCTGAAAGGGGTCTAGTTTGCTGTGAAGACACCAAGTGGAGAACCTTTTCCATTTAGATAAGTAGGATCTCCAGGTAGTAGGTTTCCTGGACTCCTGCAGGAAGAGATAGCATGTCCTCTGAGTAAACGTGTCTAAAAGGGATCAAATGTTTATCATCCACAGGGTTAGTCTGAAAGTTGCAGGTGTGGGTGGATAAGAGATCCCTTCTGCTGTGTGAGGAGGTCCACCTTGCGAGGTAACTTGTGGTGATTGGCCTTGGCTAGTGACAAAAGGGGGAACCAGTGCTGCCTTGGTCACCAGCAAGAATTTTGGCTTGTCCTGCTGAATCTTTAGCAGGACTTTCTGTATAAGGGGGAAGGAGGGGAATGCATACAGAAACATCCTCTTCCAGGAAATTGTGAAGGCGTCCACTTTCCAGCCTAGAGGGAAGGGGGACCTTGAGCAAAATAGCTGTAGTTGTCTGTTCTGACAGGAGGCAAACAGATCTATCTGTGGTGTACCCCACTGGTGGACTATATCCAGGAAAACATCTCTGTGCAATATCCATTCGTAATTTTGAGACAATGACCTGCTGACAGCATCCACTGGTTGTTGTTCTGTGATGAGATGTAAACTGCCTGGAGTGTTACCTTGGAGCAGGTAGCTAAATCTCATGATTGGATGGCCAGTCTGCAGAGTAAGTAAGACTCCCCCCCCCCCCGCTTGTTGATGTACCACAGGACTGTGGTGTTGTCTGTAAAAATTTTGAGGGGATCTGGATGTATGAAGGGAAGGAATGCCTTCAGGGCTAGGAGAAGGGCAGTCAATTCCCTGATGTTGACGTGTTTTTTCCGAAGGTGGGAGTCCCACTGGCCCTGCACCTTGAGTCCATTCATAGTGGCCCCCCACCCCAGATCTGATTCATCTGTGTACATCTGTTGAACTGCAGTGGCAGGCTGTAAAGGAAGCCCTGGGTTCAGACGAATTTGCTGAATCCATCACCTGAGTTCTTTCTTTAAAAAGGCACCGGAAACTCTAGTGGATGGGCAAGCTGGGACCACACAGTCTTCAAGAACCATTGAAATTTCCTCATGTGTAGCCTGGCAAGAGGTAACATGTAGAAAGTGCTGCCATCAGACCCAGGAGGCGAAGGAATTCCCGGTCTGAAATACAGTTGACTACGAGTAGCTGTTGAAAGAAGTTGGTCAGTGAAGTGACCTTTTCTGGTGGGCGAAAGGCCTTCACCAAATCTGTTCTTATTCTACAACCCAAGAAAATCTGGTCTTGGGAAGGAATAAGAGAGAACTTAAGGTTGGCTGTGAAGCCCAGACCTTCGAGGAGTGGAAAGATTGAAATGCCAAAAAAAGAAGCACAAAGTATCCAAACCGATTGTAGCACTCAACAGTTGTTCAATGAACACACGAACTGACATCCAAGATTAACGCTGACAAGGTCAAATTAACATTTTCGTCCCACAACTTCTTCGGATAAAACTCCCTCTCCATGTCACCACCTTTATACACTCAGAAATTAGTTCACAACCAGTAAAAAGCAAGGAAAATAATATACACCACTTGTTGTGTCTTTCGGCTTTTCCCGGTTTGGGGTCGCCACAGCGGAACTCCGGTCCGCTAATGATTGGCAGTTGATTTTTACGTGCTGAGTTGCCGGCCCTAACGCACAACCTTCAACGAAGGTACACCCATTCACGCATGTCTCCACAGAAGACGCTCTAGCTGAGAATCGAACAGGACAATGTCTTGCTGTGAGGCGACAACGCTACTGCAGCACCACCACAGCGGATAAAATAATATACACCACTAATGTGTATTAATACATTTAAAACACATCTAACATACTAAAACAGTCCCTAAAAATCACAACTTATATACAGGCATTGTGCCACTTGATGTTAAGGTTACATAATATGATTAAAACCTTTAATTTAATAGTTTAAACATGTATAAAATAAACAACATGAATACCATAAAAGTGTTTATTTCTGAAAGTCACAACCCCCCTCTAGTGGTCAATCATAAAAACTTTCTCCAAATGTATTATGTCTCCCATAAATAGTAGTTTATTGCAGTTCATAAAATCCTTTAAAGACATACCTTAATAAACGTGTGCAAAATTTGTTTACATCCTGTATAGGTAATTCTAGTTCTATAGTTTGGCAGATCTGAGTTTTAAAACTGGGGTGACTAAAATCATGTCATTTAGACCTGGGTGTCTACAAACTTCCAATGTTACTTGCCAGAAGAGTTCCCTATATTCCACTCTATGGGTACCACCTCAAGAACAAAAAAACAAAATACTGCATCCTTACACACACAAGTGTGTCTATACAGGGCATTATTCTCTTGCTTCGTCCTTATGTCATAGAGATGTTCATATAATCTTTGTTTAAGCTTTCTCTCGCTTTTACCCACATAAAATGAGTCACAGGTTTTGCAGTTGGCTGTGAAGCCCAGACCTTCTTGTTCTGCAAAAAGCCACTACGGGGGCTAGACATTTTGTAAATACCCTTGGTGCTGCAGACAAACCAAAGGGCAAGGCAGTGAACTGATAGTGTGTAGAATGCACTGCAAAACGCAGGAATATGCAAAATGCTGGGTGGATTGGGATGTGAAGATAAGGCTCTTTCAGGTCTAAAATGGCCATGAAGGAACTGGGTTTCAACAGTGGAAGAAGGGTTTGCAGGGACAGCATGCATAAAGTGGTTACATGCAGAAAGGGGTTTAGAAGAGACAGGTCCAGGATGGGTCTTCATGGGCCCTCCTTCCTTGGGACTAGGAAGAGCCTGGAATAGAAGCCTTGCCTTTCCTGTCCTGGGGGTACCCTTTCTATACAGCCCTGTTGGACCCGATCTTGAATCACTTGAAGAATGAGATGGAATTGTTTTTTTTGGAGGGAGGGGTATACCTTCTGGGAAAAGTTTTTTCCTGCCAAGTCATAAAATATCCTTTTTCCACAACTGAAAAGACCCAGCTGTCTGAGGTGATTTGTTGCCACAGGGGAAGACAGTGAGAGGCGGCCACAAAGGGGAAGGTGGTAAGGGGGGTTTTGATAGTCACTCATTGTTAGGCCTGTCAGGAGAGGGCTCCCTTTGATTAGTTTGACAGGAGTTAGGTCTGGAGGAGGAAGGTTTCCTGACACCTTTTCTGAGTTTGGAGGTAGAAGGAGCACAGGCCTTCCTGACAAAACCTGGCTTAGCAGGGTAGTTTCTGTGAAACTTGGGCACCAGGGATACAGAGAGATGCCTGAGGTCCTGCAACTCCTTGCTCTATTCCTGCAGACTTAATTCAGCTGACTGTTTTCCAAAGAGGAAATTCTTGTCTAGAGGGGCATCCATTACCTTGATTTTTAAGTCATCTGGTGGCAGTGGCTCTAACCCGAGCCAGGAGTACCTACGAAGGACTGATGCTGATGCAGCTGACCTAGCTGATGCTTCAGCAGCATCAAAGCTGCATTTAATGGAATGTCTGGTGAGTTGTGCAGCTAAAGAAAGTTTAGAGGCAACTTGTGGTTTGGTGGGAGAATCTGGGAGGGAGGACACCAGAGTCACAGCTTGAGAAACTAAATTCAAAGCGTATTTTACCATATGAGTTTGGTAATGAATGGCTCCAAAGGCCAGGGTTGAAGTATAAACTGTCTTTCCTAACCTGTCCATTGCTTTGCTATCTTTATCTGATGACAGGAGTGAAGAGGAGGGTAGCTGTCTGGATTGATTGTCTGCTGATACAGCAATAACAGCTGGATCTGCCATGAGAAGTTTAATAAGGAATCTGAAGTAATCAAGGAGTTTGTGGAACCTATCTGGTCTCGTAGGGGCAGGGGGCTGAGACTCTGGAATCTTGGAAGATGAGGCAAATGCATCCAAGTAAGCTGGGATAACTGAAGTATAGCAGAGGGGGATGGTGATTCCATCTGCAGAAGCTCATAATACCTTTTTTCTACTTCTGTCATCTGTGGAATCCCATTTAAAGTATTCTCTCATTTTGGAAATAGTTTCTCCAATGGTGATGTCCTCAGATAGGGAATTCCCTTCCAAGGAATCCTTGTCAGGAGAGCAGTATTCCAAGGGAGACAGGCCAGCTGTGAGGCATAGGAGAGGGACTCATCAGAAGAAGAGGAAGAGTCTTCCTCATAGGTCTGTGGATGTGCCAAAGGGCCAGCAGAAGCAGGCCTGGGGCTCAAGGTTGAAAGAGCTGCAGGGGTCTGAGCTGGAGTAGGCCTCAAGGTCAAGACGGCCTGAAAGAGAGATTGGGAAAATGCCTGCAAATCAGACAAATCTTTCAATGGAGAGGAGAGATGCTTAGACTTCTGTTTCCTTTTAAGAGATGGAGTCTTCGGTCCTGATTGAGTAGGTGAAGGCTTAGTGTCCAATGTCAAGCCTAGGACTAGATGAGACATAGTAGAAGGTAGCTCTAGCCATTTGGGCAAACCTGCCCATCGGAGGCCGACGTCGCAGGGACCTCTGCGGACATGCAGGCTGGAGAAACAAGGGCGGCGTCCGAAGCGGTACCCACAGAAGTCGCCAAGCCTATCGGACGTACCTCAGCCCCTAGACCAGTAGCTGGTGGGAGGGCCGTACCCGGAGGCGCAGTATCTGACCTAGCTACTTTGGCCTTCTTTTTTGGGAGTTCTATCGAGACAGCCAGTTCCGATTTCATTCCTATGGCTAGGTGCTTGAGATGTTGGTTCTCAACAAAAAGTTTTAGGGATGTGAGATGACTGCTCAGTGTTTTAGGAACAAACGACTGGTAGGTGGAACACGCTTTGTAGTTGTGGGAAGGCCCTAAGCAAAATAAGGTTGTGCCTTGTCTTTGTGCAGAATTTGCCAACCACACTTACATTTTCCCTTCCTAGATGACATGGAAGGAATCAGCTAGGGGTAAATAATACAGCAACCTAAGCTATGAAAAATGCGAGAGAAATAATTCCAAGCAGGGTACTATTCTTTTCAAGAGTCACTTATGTGTAGCAGAATGAACGATCTGACGTTCGACTGGCAGCACAGAAGTTTGGAGGTCTGTGTGTACGGATGTCACATTTATGGCTTATGGTTTATGGTCCCAGCGTGTGACATCCCACGTACCACTTAGCAGCCTGGGCTAAGCTTTTGTAGATGAGACAGATGTTTGGGTTGCCTCGGCCGGAGGATCCCACGTTAGAATACTGCAACATGAGAACAGAAGGACATCATATGATGCTCGTGGAAAACAAATGATGATACGGGCACTTCTCCTCTTTATACTATATGACTAACAGGGAACTATATCACTGTGACAACTATACTAAAGGGGAAAAACAAAAACAGGTAATTAACAGAGCTGTGGAATTCACATGGATGCTGTCAATGAACTAACATATGATGCTCACATGGAAAAAAAAAAAAGATAATACAGACTTCTCCCCTTTATACTGCACAACATATTTACTGACACGTGTAGCATGAGAAATAGCAGTCACATACAGAAGATTTCAGAAAACAATGAAAGTCAAACTGCCATGTCAAAACTCCTCTTGCAGAATACTTCCCCATCCACATTTTGATTCATTATGCAAGAGCGATTCCTACAATTAACATCTGTGTGTATTATCAGCTAATTCAATCTCTATTACTCTTGCTGTAATGCATTTACTGGTTGAATTTTTATGATTTTCTATTTACTGTTGCAGTGACCTTACTGCTTGAATTTTGTCTCTCTGAATCTACATACTGGTGGCTGAAATGGGTTTTTACAGATTAATGTACAATCTCAATCATTTAACATTAAATAAATAAAAAGAAAACAAACCTATCTACTTAAACTAAACTATTTAGAGATGCTATTTCTTTTTTACATTAAGAAATATTAATGACAGCCAAAATGTGAAGAAGAAACATGTGGGAACATCCAAATCTGATACTTTGTTTTGGAACGCTGTGGCTCTTATTCCTCTTGGACAACTGCTGTAATGCATAGAAGGCACAATATATTCTTCATTTTATATGCAACTTTTTTTTTTGTGTTTTCTTTTTCTTTTTGTTTAGGTATGTTTCCACTTCTTCTTACAGATCTAATCTTTCTTGCAGGTAATATCAGGTCTAGCCTGGGCTCAACATACTACCTAAAGTCACCCCCCCAAAGTACTACAATGCCAAACTGAAAGTCAGAAAAGTTTGCTTTTCAAACGAGCTTAAAGGTTAGCATACCAGCTACCTCTTCAGTATCTGCAACGAACGTAAATAAGCTCTGACAACAGCACTAGAAAACAACTACTGATTAAATTATCAAGCGTGACAACAGTTTGATCTTCTGCCATGCAGAATATGTAATCAGTTTAATAAAATTAATATATTTACAAAGCCAAACATAATGGTAATGAGAAGTTATGTACCTACAATAACGTTACATGTTAGTTGTCTTCTCTCGCCTTCTTTCTTGCTTGATGGGTTCGGAGCCGATCCTCGGCTCCGACTCGGCACTTTGCTAAGCTCGAGAGTCACTTTTACCAGCTCGAGGCAGCCCCATATCCCATGATGCAAGGCGGTAAGTACCCAGATCTCGTTTGTTGTCTATAGGCAATAACACACCTAGCATAAAAAACTTCCCAAAAGGAAGAAGGAAAGGCAGAAAAGCCTGAAGGATGGGTTAGGAAGACCAGAACAGTATGGTCTTAGAAGCATACTTCCATGTAGGGAGAAAAAGGGTCTGTCCAGGCCAGGGGGAAGGAGGGAGGGTCGCAAGAAAGAAGGCGAGAGAAGACAACTAACATGGAACGTTATGGTAGGTACATAACTTCTCAATGTTAAGTTGTCAATCTCGCCTTCATTCTTGCTTGATGGGACCGCGTCTCTAGCACCTGTATCCTGGGTGGCTGAATGGAACAGACTCTTGAGAACTGTAGAGCCAAAACTGGCTCTATCCCTGGAGGCCAAATCCAATTTGTAATGAGAAACAAAGGTATGAGGAGTGGCCCAAGTGGCTGCAGCACAAATAGTGTCTAATGGAAGTCTAGCCTGAAAGGCTGTGGAAGTGGCTAAGCTTCTGGTTGAATGCGCTTTAGGTTTCGAGCACAGCTGTTTTCCCCTGAGCTGATAGATTTCAGAGATGACAGAAGAAAGCCATCTAGACAAGGTCACTTTTGACACAGGAAGGCCTTTTTTGTTATCAGCATAAGAAATAAAGAGCTGATCGGATTTCCTGAATTGTTTTGTTCTGTCCAAATAATATCTGAGTTGGCGGTGAACATCAAGATAATGTAATTTTTGTTCCGATCTGTTTGAGTAATTTGGGAAAAATACAGGAAGGTCAATAGACTGATTTAAATTAGCCTTTGAGGCGACCTTAGGCAAAAAGGTCGGATTAGTTCTCAAGGATACCGTCTTTGTGGAAGACCAAATAAGGGGGACGAACAGAGAGAGCATGAAGTTCAGACACTCCCCTAGCCGAGGTAATAGCAACCAGGAAGAGTGTTTTCCATGAAAGAAATTTCAGGGAACATGAAACAGCTGGCTCGAAGGGAGGAAGAATCAAGGATGTCAGCACTAAATTTAGGTCCCATTGAGGAGGAGGACTCCTGACTGGAGGTTTCAGGAGAAAGATTCCTTTTAAGAAGGCTCTACAAAGCCTGTGGGACATAATATTGTGATCTGCGAACCCGACATGAAAGTTCGAGATAGCAGCCAACTGAACTTTGACCGTGGAAGAAGAAGAGCCCGCGTGAAAGATTTCCGCTAAGAAATCCAAAACTGCTTGAACTGGAGCAGTAAAAGGATCAATAATTTTAGCTTTCGCCCAACAAGAAAAACGTTTCCATTTGCTGGTATAAATCCTTCTAGTAGAGGATTTTAGGGAAGCCACTATGATATCCCTGACAGGATTAGAGATCATAGGAAGCCTGGCTAAGGAAGGAAGTGGAGCAACCAAGCTGTGAGGTTGAGAGAAGGGATAGACCGGTGCAGCTGACCTGATTGGTGAGTCAGAAGGTCTGGTACTGGGTCCAGATGCCACGGCTGCACCAAAAGGTGACGATGGAGGAACGGAAAAGTACAGTTTTGTACCTACCATAAATGTAGATGTCCGATAGGCATGCATCTGCAGTCCTAACATATGGGTTGTCCTGCCTCAGGCAGCCCCTCGGTCAGCCGGACTCCAAAGTCTGGGTCTGGCCTCGGTTGATGTCGCACTCCACCCGACGTCATAGCTGCTGTGGTATAAAGGCATCAGCCGACGCCATTTTCCTCAGTGTTTCTTGCCCCAGATGCCAGGTGCCCTCTAGGAAGGCTAAATTTGGATAAATGCAAACAATTCCAAACAAAGAGCCAAAAGGTATATACATATATACAACAACAAATACACCATAATAATTTCCCCCAGCTAGCTGAAAGAGGGGTAAGTACCCTAGGAATACCACAGAGGGGAAGGAGGGTGGGTAATCCTGACTGCAGATGCATGCCTATCGGACATCTACATTTATGGTAGGTACAAAACTGTACTATGTCCTTCAAGGATGCATCTGCAGTCCTAACATATGGGTAGAATACCATAGCCAAACTCGGGGAGGAGGCACTAAGATAAAGATGGTGTAGTCAAGATCCCTTGCAACACAGCAGTTGAAAAACCTGCTCGGGATCTGGAGTATAAGGGAAGGTTATAATGCTTGGCAAATGTATGCACGGAGCTCCAAGTAGCAGCTTCTAAAATGTCTTTGGTAGCCACTCCTCGTAGGAAAGCTGTAGTGGTGGCTGTAGCTCTTGTGGAATGAGGTCTGATATTTTCAGGAGTTGCCTTGCCATGAAAAGAGTAGCAAAATCGTATGCAATTTCCTATCCATTTTGAGATTGTCTGTTTTGAAATTGCTCTTCCTTGCATTCTTGTTGCATATGCTACCAACAGTTGGTCAGTTTTTCTGTTGGTTTTAGTTCTGTCCAAGTAGTAGCGTAATTGTCTGTGTGCATCCAAGGTATGTAGCAGTCTTTCCCCCCTGTTCTGTGGGTTGGGGAAGAATGTAGGTAAATGAATTGCTTGGTTCAGTGATACTCTGGAGACCACTTTTGGCATAAAGGTAGGGTTGGTCCTGAGAGACACTCTATCCTGGTGGAAGATTAGAAAGGGCTGTACTGCCATTAATGCCTGTAATTCAGAAACCCTTCTTGCTGAAGTAATTGCCAGCAGGAAAGCAGTTTTCCAAGACAAGAACTGTAAATCTGCTGTTGCTGCCGGTTCAAAAGGGGGAAGTGTTAGCTTTTCCAGCACAAAGTTGAGATCCCATGTAGGTAAAGGTGGTTTCCTGGGAGGTTTTACGTTTTTGATTCCTGTCAAGAACTGTCTGAGTAGGGGGTGAGAGAAGACAGGAGGATCCATGTTGTATTCTGCTGAGATTGCTGATGCATGAATCTTGATGGAGGAGTAGGAGAGGCCATTGTGGAACAGTTCTGCTAAGTATTCCAGGATGTGTGCTATGTTTGGTAATGAAACATTTTCCCCCCTTGCTGTACTCCACATGAGGCATCTTTTCCATTTGGCTGAATAAGTTTTCCTTGTGGAGGGTCTGCGAGCCTCCAGGATAATGTCCTTAACCCTCTGAGATAAATCTGGGTTATTTTGTTTTATGCAATATTCCAAGCAGCTAGCTGCAGTGTTTTCAAGCTTGGATGTAGGATCTTGTAGTTGTTCTGTGTCAGGAGTAAGGGACATAGAGGTAGAGGCCATGCGTGTGCCCGAGACATGCTTCTCAGCAGCGGGTACCAATGTTGTCTCGGCCAGTCTGGAGCTATCAGGATTACCCTTGGCTGGTCTTCTTTGATCTTCAGTAGGACTTTGTACATCAAAGGAAGAGGAGGGAATGCATATGCTGTCAGGTTTTTCCAGCTGAAAGAGAGGGAGTCCACCCTCCAAGCAAGTGGGTGGAATGCTCTTGTGCAGAATTTCTTCAATTGATGATTGTGTGGGGAGGCGAACAGGTCTATCTCTGGTAGTCCCCACTTCTTTGTTATGGTTTTGAAGATATCTGGATGCAGCATCCATTCGTGAGCATCCGTGGTAGTTCTGCTTAAGGTGTCTGCTAGTGAAATTTCTTTTCCTGGCACAAATCTGGACTGGAGTTGAATGTTGAGATTCAGGGCCACATTCCACAGATCCATTGCCATCCGGCATAGGGGATATAAGTGTGTCCCTCCCTGCTTGTTGATGTACCACATGACTGTGGTATTGTCCGTCCTTATCAGCAAGTGACCTTGTTGAAGGAATGGTCAGAATGCCTGGATTGCATGTTTCACTGCCAGCATCTCCTTTTGATTTATGTGTAGATTCAGCTGTTCTTGGGTCCATAGGCCTTGTATGCACTTGTCCACCATATGCGCCCCCCAGCCTAGGTCTGAGGCGTCCGTGGTGATAGTTTGGCTTGGATGAGGTTTGTGGAAAGGCAGCCCTCTGTTCAACCGACAAGCCTGGGCCCACCACTGGAATTCTTGCTGTAGGCATGGAATCATTGGAATCTGGGCTTCTAGACTGTGCTTGTGTTGAGACCATACATTCCTTAGGTACCATTGCAACTTCCTCATATGCAGTCTGGCATGCGGAATCAAGATTATGCAGGATGCCATGTAACCCAGGGCTTGCAGGACTTTCCTTGCAGTAAGCTGAGTTTGTGTTGTTAATGACATGAAATATATTGGTAGTTGCTTTTGTTTTTCTTCTGTGAGAAAAGCCATCTGAGTTGATGTATCCAGTTCTGCCCCCAAGAATGTTATCCTTTGGGATGGTACTAGTCTTGATTTTTGCATGTTGACTGTGTATCCCAAGGCTTGTAACAATTGTATGACCTTTCCCAAATCTTTTGTTATTTTTGTCTTGTTGTCCGCTTGTATTAGGCAGTCGTCCAGGTATGGGAAAATATGAATTCCCTGAAGTCTGCAATGAGCAATTACTGATGCCAGGCATTTCGTGAATACTCTGGGCGCAGTAGATAAGCCAAAGGGCAATGCTGAGAATTGATAATGCTCTGATCCTGCAAGAAATCTGAGGTGTCTTCTGCAGTCTGGTCGTATAGGGACGTGCAGGTATGCCTCCTTGAGATCTAGAGTTACCAGCCAAGACTCCTTGCCCAGCATGGGAAGAAGTTGCTGGAGGGTCAGCATTTTGAATTTTGGAACAATAAGGTATGTGTTCAGAGCGGACAAGTCGAGAATAGGTCTCCATAGATTTTCTTTTCTTGGGACAAGGAAAAGCCTGGAGTAAAATCCTTGGCCTTGTTCCACAGGCGGTACCTTTTCTATAGCTCTCATCCTTAGTAAGTTGTTGATTTGTTTTAGAGCGTCTGTTTTTTGGCTTGGTGGTAGGTTTGGCATTCCTCTCTTTTTTGGCAGAGTATGGAAGTGAAACCTGTAGCCTTTGTCTATTGTTTGTAAAGTCCATTTGTCTCCTGTAATGTAATGCCAGTTGTGGGAGAATAAAGCTAGTTTTCCGCCCAAGGGTGCTTCCAGTTGTTCCCTGGTAGGCGGAATCAGAGCCAAGTCATTGAGTCTGTCCAGTGGTAGTGGTTGTAGTTGTATCTGTGGCAGTACTTCTCCGATTGGTAGGCTGCCACTGATGTCCCCTGTAGGTACCCCTGGATTGACCTCTGCCTCTTGGGCGTCTATTTCTGCCTCTCTGTGCTCTGGAGGTGTCTGGAAAGGACCAATTTTTCGAAGGCCAATTTCTGCTAAACCTCGGAGGTTGGACCTGTAAGAAATCCTTGACTGTTTGGACAGATTTAGCTTTTTCCTCCACCTTCTTTAGAACCTCTTGTGCAGGGGAGCCAAACAAACTTTGTTTCTCCATAAGGGCATCTAGGAGTTTTGACTTAACATGGTCTGGTAATGATTGTTCTTTTAACCAAGCATGCCTTCGAATCACTGTACCAGTCATAGCTGATCTAAAAGAAGCCTCCAGTGCATCATAGCCACATTTAAGAAAATGGTTACTGACCTGTTGAGAGTTATGTACCAATTCCTGAAGGGACTTGCGGTCTATAGGTTCAGGGGAGGATAGTTTTTTATTAAGTTGTTCTAACAAAAATTCCTGGTACTGAATCATGTGGAATTGACAGTTTAAGGCCCTGGCCGAAAGAGTAGCAGAAGTATAAACCTTTTTACCCCACCTCTCTAATGCTCTAGATTCCCTTTCAGAGGGGAGAGGATTTTTGGCAGAGGCAGCTGCCACAGCCTTAGGGCCCTGTGAAATGGTTTCAGGATCTGCCACAGGAGCCTTATACAAATGGTAGTGTGTGTCCGGGACCCTGTAATATCTGTCTGGCTTGGCAGGGGCCGGAGGAAGAGAATCAGGGGCAGTACAGGCATCATTATATGCATCATCAACAACAGTTAGTACTGGTGGAATGGCTAAAGGTCTATGCTGAGGTAAGTGTAAGAAGGTCCTTAGCCTTTTCCTAGAATCTGAAAAATCCTGGCCCTGCCATTGAAAGTGTTCCCTCATAGCATGTAAGGTTTCCCCAAAGGAAAATTCTTCTGGAGGAGAAGCAGAAGGAATGGAATCTTCTGCATCAGAATCCTCATAAGGTGAGTATGGGCCTTCCTGAGGGTTTGAGACATCTGAGTCATCCGAGGAATTGTCTGTGGAAACAGGTTCCGGGGGTTCAGTCCTAGGCCTCTTCTCTAAAGGGGGTTGAGAGGCCCTGTCTGGGTGAGGCTGGGATCCCCTGATCAAAGAAATGAGATCCTCAGCCAGGCTGAGCATTTGAGAACTGGAGGTAGGCCTGTGAGAAGGTATTTTAGCAGGTAAGGCCTTTGGAGATTTAGCTGCTTTAGCCCTGGCAAAGGCCTTGATAGACATGGATGCAGGTGGTCTAGCAGCCCCACGTGCAGGGGTAGTTATGTCTAAAGGAATAGTATCTGACAAATCCTGGGTGCTAGTTTCAGTAGGAACAATATCTGAAGCTGATTCAGCCATGCTCTGTGAAGCCTCGGCTTCCGGAGGCCTGTTTTCGGCCGAAGGAAGAATCGAGGACTCGGTTTCAGCCGAAACCGAGACACTCGCGGTTGGCCTGGCCGTGGTTTCAGCCGAAACCGCAGGCCGCGAGTGTTGGTCCTTTTCCTTGCGTTTTTTAACTAATTGTGCTGTCGGAGTCTCCGACGGCATTTTGTAAGCAAAAGCGGGACCAAAAAACTCCTCTGCAAACTCCGACCGACGCCTAAGTGTCCGTCGGTTGAAAGAAGCACAGGCTACACAAGCTGATACGTCGTGGTCCGGGCCTAAACAAGGAAGGCAGTAAGAGTGGAAATCCTTATGAGGTATTTGTTTCCCACAAGTTAAACAATTATTTACTTTGTCTGACATCGGCTGAGGCAAGAAAGAGTCCCCAACGGGGTACTTAGCTTCTTAGAAGTCTTCGGTAGTAGAAATCTCTGGATCTGACCGACCGGCACTTGCGAACAGCTTCTGCTTCGGGCACCGCGCGGCAAGAAAGACTGAGGAAAATGGCGTCGGCTGATGCCTTTATACCACAGCAGCTATGACGTCGGGTGGAGTGTGACATCAGCCGAGGCCAGACCCAGACTTTGGAATCCGGCCGACCGAGGGGCTGCCTGAGGCAGGACAACCCATATGTTAGGACTGCAGATGCATCCTTGAAGGACATCCAAATTTGTCGAGGCCAATAGGGAGCAATGAGAATCATTTTGGCTCTCAAAACGGTGGCTTTCTGGAGAACTTGTGGAATCAGTGGAAAGGGAGGAAAGGCATAAAGAAATCCCTGGGGCCAATCCTGGGTAAGAGCGTCTCTGGGGGGATGGCCTGGCAGTGGGAAGAGAGAAAAAAAGTCTGGGCATTTGCTGTTTTGGGGAGTAGCAAAAAGATCGCAACATGGGCGGCCCCATTCTAGAAAAATCTCCTCCACTATAGATTGTTTGAGAGACCACTCGTGAGGCATGAGAATAGCTCTGCTCAATCTGTCCGCTAGAATGTTGGTTTTCCCAGGGATATGCGTTGCTACCAGAAACCGATGAGAGGAGATCACCCATTGCCAAAGTCTGAGAGCTTCTCGACACAAGGGGTAGGACTTGGTTCTGCCCTGCTTGTTGATATACCATACTACAGACATGTTGTCTGTGTGAACTGCAATTGTTCCCAAGGGAAGAAAGTCGTTGAGGGCTTGCAACGTTAAAAGCACTGCTCTCATCTCTAGGACATTTATGTGCAGGTGGTATTCGAATGGTTGCCACGTCCCATGAACCATCCTGCCCTGATAATGACCCCCCCACCCGATCAGGGAGGCGTCCGTAGTGACAGTGGCTACCGGGGCCGGAAATACAAAGGGTCTGCCTTGGTGAATCTGGGGTGAAGTAATCCACCATGAAAGATGATTCTTGCAAATTTGGGTCACCATGATTTGGTGACGCATTGGAAGTTGTTGGTATGACCACTGAGTGAACAACATCCACTGAAGCAGACGCATGTAGAAGCGGGCCAGGGGAAGAAGGGTAATGGCCGCAGCCATGAGGCCCAACACTTTTAGAACCATTCTGGCTTGCACCTTTTTGCTGGCAAGGATGATCCTCACGTGACTTTGTATATCTGAGATTCTTTGGTCTTTGAGGGTTGCTGACATCCGAACAGTGTTTAATTTTGCGCCTATGAAGGTAATAGACTGGCAGGGTGACAAGGAGGATTTTTCGTAGTTTGTCGAAATTCCCAATTGAGTGCAGAGATTTAGTGTGTAATCCCTGGCTTGAAGAAGTTGATGCCTGGTGGTGGCTGAAAGGAGCCAGTCGTCGAGATACGGAAACACCTGGAATCCTTGACGTCTCAGGTGAGCCGTGACCACTGCCATACATTTGGTGAACACTCTGGGGGCTGTAGTGAGACCAAAGGGCAGGGCTCTGAATTGGAAATGACTGGACCCCAGCCGAAAGCGGAGAAACCTTCTGGAGCGTCTGTGAATTTTTATGTGATAGTATGCGTCCTGAAGGTCTATTGAGCACATCCAGTTGTCCTTCTCTAGGAAGGGCAAAATTGACTGAAGTGTGACCATTCAAAATCTTGTTTTTCTCACAGACTTGTTGAGTCTGCTGAGATCCAATATTGGTCTTCAGTCTCCGCCTTTTGGGGACCAAAAAGAATCTTGAGTAGATTCCTGGCTCTGAATGGTCTGTTGTAACTGGCTGAATGGCTCTTTTTTGTAGAAGCTTTAATACTTCTAACTCTGCAATTTCCCTTAGACCGGGTGGTACATCTGGAAGGGAATTTGTGTGAGAGAAGGGACTTTCCTCGAAAGGAATTTTGTAACCCTCGGATATAATCGACTGTACCCATCTGTCTTGAGTGAGGGAACGCCAGGCTTCTGGGTACAGCGATAGTCTTCCCCCGACTGCCTCCAAGGATGGACAGTCGGGCAACATCTCAGGGATGCTGGAAGGGCTTGTCAGAGAGAGGCTCTCTGCTTCCCTGGTTCTGTGGACCCCCTCTGCCTCTAGGGCGGCGTCTGTTGTTATTACCCCCTCTGCCTCTAGGGGTAAACTGACCACGTGTATCCGGCGTGACTCCCTGGGATTTGCGGAACCACATCTTTCCACCCTTCTGTCCTTTGGGGTAAGGCCTAGAAGGGGTGGAAAAACGGACTCCTACGGCAGAAAGAGTCTTGCCGTCCTGTTCACACCTGGTCAATGTATCCTTCACTTGAGGGCCAAGCAAAGCTGACCCATCAAAGGGAGAGTTTGTGAAGGATGCCTTAAAGGGATCTGCAAAATTACAGAGCCGCATCCAGGATTGATGTCTAAGAGCCACCCCTGTACCTGCGGCTCTACTCGCTCGATCTGCTGCATATGATATCAGACACATGGAGGAGTTAGCTATAGAATTAAGGATTCCTAGCTGAGAAGCAATTTTCTCTTGAGCCCCTGCAGCCGTAGGATCCTATACTACTTCACCCAGTTCCTTAAGGATGTCCCTTTGGAGTCTGGTGAAGTGACATAAGTAGTTCAGCGAGCGCATAGTAAAGGTCGCTGAAGAGAACATCCGCTTACCATACCTATCCATGGTCCTAGAATCCTTGTTAGGAGGATGGACTGGTACGGAAGGATCTGCAAGTTCCTTCTTAGTGGCAGCCGCCACCACCATGGCATCAACAGGGACACCTTTCGTAAGGAATTGCTTTTCCGAAGGGGCAGTAATAAATTTAGACGGCATCCTAGGAACTGGCTCTACAGAGTCAGGAGCGGCCCAAGCCTTTCGAGCAATAACCTCCATAAGGGGTCGAAGGCAGAGACACCCAGGAGGTGGAGGGCCGAGATCCAAACGCCTCTAGGTATACCGACTCATCCTCAGAGGGATTTGTGGAGGGCCAGTTTCCCCTCTGTTTTAGGAGTTCTAGGATGTCTGAAAAGGAGACATCCTCAGAGTGGGATCTTGGGGATCCCTCCGACTCATCTAAGTCGGTATCTGAAGTGATAGACTCAGGGGAGTCTAGGTGTTTCCTCTTTCAAGTCCTCTTGCGCGGGGATCTCCTGAATGACCAGGAGAATCCTCGGAAGAGGGGGCTATTCCCAGTGGGGAAACCTGAGGGGGTGGATCTCTGGGTCCGGGAGCAAGAGAGATGGAAGAGATATCAACAGGCACTGTAGAGGGAGGAGCTAAGGGAATGGACTGCTGGCTGAGCCCAGTGGCCAGCACACTCTTCATCACCTCGAAGGCCCCCCTCCCAGGAAGGTCCGAGAGAACCCGTTCCGAAGAAACCGGGACTCCAGGGCCCACTGAAAGGGAAGGCTCCGAGGCAGATGGAGCCGAGCTCACCAAGGCCGAAGCTCCAAGGGGAAGAGCGGGTTCAGACAAGGGTCCGATGCCACTCACCCCCTCGGAGGAGACCAGGGAAGCCCTCTAAGGAAGGTCTCGAAGAGGAGATAAGAGTAGATGCCGAGGGTGCAGAAGGGGGGGGTATCCGCCCCTCAGCCATAGCAGTAACTATCCCCGAAGACTCCAGCTCCAAACTCTGAGGTAGAGTTGAAGGAGGAACTTGAAGGGGGTGTGGACTAATAGTCGTCTGTTGAGATGGACTATGCAGCATCTGGGCAAGTGCCTGTGATTTCAATAATCTACTTACCACTCTCTCTAAATCATGGTCAGAAAGCCTGGACGACCTAGATGATCGGCTCCGATGGCTCCGTTCCGAGAGGAGAGGTGAGGCCGGAGCCGAGAGTATCGGTTTCAAGGAAGGGGACCTGGACCTCTTCCTCGAAGGACCCATCGGAGCCGAAGAAACCACAGATGCAGACGGAGCCGAGGACCTTTCGGCTCCGAATGAAAGTCTCGATGCATCGGCTCCAGCCGGAGCCGATACAGACATAACAGTAACGGCGTCGGAGCCGGTCAGCACCGACACCGAAGCCACATGGTGGTCGGAGCCAGTCGGAACCGACATCGATGTGACCATAACAGTATCGGCACCGATAGCCATCGGTGCCGAAGATTTTTGCAAGACAGGATCGGCTCCAGCCGGAGCCGATCTCGACTCCGAAGGAGTCGGAGCCGAGGCCACCGGCTTAGATACAGAAGCCTGGGCCTTAGAAGACTTAGAAGTCTTGCTCGGAGCCGATTTAGCCGGAGAGCCCTCCGGTTTAAGGAGACCCCTTAAAATCAACTTATTTCTCCTCTCCTGCAGGACTCTCTGGCTAAAGGAATGACAAATTGCACAGGAGTCCTGCAGGTGGAGAGGTCTCAGGCAATATAAACAAGAAGTGTGACCCCATCTGTCAGAGACATCTTCTGACAGCACGAGTCACACTTCTTAAAGCCTGAAACCCTTTCTTTGGACATAGTTGCACACAAAGCACACAACAACACAGTCCCAAACAGACAACTAAAGCTATATAATATATAGAAAAAACTAACCTCTCACACACACACACACACCCTGACAGGGAGGGGGATGGGAGGGAATGAAGGCCTGACTAAAAGAAGGTGGAAGGAAAAATATTTCTGGTCAGAAAAGGGCTTACAATTAAGTAAAATAGAAGGTAATCTACAGAAAAGTGTAAAAGTTAAATTTTTAGGGGCAAAAAGTAGTTACAACTAACACTTACCAGGAGCTGGCAAAAGGAGGACCTCATCAGCGAAGCGGCAAATGAGATCTGGGTACTTACCGCCTTGCATCATGGGATATGGGGCTGCCTCGAGCTGGTAAAAGTGACTCTCGAGCTTAGCAAAGTGCCGAGTCGGAGCCGAGGATCGGCTCCGAACCAATCAAGCAAGAATGAAGGCGAGATTGACAACTTAACATCAAGTATTAAAACAATATATACTGCATAATATACTGCTGATTCACTTGCATTTAACCTAGATTGCTGTTAGCATGGCAAGCATTGTGAAACAATGTACAGTTTGCAAAATCTCTAATGTCAACTTCCTAAATATGCTTCAGTAATAAAATTACATTAAAGTTCACAGTACAATTTCAATTCAACTTTTCAAAAAAGAATGCTACTTTCTCAAGTAATTCAGAATGTCATTAATGGAAAAGTACAGTTGTGTACACTTACCATAAATGTAGATGTTAGAGTGTATTCACTGTTGCAGTCATTACATTTGGGTAATCCTGCTGGCAGGTTGCCCTCAGTCAGCCTGAATTCCAAAGTCCTGGGTCCTGCGTCAGCCGCTGTCACTCCTTCCCCGATGTCAGGCCGTCAAGGGTATAAAAGATGCGGCCGACGCCATTTTCTTTAGCTTTTCTTGCCCCAGATGTCAGGTGCCCCCTAAAAGGGTAGCCAAATATATATATATATATATAAATACATGCACCAATATAAACATTACCTTCATCTACAAGTAAATACACCACATAGGTTGTATAAGTCATAGAAAGAAAGATAGGTTCCATCAGAAGAAAAAGTGGGGATGGCGGGTGGGTAACCTGGACTGCAACAGTGAATACACTCGAACATCTACATTTATGGTAAGTGTACACAACTGTACTATGTTCTTCGTGTTTCACTGTTGCAGTCATTACATTTGGGTAGAGTCCCAAAGCTATGGATAGGAGGCTGGAGCTAAACAGCATTAGGAGTGGCTATGAGGCCCTGCAGAACTGCAGTGGCAAAGCCTGCCCTGGATTTAGAGTAGAGTGGCAGATGGTGCTTGGTAAAGGTGTGCACTGAACTCCAAGTAGCTGCCTCTAAAATGTCCTTGTTGGTACTCCCCTGCGAAAGGCTGCTGAAGTGGCTGCAGCTCTGGTTGAATGTGGCCTAATGCCCTTAGGCACTGGCTTGCCATGGTGTAAGTAGCAGAAACGAATGCAGTGGCCTATCCACTTTGAAATAGTCTGCTTTGAGATAGCCTTTCCTTGCGATGTTGCAGTATATGCCACTAGTAATTGTTCTGTCTTTCGGACGTCTTTGGTTCTGTCCAAGTAGAATCTAAGCTGTCTGTGAATGTCAAAAGAATGCAGAATTCTCTCCCCCTTGTTCTGTGGATTTGGATAAAAAATTGGCAGATGAATAGTTTGGTTAAGAGCCACAATGGACACCACCTTTGGCATAAATGTTGGGTTTGTCCTGAGAGAGACCCTGTCTGGATAAAAAATGATAAAAGGTCCTACAGCCATGAGTGCTTGAAGCTCTGAAACTTGTCTTGCAGAAGTTATTGCTAGCAGCAGAGCTGTTTTCCAAGACATAAACTTTATATCAGCCGTTGCAGCTGTCTCAAAAGGTGGCAGGGTGAGTTTTTCCAAGACATAGTTGAGGTCCCATGCAGGCATTGGTGATCTTCTTGGAGGCCTTAAGTTTTTGGCTCCTCTGAGGTACTGTTTTAGTAAGGGATGAGAAAAAATTGGTGGTTCTTTATTGTAATGAGCCGATATGGCAGAGGCATGAATTTTAACAGATGAAAAAGATAGACCTTTGTCCAGCATCTCAGTTAAGTATTGCAAAATCTGAGGAATATTTGGCACAGCTGTATCAGTTCCTTGTGCCTGATTCCAAACATAAAATCTCTTCCATTTTCCAGCATAAGATTTTCTAGTACTAGGACTTCTGGCCTCCAAAATGACATCCATCACAGCTTTACTGAGAGATGAGTTTTGAGTGACTACAGTATCTGCCATGCTGCCAGGTTTAAAGTCCTAAGTTGGCTGTGCAGGATCTGACTGTTTTGCTGGGACAGTAGATGAGGTATCTGAGGCAAGGTCCAAGCTGGGCATAGAGACAAGCACCTTAGTATTGGATACCAGTACTGGCGGGGCCAGTCTGGGGCAATTAGTATCATCCTTGGCTTCTCCCATCTGACCTTTAGGAGTACCTTGGGGAGGAGAAGCAGAGGGGGAAATGCGTATACCGATAGGTTTTTCCAGCTGAAAGATAGGGCGTCCACTTTCCATGCTTGTCTGTGATAAATCCTTGTACAGAATCTTTTTAGTTGGTAGTTGTGAGGGGAGGCAAATAGATCTATGTCCAGGCATCCCCATTTTATTGTTATCATGCTGAAGACTTGTGGATCCAGGTGCCACTCGTGGGGATCCATGAGGTTTCTGCTTAGGTCATCTGCCAGAGTATTTTTCCTTCCTGGCAGGAATTGTGCCTGCAGGTGCACTTGGTAAGTCAATGCTGTGTCCCACAAGGTCATGGCTAGTCTGCAAAGAGGGTAAGAATGAGTGCCCCCCTGCTTGTTTATATACCACATTACCGTGGTGTTGTCTGTCTTTATCAGAAGTTGTCCTGGATGCAGTAGGTCCTTGAAGGCTGTCAGGGCATTTTGAACTGCTAGCATCTCTTTTTGATTGATATGTAGATGCATTTGGTTTGAGGTCCATGCGCCCTGAATGCATCTTCCTGCCATGTGGGCCCCCCAGGCGTAATCTGATGCATCCATTGTTAGTGTTTGCCTGGTTGCGGGTAATGTGAATAGCTGTCCCTCGTTTTGGTGACAAGCCTGTGCCCACCATCGAAACTCCTGTTGCAGGCAGGGAATGAGAGTAGTCATAGTTTCCAGGCTGTGGCAATGTAGAGTCCAAACACTTTTTAGGTACCATTGAAGTTTCCTCATATGCAGTCTTGCATATGGAATTAGTAGGATGCAGGATGCCATGAAGCCCAAAGCCTGCAGAATTTTTCTTGCAGATAACTGGGCCTTTGTTACCAACATTTTGAAATAGGTAGTCAGTTGCCTTTGTTTGTCTGGCGTGAGATAAGCCATCTGGGCAGTTGTATTTAAGCTTGCACCCAGGAATATTATCTCTTGAGAGGGTACTAGTTTTGATTTCCTTTCATTGACTGTGTACCCTAGGCATGTTAGGAGTCTTTTCACAAACGCCAGATGCTGTAGAAGAATGTCCTTGTTCTTTGCTTGAATTAGACAGTCGTCCAAGTAAGGATATATTTGTATTCCTCTTTGTCTGTAGAATGCGATTACTGGTGCCAGGCAATTTGTAAAGACCCTGGGTGCAGTAGATAAGCCAAAGGGCAGTACAGAGAACTGGTAATGCATTGAGCCAGCCTTGGATCTGAGGAATCTTCTGCATATTTGTCTGATTGGGACATTCAGGTATGCCTCTTTTAGGTCTAAAGTCACAAGCCAAGCGTTCTTGCCCAGCATGGGCAGATGTTGCTGCAAAGTCAACATCTTGAATTTTGGAATACCCAGGTATGTGTTCAAAATAGATAGGTCCAGTACTGGCCTACAGGCCTTGTCCTTTCTGGGTATCAAGAACAGTCGAGTAAAATCCTTGTCCCTGCTCTTGCTCTGGTACTAGTTGAATGGCCCCCATGTCCATGAGGGATAAGACTTGTGTTTGTGCCTCTGCCCATTGATTTTTTGGCAGATCTGGCCAGCCGTTTGCTTTTGGCAGGGTATGGAAATGGAACTTGTAGCCTTGTGACACGATATTTAAGACCCACTTGTCCTGGGTTATAATGTGCCAATTTTGTGAAAAAAGTGCTAATTTTCCCCCTAAGGGGGCTGCCAGGAGATAAGTGCTTGGTGCAGGCAGGGGGAAGTCATTGGGACTGTTTCCTGAATGGTTGTGATTTGTTTTCTCAAACTTTGGAGGTAGAGGTCCCCCATTGCTTTGAGCGGAAAGAACCTTGCGCCCAAGATCTGCCTCTAGGGCATCTGGGTCTGCCCCTTTGAGGTCTGTCTGACACAGGAAAGGACCAATTCTTTGTTGGCCAGTGTCTACTAAACCTAAGTGGCTGTACTTGTAAGAAATCTTTGACCGTTTGCATAGATTTAGCCTTGTCCTCCAGTTTCTTTAACACCTCTTCTGCCTTAACACCAAACAAAGTATCATGCTGTAAAGGTGCATCTAATAATTTAACTTTAACATGATCAGGCAGATTTTGTTCCTTTAACCAAGCATGCCTTCTAATTACAAAACCTGTAACTGCGGCCCTGCAGAAGGCCTCTATAGAATCAAAACCACATTGCAAAGTATGCTTTCCAACTTGTTCAGCTGCATGCAATATATCCTGCATTTCCTTGTTTTCTGCACATTCAGAGTTTAACATTTTCTGTTTAAGCAATGCCATGACAAGTTGCTGATATTTGAGCATATGAAACTGACAGTTTAAGGCCCTTATAGCCAAGGTAGCAGACGTGTAAACCTTTTTTCCCCATCTATCCAGTGCCTTAGAATCCCTGTCAGAAGGGGTAGGGTTTTTTTGCAGCAGAAGCCTTAACTCCCTTGGGACCCTGAGAAATAGTTTCTGGGTCTGCAGCAGGGTTTTTAAAAAGGAATTTATGTGAGTCAGGAACCCTGTAATATCTGTCAGGCTTAACAGGAGCTGGAGGTAAGGAGTCAGGGGTAAGGCTAAACTCCGAAAACACATAATCTACAATGTCTAACACAGGAGGGATGGCAAGTGGCTTGTGCTGAGGTAGTAACAGGAAATCCCTGAGCCTCTTTTTAGATTCTGAAAAATCTTGGCTCTCCCAGTGGAAATGCTCCCTCATGGTATGTAAGGTTTCCCCAAAAGAATAGTCCTCAGGAGGAGAAGCTGAAGGTATAGATTCTTCAGCATCAGAATCCTCATGGGGGGAAAAGAATATTCCTGATCAGAAGAGGAATCAAAGAAATGGAAACCTGATCTGAAGATTCATAGTCAGTCTCTTGCCTAGGCCTCTTATCAGGAGGGGGATGGGAACCCCTGATCAAGGTAATCGAGTCTTCGGCCATTTTGAGCATCTGCTTTTTGGGCATGGAGGCCTGTTCACGTGGCTCTTGAGTTTGCTTCTTTGCCTTTGAAGGTGCTTTAGTCTTTGAAGTCGGTTTAATGTATAGATGTTTGGGTCTGAATACACCCTCAGAAGCCGGTGCCTGCTCAGCGGCTCCATACCCATCTGAAGGAATAGCGTCCGAGGCTCTAATACCTTGAGCTTCCAGTGGCATAGCCGACTCCACGTGGGAGTCCGTATCGGCCTGCGACTCTAAAGTAGCGGTCGTCATGGACTGCGAAAGCGCCTCACTGAGAACCGGCGAACGGCTTAGGAGAAGCTTCGTCGTCGGTTTTGGGCCTCAGCTGTCTTTCTTTTTTTTTTGCGTTTTTTTTGTGAACTCCGGTAGTCGGATGGCTTTCCAACGACATTTCTGGATAATTACACCTGCGTCCAAAGTAGTTTAAAGCAAAATCATACCGACGCTTAATAGTGCATTGGTTAAATCTAGCACAAAACCGACAACCCAGAAAGTTATGATCAGGGCCTAGGCAAGGAATACAGTAAGAATGAAAGTCCTTATGAGGTATTTGCTTCCCACAAGAAATACAATTATTACCTTTTTCTGACATCAGTTCTGAAGCAAGAAAAAAGTTTCCCCAACGGGGTACTTAGCTTTACAGAACACTTCGGATCTAAAATTCGAACTCGAAAATCTCAGGAGTCGGCCGACTGGCACTTGTGAACTGCTTCTGCTTCGGGCACCGCACGGCAAGAAAGACTAAAGAAAATGGCATCGGCCGCATCTTTTATACCCCTGACGGCCTGACATCGGGGAAGGAGCGACAGCAGCTGATGCAGGACCCAGGACTTTGGAATTCAGGCCGACTGAGGGCAACCTGCCAGCAGGATTACTCAAATGTAATGACTGCAACAGTGAAACACGAAGAACATCAATATTTACATATGGTAACTTAATTCATTTCTCTTTCAGATGAATTCCTCCTGATGGTCACGCTTGTGCCAGTGAAGGTCTAAATCTAAAACCTTGGATGAAGTGGAAGGCAAACTCTAAACACCCACTGTGCAGAGTGCTTTAGTCCCTGCACTCCTTTAACTAATACAATGTACTTGGGTCAGTAAACGTTGAAGATTCAAGGAATGGGCTACATTGACATTGATTTGTTTTATGGTGAATCGAAAGCGCAATGAAAAGCTCCCCAGAAAATATCAGCATTTTAAATGTTGTTCCTCTTTCCTATAGAGAGCATAACACCAAAAATAGCACTGCATGCAGCTTTAATTAAAACAATATACCAAGACAACCTGACAGTTACATCTATAATGTCTATGCTTTGAGTGGTGTGAAGAGATGTTCTGACATTACAAGTACAATAGCAAACAATGGCATTTTCCTGTTAACCACTGACCAGAAGCATATCTGTTTTTGACAAGTCTAACACACACACATCTTTGCGTTTACCATATTACTTACTTTCTGTGGAAGGCATGCTTGCACGGGCAGATTCCTAGCTCATCCTTGGCCTTGAATTCTTCCAGACAAACTGCACATATCTGGAGGACAGAGGGAATTCATTAGTCATACTCAAATATACTCCAAACACACAAACAGTAAAACAAATGTACATTTTGTAGCCTTTAGCAATCTATCGCCATCTTCCTATCCACGCTGTGCTGCGCAAACATCACCCTCAAATATCCACAGAGGACTACGGCAGATGAAATAAATAAATAAATAAAAAAAGAAAGAGTATTTTCTCCACCAGTGGGGCAATTAAAAATAAAAGTAAAGCAATATCCTTGTGTCTTACATTAATTTATTTTAGGTTTCCCAGCTGTCAAAGACAAGTTACCAGACTCTCAAATGTCTTGGTGCTGATGACTTTATAACACTGAACAAAGAAACACACCAATTAACCTCTGAGAAGCAATAAAAATCATACTACGGGCCTTTACAAAAGGCACCAGTATTTTTTCAGATTAAAGGGTCTTCAGTTAGCAGACCGCTTACAGTCAGTGATATGGAATATCTGTACATGCTTACTTCAGTTATTTAATAATATATGTGCTATTAAACAGGCCTAAAGTAGAGGACCAAATATGATGGTAAAAATTACAATGCTATCCCTAAAACAGAGCAGTTGAGAGACAGTACAGGACGCAAAAAAAGAACTAAATAAATTTCCAGAACAAAACAAAAAAATATATAGGAATACATACAGAGAAGACAAAATTGTCATATCTGCATGTTGATAACAGAATATTGGAATAAAAATTGAATTATGTATAAATCTTCCATACACATCAATTTATTTAATACAGTGGAACACCACTTACCTGAACTCTGGCAAACTGCTCCTTCTTCTTATCCAAACTATGCTCTTACCCCTATTAAGACTGAATGTAACATGCTAATGACACTTGTGGTGCATTACTAGAGGTTAGTGAACTATTGCCCAGTTACAATGATTTCCATATATTTCAGACAGTCTTCTGGTAAGAGAGGGAACACAGATAATGTTTCTGTTTTAGGATGCACCTGAATCATGCTGTAACTTCAAATTAATTAAAAACCAGCAGAACATAACCAACATTTTTTTTTCAGTTTCCAAAAATCTGTGATTTTGATGCCAAACAATTAGCACAGTCAAGAAACCTTATATTAAAATGCTAAAATGCATTTGTATTTAACTGCTGCTTTATGCTACCTCTGAGAAAGCAAACTTTCCACTTTGAAAACTTCCCATGTTTCCTAACATTTTGATTTTGTACACCAAGGAGGATGTAGACACTAAAGTAAACCCAGGATTACAGTTTAGGAATACAAATGTACTGCAATTTTGCTCCCAAGTTTGACACAGTCTCTGTCACTTGTGTTCTGTGTGACTGGATGTTATGATTAACGGAAGCATACTTTTTTTATTTTACTATGACTGACATATGGCTTTTCTGATGTTGCAAGTTTAGCCTAGATAGGATGTTCTCTTGCCTATCCGAATACATATTTGTACTTAACAAGTTTCGTATCTCTTAGGGCATTTGAATAAGTGGCATTCCAATGTTGTTGTGACTTTCGGCTTTTCCCGGTTAGGGGTCGCCACAGTGGAACTCCAGTCCGCTAATGATTGGTAGTTGCACTGTTAAAATTCCCTTTTGGCAATACATACTTCAGTTATTTGATTACGTAAATATTTATTCATTATGGGCAGGTTAGTAGGCTGGACCACAAGTTCAGTTTCCAAGACCAACCTAATTATAAAACAAAACGAACAGCAGCGAAAAATAACTTGCGCTAGGACAATCGCTAACATGGCCACTTAAGGTTAGGACTTCAAGGAGAGCAAATTATAAAATTATGTGCACTGCAAGACCAGCGAGACTGCAGCTATGGCTCAAATAAGAATAAGAAAACAAGGGAGAAATGGAGGCAAAGAAGAAGAAAAGCATAGTATTACATAATTATGAAATGCCTGCCAGAAAGATGTCAGTCAAAATGAAATCAAGCAGACTTCATTACCCAGAAGGCCACCAAGAAGAGTCTCCTTTGGGAGTACTTAGGAATGTGGATGAAGGGGAATAAATGAACAAAAGTGATAGGGAGTGAAGCACAGTTCCTCTCAGCTGGTAGATAAATGGTACAACTCTATGCTAAACTGAAGGCATTAAGAGTACAGAGGCTGTATATCGAAGGAGATTGGCATTACAATGTTGAGGGCACCACAGGAAAGACTGCCCTATGGCCATAGTTCAATGCACATTTTTTGAAGTGGATTTTTACCCAAACTGTTGAGAGGGAAAAACTTAGATGTGAAATAAGCATTAATTTCTACAAGAAAAGCAGCATTTCCCATAAGGACATTTTCAGTTATCATATGTAGCAACCTCAGTACCACAACTAAAAATGGTGCTGATCATGGTCTGCCTTTGATGCACTCACAGTGCAGCAGCTAGGATACTGCCAAGACTGTCTTCTCACGTAGCAAAGTGATTGTGGCAGAATGGCATTAGTTACAAAGCTGTAGGCGAGTTAAGGAACTTGGGTGAAGTGTCAGCACTGGACTGTCTGAATGAGGGGGATAACCTAATGAGTTTATTTGTATCTTTTAACTCTAAGGAAGGATGGGGGAAGAAGTGAATAGTTTAGATGAAGTGAGGAGGCATAAGCAGGGAGACTGAACGGAAAGTCACTGTGGGTGCAGTTAATCAGATAATTGCCTCAGCTATTAGATGTGGGTCAGTGCAGTTATTTTTCTTTTTATAAAACTAAAGGCGGTCAGGACTGTGATGGATTTGCCCATAAGAAGCTTTAGTTTTGCTAAAAATGTCAAAGAGCTTTAAAAGTTGTTTGTATGTTTATTTATTTATTTATTTTTACAAGGTAATTTATGCCATAATGCTAGTAACAGAGATGGCTAGAAAGGTGCTTGGTGTGAAATCTGGAAAGAGGAAGGAGGACAAGGAGACCTGGTGGGGAAATGAAGAAGTACAGGACAGTATACAGAGAAAGAGGTTGGCGAAGAAGTGGGATTGTCAGAGAGATGAAGAAAGTAGACAAGAGTATAAGGAGATGAGGTGCATGGCAAAGAGGGAGGTGGTGAAGATTAAGGATAAGGCATATAAAAAGTTGTATGAAAGGTTGGACACTAAGGAGGGAGAAAAGGACCTGTACAGACTGGCTAGACAGAGGGATCGAGCTAGTAAAGATGTGCAGCAGGTAAATGTGATAAAGGATAATGAGGGAAACATACTCACAAGCGAAGAGAGTGGTGTTGAGCAGATGGAAAAAGTACTTTGAGGGGCTGATGAATGAAGAAAATGAGAGGGAGTGAAGGTTGGATGATGTGCAGAGAGAGAGTGAGTCATGAAGTGCAGTGGATTAGCAAGGAGAAAATAAGGATAGCTATGAAGAATGGAAAGGCTGTTGGTCCAGATGACATACCTGTGGAAGCATGGAGGTGTTTAGGTGAAATGGCAGTGGAGATTTTAACTAGATTGTTTAATGAAGTCTTGGAAAGTGAGAGGACGCCTGAGGAATGGAGAAAAAGTGTTTTGGTACTGATTTTTAAGAATAAGGTTGATGTGCAGAGCTGTAGTAACTACAGAGGGATTAAATTGATCAGTCACAGCATGAAGTTATGGGAAAGAGTAGTGGAAGCTACGTTAAGAAGGGAGGTGATGATTAGTGATCAGCAGTATGGTTTCATGCCAGGAAAGAGCACTACAGATGCGATGTTTGCTCTGAGAGTGTTGATGGAGAAGTACAGAGAAGGTCAGAAGGAGTTGCACTGTGTCTTTGTGGACTTAGAGAAGGCATATGACAGGGTGCCTAGAGAGGAGTTGTGGTATTGTATGAGGAAGTCGGGAGTCTCAGAAGTATGCAAGAGTGGTACAGGATATGTACGAGGGTAGTGTGACAGCGGTGAGGTCTGCGGTGGGAGTGATGGATGCGTTTAAGGTGGAGGTGGGATTACATCAAGGATCAGCTCTGAGCCCTTTCTTATTTGCAATGGTGATGGACAGGTTGACAGACGAGATCAGACAGGAGTCCCCGTGGATTGTGATGTTTGCAGATGACATTGTGATCTGTAGTGAGAGTAGGGAACAGGTGGAGGAGACTCTGGAGAGGTCGAGATATGCTCTAGAGAGAAGAGGAATGAAGGTCAGCATGACTAAGACAGAATATGCGTGTGTGAATGAGACAGAGGACAGAGGAATGGTGAGGATGCAGGGAGTAGAGGTGGCGAAGGTGGATGAGTTTAAATACTTGGGATCAACAGTTCAGAGTAATGGTGACTGTGGAAGAGAGGTGAAGAAGAGAGTACAGGCAGGATGGAGTGGGTGGAGAAGCGTGTCAGGAGTGATTTGTGACAGACGAGTACCAGTAAGAGTGAAATGAAGGTCTACAAGAGGGTAGTGAGACCAGCTATGTTATATGGTTTGGAGACAGTGGCATTGACAAAAAGGCAGGAGTCAGAGCTTGACGTGGCAGAGCTGAGGATGTTAGGATTTGTACTGGGTGCGACGAGGATGGACAGGATTAGGAATAAGTATTAGAGGGTCAGCCCAGGTAGGAAGGTTTGGAGACAAAGCCAGAGAGGCAAGATTACGTTGGTTTGGACATGTGCTGAGGAGGGAAGCAGAGTACATTGGAAAAAAGATGCTAAGGATGAAGCTACCAGGTAACAGGAAAAGAGGAAGGCCTAAGATAAGGTTTATGGATGTGGTGAGAGAGGACATGCAGTTGGTTTGTGTGACAGAGCAAGATGCAGAGGACAGGAAGAAATGGAAACAGTTGATCCGCTGTGGCGACCCCTAACGGGAGCAGCCGAAAGAAGAAGAAGAAGTTTATGCCATAATGCACCACTTATTTACTTTATTTAAAATTTGTTTACCAGGGTAGAGAACTGACAACAATTGACCCATTTCAGTCTCAGCCTGGGAAAACAAGTCAAGAACTACATTTGCTGAGAAATAGTAAGTGCATTATGAAAACACTCACCTGCAAGATACCATTATCAGGTAAAAATTATATGCAACTGTAATATACATTTACAACAAATCAAGACAGATCTCATGTAGATTGGGGGTCGAGGGATGGCCTAATAATTAAGCTGTTTACCTTCCAGACACAAGGTACAGGGTTTGTTCATAGCCGGAAAGTATGACTAGGCTTAAAAAAGCCCAGGGGGTCATTAGCTTAGTAAGCAACTATGAAAGTATGTAGAAAGGGAGATGTCTGTGTGAAAATTACAGCAGTGTGCTGTCTACAGGAGAATGGTAGGATAGCTGAATGGAGTGAAGGATGCAGAGTTTGCGAGTAGTTGGAAGGAAGCTATGTTACGCAAAATATTGTAGGAATGAGAAGTATAAATTGGGCAACAGAACATGCCATAAAGGGCACAGTAAGTGTGTTACTAAGTAGGAAAGAGTGAAGTAGCACAGGTTAGGATAATGTAGTTGGATGACAGACAGCAACATTTGTGGAGTCCTACACATTGGGTAATATGAGGCAACATTTATTTGTGGAGCAGGGAGGATAGTTTCTCAGAGATGAGGACGCAGTATACAGAAGCAGTCTGTACAACAGAGCTTAGTTTTGGGGGGTTGTAGTATTGGGGGCAAGTGGTCGTGATTTAAGGCTGTAAGAGAAAGACTGTCTAGTTTAGCTGTTAAGGGATACAAGGTCCGGTAGACTCCAAGTCTGAGTAATTGGTATCCAGGGAGGTTAACCTCTCCCTGTTCATTTCTTACAGTTTTGCTTGTTTTTAGGGGGCCAGATAAAAATCTACAATTTTTACTGGTTACTGTTTGAATGTGTATGGAATTTATTTTTAATGTTGACAATAAAAGGGGGAGACCGTATTCAAGTTGGGAGTACAGAATGCCTTTGCCTACAGTTGTTCTGGACATATGTATGCACAGAGTTTTGCAGTGTTTTTTTAAGCTCCAAAATGCAAAGTTTTGGTTTTGTTGCAGTTGAGAAACAGGGCTTTATTGAAGATCTAGTGGATTAGGCCAAGAAAATCTTCAAGGCCTATGGGTACCAAGTTGTTTGCTTGAAAAAGTACTGTGTTATCTGTATACAGGAGGAGGGGAGGAGATGAGTTAGGTAGAGTAAACCCTTTTTGACACTCCTTCTTGAGGAGTGACCATCTCTGAAACTGAGGTATGAATTTTAACAGAGGTGGTGATTGGTTAGTTTTGAAACCAAGAAAGAAAATCACTTGTTTCTAATAGGTAATGTTTGAGACTGTTGTCAATACAGTTAAAGGCTTTTGTTAAATCGATAGACAGCAGAAGTCGGATGGCCTCTGTCCTTAAGTAGTAGTAGTGCATCGGTTAAAATCCACAGGGCAGAGTGTGTGTGCTACAATTAGACCAGAGGTTGTAGGCAGTGATGTGCTGGCTATGTTAACTGGAACTTTTATTTTCAAGTAGCTAGCCTATACTGGGAAGGATAGACATCTGGTCTGTACTGTGAGGAACTGCTGGTTTTAGACTGCTAAGGAAGTGGGCTAATAATGGCTATTTTCCAAACATTTGGCATGATATTCTGTGCTAGGTAAAGATTTAAGATATGTTGGACTGAGGTTGCAAGGAAATCCCTGCAGTGGAACATGAACCAGGGATAGACGCCATCTTGTATGGTAGGCTGTCAGCTTTTATTTGTTGCAGAAGTTGTTCCAGGTCTCTTGTTTAAAGTAAAACAAAGAGGTTGTTCTGGGGGAGACTGGGGTTCAACATGAGTGTTTGAGAGGGACAGTATGGTGCAGAATTTAGACAGGGAGAATGCAGATGCTGCAGTTGTTTTTTATTTGTAAGTTAGGATTGTGTTTTGTGGTATACCTTTAAAGCTGATTTATGATAATAAGCAAAAGGGCGAGGAGAATGTTAAGTACAAATGCAGTGACCACACACATACAAACACACACACGCACACACGCACAGACACACAGACACACAGACACACACACACACACACACAGACACACAGACACACAGACACACACACAGATAGATATATACAAGGAAACCTATACCTCAGGAGACAAACAAGCAGTATGGGTGGAGGATGAGGGAGTTACACCACAACCAGGACTTTTCACAGGCAAAGGTAGAATAAATTAATTTCAACAAGGTGGCAACACTTCAGTAATCACAGAATAAGTGAAGCAGATCTCGTACAATAACCAGGAATGAGGATTTGTCTCATACCAGTGTAATCCTGATGCAGTCAAAGAGGTCTAAGCAGTACAGCGGGGTAGAAATTCTGCTCCACAACAAAAAGCACCTGCATATGCCTGAGCAGGGCTGTCAGTGTAATCTTGATGCAGTGAAAGAGGCCTAGCAGTACAGTCACATTGTTTATTCCACTTAAGTGAATATGTTATAATAACTAAAATCGACAACCTCTGCATGACCAGGGCAATCTTGACTACCTGTAGAAAGGTCCTGGCTGACTGAGAACAGTGGACTAAAGGGACTTAGGCTTTTAAAATTCAGTCCTCATAGTACTGTAACAAAAGAAATCTAAAATGGAACTAGATTTTCTTTTTTATATTTCACCTGTCATTTTCCTTTGTTTAAGCAATAATCTAAGACGACACAAGCTACAGGGCAATTATGAGAGACCTAAGGCATATGACAGGAAAACAGGTCTTGGAATGTGACAAGGCCACTAAAAGCTTCTAGAGTAACTCAACAGAAACAACTGCAGTTCAGTCCCTATTGGTGAATGTTAAGACTGGGCTGTCACAATCCTTATGCAATGTATGAAAGGAAGACTGTCAGAAAATTTTTGTTGTCTACCTGAGACTGTTAAGATGGCTGGGACACAGATCACTTAATAAAGGTGGCTGGATTAAGGAAGGGGTGCCTAAAGGGATTGCTAATCAGTACACAATCAAGAGAAGTTGTTTCCAGGCTTTGGGATTTGGCCTAGAAGGGGAAAAGATAACCTAATCTGGTCTACTGCCTATGTTATGGAAGATCAGTGGAAACTGAAGTCACCCAAATAGGAGGGCAAAGTGGTGTATTCTTTATTATTTTTTTTTAATCTAGTAGCTCTCCTAGTTCCCTCAAGTTCTTTTAAGGCCTGGGGATAGTTATTGTGTGGAAGTATAGCATTCATAGTATCCTTCAAGTCCTTTTAAGGGCTAGGAATACTGGTTTAGTACTTGTGTGCATTTGTGGAGGGTATGGGTGTATTTGTGGAGGGTATGGGTTTATTGTCCAATCACAGGAAGTCGTTCAGCTTTAAAAAAACACATCCCATAATAGTGGATATGAGTACACAGGAGCAGAATTGTGGGTCTATCGCGTGTCAACGGAAAGACACGTTTTAGCGTCTTTGCATGTTACAGTGTTAGAAGGGGCTGTGCATTGGTGAGTGTTCTCGATTCACCATTCTTAGTGTTGAAAATAGATGAAGTGGTTACATTTTGTTTGGATGATCTTGTGGGACATGGACTTCTGTATAAATACCCCAATTATAATATGTTTGATTTGTTTAAAATGGGATGGGATATTTATGCTGGTACTTGCATTAGTACACAGGTCTCAAGTCAAGAAAAATTATGTGCAGTGGAGGGTTTATTATTGCAGGTCAGGCTGATGAAGGGAGTACCAAGGGCATATTTCCCTATAGTCAGTCAAAGAAGGAAACTCAAACATATGTTCCCCCTCTAGTAGCTTTGATTTACTTTGCAACTTAGGAAGGGTGGAAGTTGGCACTCAAATGGATAATAAGGGCTCTCAGAAGTTAGTGGTTCTACCTGTTATAGACAAATATGCTATGGAGGACAGTAACTTTTTTTTGGGCACCTCTTCATATAAAGTCTAATAAGTATGGATCCAGAGGCAAGAAAAGACGGCTTGAATGTGATGATGATGAAGAAGGTGGGTTGATAGTGGTGGAGGATTTGAACAGAATGAAGAGAAGAAGAGTCTTGGGTGATAATAGCATGTTATTGTCAGGAGTTGTTGGGAAGGAAGGGGAAGTGAGCCACTGAGTTTAACAGGCAAGTTTTGGTAAGATTCTATGCTACGAAGCATTAAGAAATCTGTTACAAACAGAAAATAAAGATGGTATTACACAGGTTCATGGGTATTTATTAGGCTAACTACCCTAGGGGGCCTTTTTAACTTAGTCATGCTTCCCAAAGGTAAGAATCAATGTGTATCTTGTGTCTATAAGGTAAACATCTCAACTATTAAGCCAACTCCTCCAACCCTCAGAACAGTTTCATGCCTGGGGAGAAATAAGCTTCGTGACATTCTGGATGCATTAAAAAGGTTGTTATTAAGTCCTGGAAAAATGTGATGTGGTAGTTGTAAGCAAGTGTTAATGATGTTAGAAGAACTAATGAGGAACTACCTGTTCACTGATTGTACTGTACAGCTGGTTGGTTTGAATTTTGCAAAAAAGTTTAAGTACATTTCTATGACATTATTTCAACTTCTGGTTACAATAATGTTTTAACTAGGATGGCCAGGGGGTTTACAAACATTAGAAGAGCCTGTTATTCTGCACAGAACCGAGTGTGTGTATGTTTGGGTAGGTGCTTATACGGGTAATTTGTTTGGTTAGCATGCATCTTAGTTATGTTGAAAACGGATTTTATTAAACAAGCTTTTGAGTATTTTTTTTTTTTTTTTTTTTTTTTTAACTCCAAAGTTCCTATAAGTTTGGCCAATAAATCCATGTTAAGATTTATTTTATGTAATGCACAAAGTTTAAATAATAGAAGTAAGGGTGCTTTGTGATGGTTATGAGGTGGTTATGGTAATGGAGACTTGGCTCCTGGAAAATAATTTGCCATTGAGTCTGCCTGGATATAAAGCTTTTTATAGGATAAGGAAGACAAGCAGAAGTAGGGTGTTTCTGTTTCTGTTCACGGTAGTTTGGTGTCAAGTTTACATAATATGAATGTGAATTTTGAGATCATTTCAGTTAAGATCGAAGTGGGATGCAAGCTTGTAAAATTGCACTTTTTATAGGCATCCCCATCAAACTACTGGTGAACTGCAGGGTTTTTGTACATCATTATCAGCACTTTTTGAGGAAGGCTGTGATATTGTTGGGGACTTAAATGATCCTATAGCTAACTGGGCTGGACAGAAATTAAATAGTTATTTTAGTTGTGTTAGTTGACAGAAGTAAAGGAATGGGATATTCACAGGTTGTATTCCTTCCAACTAGAAGTGATAATACATTGGATATAGTTTGGGCTAGAAATCACGAGTTATTAGAAAACTGTGAAGCTTGTGAAGAACTCATTGATTTTGATCACTTTAGTATTTCCTGGACACACGAGTTCTGTAGGCCAGATAAAATCACAAATGATCAGGGGTTTAGGCATGCTTTTTATATAGCGGATTATGACAAGATAAGGCAGGAGTTATCTGCTTGGAACTAAAGACATTCAGGAAGCCTAAGAAAAATGTTTTTTTTTTTTTTTTTTTTTTGTGCCACTGGTCCATATGATACCAAAGGGTTTAAAATTCAATTGGTGGAATGCTGCTTTGGAAAAGTTATATAGAAGAGCTTGTAATTTATGGGAAATTATGAAGAAAAGACCCAGGAGGAAAACAAAAATCAAAATAAATTTAATGCAGTAAGGAATAAATTAAGTAGATTAGTTAGGTTAACCAGCAACAACTATGAAATGAGGCTGGCAACTAATGTGGTATCAATTAAAAAGGCTTTTTTAAGCACCTGAATCAATGTAAGAAGGATATGAATTCAGGTGTCGCTATTACTGTTGGTTTTAAGTTGGTTATGGATAATAGTCTTTGGCCTAATGCATTTTTAAATTATTTTGTAGTTTCTAACTACAATAACGCTAGGGGAAATTTTTTCAGTTGTTACTTACAGTGATTGTCTCTATCTGTTAGGCTCAGATGACTTACTGAAGATGATTAAAAACAGTTCATCTGCAGGCCCCGATCGTATAAATGGAATTTTTTTGACAGCTATTACGAAAATATCTCCCTGACTTTTCTTTCCCAGAGGTTACTTGAAACAAGCTATGTGCCCGGCCTTTGGTAAATGGCACATACTATACGAGTGTTTAACGGTAGCTACTATGGTATGGTTGAAAATTAAAGCCAGGTTCCACAACAGCGTACTGTAAATCCAAAATAAACGCTGTAAGGGTAAATCCAAACCTTTTTAATGTCCTAAAACTGTTTTAGCTGCATGTAGATAATTCATTAGTGTTTATTAAGATGTATTCTATTTTTATTTTATTTTCTTGTTATACACATCATATTATTTATTCTTTATTCACCATTTATATTCTTAGTTTTTGGATATGCCAGAACATATTATTTATAGTTATAGCCTTATTAATTCTGTTTAGTTTGTGCCATACATATGACAGGGCATTATGCTTCTGCAGTGTTAGCTATTATTAAGCTTTTCATCTGAAATGTTTTTTACTGGAGTGATGTTATGAAATCAAGAGGTTGTTTTTTTTTTTTTTTTTTTTTTAGGAGCAGGACTGAATGAGTTGTTCATTTATTCTTATTATTGATAGGAACAATTAATCTATTAATCTATTAACCTATGAGGTTTAGACTTGGTATGTATTTATACTGTTTGAGATTCAATGCTGCTAAAACCTGAGGAAGCGTGTTTTAATACACGTGAAAGCGCTTGTTTTTACTCGCATTAAAATCAGTTTATGTTTTATTTCGTCGTGGTGGTTTTTTCCCGTTGTTTTTGGATATCAGGTCAGATATTTCTGGAAGGAGACCTTTGGATGGTAGCAGTATCTATTATTTCATTACAATGTCCTAAAACTAGAAGTCTTAGCGCTTTCGTTCATCCTGCACGAAAGCGCCAAGACTTGTGGTTTTAGGACATTTTGCATTTATGGTTGACAATTATGGACAAATTCTCACTAGCACTGTTGGAAATGTTATGAATGAATAATTTCTAAATATATTACTAATACCTTAGATGGGTAAAATATTCTCTTTATTGAAAGACAGCAATGTTAGTGCGTATGTAGTGTGGTGGATGGTTTACTATTGGAAATGCGAACATCACTCGGTCGACAGTCGTATGGTCGAACGCATAAGGTCGGAAACACAGATGTCGAAGACATTATAATCAATCGAGGAACGGTTTTAACATGGGTCGAGGTAGGGAAGATGTTTGTAGTAGGGAATAATACTGTACACCTACCTCGACCCATGTTAAAACCGTTCCTCGACTGATTATACTGTCTTCGACATCTGTGTTTCCGACCTTATGCGTTCGACCATACGACTGTCGACCGAGTGATGTTCGCATTTCCAATAGTAAACCGTGTTGGATTAGTAATTGGAGATGTAAGGTAAAGACTGGTCATACTTATTCTGTTGAGAGGGATGCAACTACCAGGGTACCTCACAGCTCAGTTTTGGCTCTAGCTTTATTTGGGATTTTACAGCTAGCTTTCCAGAAAATATTAACAATTAGATATTCACAGGTTCACGGGTTTGTACCAGTCTAATAACCACTACAGCCTTTTTAAGCCTAGCCATGCATCCCAAATCTATGACAAATGCTGGTACCCCTGATAAATGCAAGCAGGGGCTTGGGAAATGACATATTTATAACCAGGGGACTGGGAGATGAACCATTTACTGGCTGCTTGTGTCCAGTAGACACACAGGTGCCAAACCAAGGATAAATTTCTGTCCCCCATCCAACTGCCAGAGATCCACCTGAATTAGGTTAGGGAGGAGCACTGCTTCACATGGATGGAAGCCTGTTCCAGAGAAGGAGCAGTCTCTGGGATACATACCAGACTCTCCAGCAGGTCCTATTTATATCACAAGTACAAGTTTAAGTCTTTAGAACATGTAATTCTGGTGCTGTTTGTTTTGCAAATATATAGGAGGTCAATCAAGGTACGGTCTGACAATGCCTTGTATGGCACAGAACTCCCCTCAACATCCTGTATGACACAGGATACAGGGATAGGGTTTTGAGGCAGTCTGCATTGGATAAGTTATTTATACCTTGTATTCTTTTGGTGAGGAACCACACCACATGGGGCCCTTTACATGATGTTAGATCTGATGAATGCTGAAAACAGAAGAACAATGACTTCCTTGGACATAGATGCCATACCTCTGTTTATCAGTTGCACAACATAGGTTCATAGATTAGTACTAGGCTAACTGCCCTACATAGAATGATTTCTTCATTAATGTAATCACGTGATGGTCATAGGCTAAATTACTATTTGTCCCCAAGTACCTGACTACTGGGTCGACTCTTACGGGTGTGTTGTCAATATGATAGTTATCAGGGGTGGGTGGCTTCCCAAAGGATACTATTGCGCATTTCTTGGCATTTAGTTTTAGTCTACGACTCTAACACAAGTTGTCTATGTCAGACCATCCTGGAGAACATTAGTGCTAGTGGGGAATTCTACGACTGCTCTAAATTTGCAATCATCTGCAAATTTGGTCAGCCAAAAGCCCTTGACATTGGCCTTGACTTCAGAGAAGTCAATACCAAAAAGGAGTCCCTGCAGAACTCCGCTTGTGACTGGCCTCTTTGTTTAGGTGGACTTCCCAACTCTTACTTCCGAGGTCCTGTCTGTGAACCAGCTGGCTAGCCATCAGGTGACATAAGGGTTTATACCTAACCTCTCAAGCTCGTCAACAATGCCCAAGTGGGGTAGTATGTCAAATGCTTTGCCTATGTCAAGACAGGCAGTGTGAACAGTTTTGCCCTCATTCATTGCTTTGGTGACCTTCTCAAAGAAGTCCACCAATCTGAGCAGGCATGACCTGGCCTTAATGAAACCAAACTGGGTTGGGTCCAGTGTCAGCAGGTTTCCTATGTCATTGCTGATCACTTCCATGACAAGTCTGTGTACATATGTAGACGATATAAAAGCTGGATATATAACCTCCCAGACACCACTTCAGTTTTTCTCTCCAGTCTTATCGGGGAAGGTCACGGAAAATGCTAGGAGATTTAATGAATAAATAAAAAAAAAAAAAAAAAAAAAAAAAACATACCTTATGCACTTTGGGGAAATTAGCCCTAAAACTGACAGTTTACTTTGGCCCTCATCTGCTTGGTACTGTTAGATGTTACTATGAAATGAACAATATCTTTGAAGTTTGGAAATAAATAAAACCATACTGTCTCTACTAATCAAACTACAAATCTGTAGTTAGGCCGCCCATCAAAGAATATAGTGAGTCTGTATGTGCATATGACAGAGTGCAGTTAGACTACAAAGACATTTTACAATAAGGATATAAGGTATTATTGAAAATAAATTACCAAGATAGATTTACACAGTTGTCATGGTCTACAAATAAATACAGGTTAGTTGGAGTGATTTAATTATGTGTTAAGGACTGAGATATTAGAAAGATTGTGGGTCTTAAAAGTAGTTCAAATTAATTGAATACCAGGAATAACTATTTTGTTGATGAAACTTTCAGTATATCCCCCCCCCCCCCGAGTGGTATTTTGTTTTTCACTGGAGGGCTAGTTTTTGATGGAAGAGTATTCCATTATTAGAAAATCAGAATGTAACAAGACTGTGTGCTTTGAGGAAAGGATAAACAGAGGAAATAACATATTTGATGATTTTTTTTTTTTTTTTTTTATATAGAGGATGGGGAGGTAATACAGAAGGTTCCTTTATCCAAGTTTAAGACGACTGGCCGCATGGTATTCACAAATCAACTAGTCTAGTGTACTGTGATTTATGTTGAAGGAACAGGCATGCAAGCCACACTGAAGCTTCTTGTGGAAGACAAATCTTTCACCTATCTTTTTCCCTGGCCCAGAACTGTGAAAAAGGTAAAATACTTCTCTGGTGTGGCAGGAAATATATCATGTGGCCTAAACCAGTACACAATAATGGCAATGATATCAAATGTGTTGGTGCCAACCCACCCTTCAAAGAGTCTAGTGGGAGGGCTCCAGGTATTACTGACTGTCAAACTGAGATGCTCCTGTGGCTCTTGTCTGGTAGTTACAGCCAGACTGGAAAATGAAAGCTGTGAAGATGTGCGACTGTAGGAAAGAGGAAGCTGTGTAAAGGTTACATACACAGAAGAATGAGGTAACAGTACTACACTCAAGGTGCAAGATCAGACTGACACCACTGGTCACAGTTAGTGAGGTGGCTGAGTCCAGGTATGGAGACAATATGGACAACAATAAGTGAAAAATTTAGATGGTGTAGATGGATGGTTAAGGTATTATTAAGGGGGGAGAGAGAGAAGAAAAGAAGGTAGTAAATACTCCAGGGAACAACATGCTAGCAATGCGGGAGGGTGACAAAAACCTTTGTGAAATGAGAACGGTGGAGAAAGGGTAGTACTTATGGTAGGAAATAATGTATATGCGTACTGGGTGCTTGGGGGTGCAAGTATACAAGACCAGTTCCTCCCCCTCCCTCAGCAGTTAACAGTTTTACTTTAAAGTACACTACTCAGCGTGGTAATACTACAACTATATAGAAATACTAGCAATGTATTAGAACAAGGGAAAGTGGTACAGGTTGGATTATCAATCACTGTTAGGTGCTTTTTTCTCTGGACATGGCATATACAATGAAAGAGGTGTCAGTCAGGGGAGCAAGAAAAAGAAGAAAAAAACAATAAAGCAAAGAAAAATATCAGCAAAAATGAAAAGAACCAAATGGAATAAATACACAGAAAGGAAAATTAGCAAGTGGGGGCTCAAAACAAGAGACATGAAGACAAGATGTGATAATTCAATAAAGGATCGATAACCTGAAAAGGAAAGTACACACCAGCTATTCACACCTGCAAAAAGCAAAAAATCAATATTTTTATGTTTAATACTCTAATTCTGCAAACTTTGCGGCAAACAAACTACATGTGGCAGGTAGATTTAGCAAGTTCATTACAGTCATACAGTGGCATTCAGTAACTGAGCATCCCCGTCCAAGTTCATCCAATAATTTAATCATGCTGTTTTATGAACCACATTTAACAGTTCCGAAGAAACAGAACTACCAGGAACATCTTTAAGAGACTCATCAGTTCATACCTCCTATCACATGGTTGGCACATATACCAGTGCATTTGTCACTGAAGAGTTTAACACACAAGTTGCTGTAGCTCAGAAGTTATGGATCTCCTTGAATAACAGCTCTGTGGAGAACCTGTGTATTTATACTGACAACCTAGCATGACTGAATTGTTTCAGTCTGAATAAAACTGTGAGATCGCTTGCTAGCTTCCTCAGAACTCTGCTGAGGTACTCTGAGAACCATACATTTACATTTTGTAACTTTGAAATGGTTCGGATTAACATCTGAAGGGCTGCCTTGCCATGAGTGAGTCACAGCACAAGAGCAGTACACAAAGATGTGTGTTTAACTACATATACATACACTTTACACACAAACTTACACATTTGTCACCATACATATAACTAACTCATCTGCTGTCTTCTTTCATCCCTTTAAACAGTAAAAAAAAAAAAAAAAGTACAGTTTTGTACCTACCATAAATGTAGATGTTCGAGTGTATACACTGCTGCAGTCATCACACTTGGGTTATCTGCCGTCAGGCGGTCCCGCAATCGGCCCGAGTTCCAAAGTCTTGGTCCGGCGTCGGTTGCGGTCGCTTCTTCCCTGACGTCAGTGCGACAGGGGTATAAAAGAGGCAGCCGACGCCATTTTCTTCAATTTTTCTTGCCCCAGATGTCAGGTGCCCCCAAACAGGAAGGCAATACATAAGCCTAAATAAACATACATAAGTAGAAAACCATAGCTACAGCTATAAGCAAATACACCATATAGAAATACATCATATAGATTGTATAGAAAGGGAGGTGTAGATAATACCCAGTTAAGAAGAGGGGATGGTGGGAGGGTAACCTGGACTGCAGCAGTGTATACACTCGAACATCTACATTTATGGTAGGTACAAAACTGTACTATGTTCATCGTGTTACACTGCTGCAGTCATCACACTTGGGTTGAATCCCAAAGATAAGGCTGGGCGGCTGGTACTAAACAGGTTAGGAGTAGCTAGGAGGCCCTGCAGGACTGCAGTGGCAAAGCCAGCTCTGGTTTTTGAGTATAGAGGTAAGTGGTAGTGCTTGGTGAAGGTGTGCACTGAACTCCAAATGGCAGCCTCCATAATATCCTTGATTGGTACCCCTCTGAGGATGGCTGCTGATGTGGCTGTAGCCCTGGTGGAATGGAGTCTAATGTTACCAGGTACAGGTTTGCCATGGTGTGTGTAGCAGAATCGGATACAATGTCCAATCCATTTTGAAATGGTCCGTTTTGAAATAGCCTTTCCTTGTGTTCCTGCAGCACAGGATACAAACAGTTGGTCAGATTTTCTGAAAGTCTTTGTTTTATCCAAGTAGAAACGTAATTGCCTGTGAATGTCCAAAGAGTGTAGGAGCCTTTCCCCTTTATTCTGGGGGTTTGGATAAAAGGTGGGTAAATTAATGGTTTGGTTTAGAGCCACACTGGATACCACCTTTGGCATAAAGGTAGGGTTAGTTCGTAAAGAGACTCTATCTTGATGAAAAATGATGAAAGGTTCCACTGCCATTAGGGCCTGTAGCTCTGAGCCTCTCCGTGCTGAAGTTATTGCTAACAGCAGGGCAGTTTTCCATGATATAAATTGCAATTCGGCTGAAAAAGCTGGTTCGAAGGGTGGTAGAGTAAGTTTTTCCAAAACAAAGTTGAGGTCCCAAGTTGGTGTTGGTGCTCTCCGGGGCGGTCTTATGTTCTTAGCCCGTCTGAGGTACTGCCTTAGTAATGGATGTGAAAATATAGGAGGATCCGTGTTGTAATGAGCTGAAATAGTTGAAACGTGGATCTTAATAGATGAAATGGAAAGGCTTTTGTCCAGCATCTCAGTTAAATATTGTAAAATCTGAGGAATATTTGGGAGAAGAGGATTTAGGCCTTTAGCCTGGTTCCAGGCGCAGAATCTTTCCATTTGTCTGAGTATGCTTTCCTAGTGCTTGGTCTCCTGGCCTCCAAAATGACATCCATAACAGCTTACTGGTTGTTTAAGTAATCCGCCATGCAGCCAGATTTAACGTTTTGAGCTGGCTGTGTAGAATCTGATTGTTTTGCTGAGTCAGCAGGTGAGGAATCGGAGGTAAAATCCATGGTGGGCCTTGAGCCATGTTCCTTAATACTGGATACCAGTGTTGGCGTGGCCAGTCTGGAGCAATGAGTATCATTTGTGGCCTCTCTAGTCTGGCTTTCAGGAGCACCTTTGCCAGAAGAGGCAGTGGAGGGAAGGCATACACTTTTAATGTTTTCCAACTGAATGATAGGGCGTCCACTTTCCAAGCTAGTGTGTGGTATGTCCTTGTGCAAAATTTCCGTAGTTGGTAGTTTAGGGGGGGGAGGCAAAAAGATCTAAGTCTGGGCTTCCCCATTTTTGAGTTATCATTGTGAATATTTGTGGATTTAGTTTCCACTCGTGAGGGTCCATGATATTTCTGCTTAGATAGTCTGCCAATGTATTTTCTTTCCTGGCAGGAATTGTGCTTGTAGTTGAACTTGGTAGGTCCTTGAAAGCTGTTAGGGCATTTTGTACAGCTAGCATCTCTTTTTTACTGATGTGTAGATGAATTTGATCTGCAGTCCATTTGTCCTGAATACACTGTCCTGCCATGTGTGCCCCCCAGGCATAATCCGATGCATCTGTTGTTATTGTCTGCCTGGCTGTGGGTAAGGTGAAAGGCTGACCCTTGTTGAGGTGACATGCCTGAGCCCACCATATAAATTCCTGTTGAAGGTAGGGAATGAGTGGTATTATTGCTTCCAAGCTGTGGCTGTCTTGAGTCCATACACTTTTCAGGTACCATTGTAATTTCCTCATATGCAGTCTGGCATATGGAATTAGTAGTATGCAAGATGCCATGAACCCCAAGGCCTGCAGAATTTTTCTTGCAGGGAGTTGGGTTTTTGTTGCCATCATCTTGAAATATTGAGTCACTTGTCCTTGCTTGTCTGGCGTGAAATAAGCTATCTGGGCCGTTGTATTTAAGCTGGCACCCAGGAATATTATCTCTTGTGAGGGCACGAGTTTTGACTTCTTTTCGTTTACTGTGCACCCTAGGCAACTTAGTAGGTTTTTTTTACAAACGCCAGATGTTTTAAAAGAATGTCCTTGCTTTCTGCTTGAATAAGGCAGTCGTCCAGGTATGGATATATTTGAATTGCTCTTTGTCTCCAGTACGCAATTACTGGTGCCAGGCATTTTGTGAAGACCCTGGGCGCAGTAGATAAGCCAAAGGGCAGTGCAGAGAATTGGTAATGAGTTGAACCTGCTATAAATCTGAGGTATCTTCTGCAATTTTGTCTGTTAGGGACATGCAGGTATGCCTCCTTGAGGTCCAAAGTTACTAGCCAAGCCTTCTTGCCCAGTATGGGAAGAAGTTGCTGTAGTGTCAACATTCTGAATTTGGGAACTTCCACGTAGGTGTTTAGAATTGAAAGGTCCACAATAGGTCTCCAGGCATTGTCCTTTTGGGGGACCAGAAAGAGTCTTGAGTAAAATCCTTGTCCTTGCTCCTGTATAGGAACCTCTTGAATGGCTCTCATGTCCATGAGTGCTGTAATTTGTCTTTGAGCCTCTGCCCACTGATTTGGTGGCAGATTTGGCATTCCTTTTATCATTGGTAAAGTGTGAAAATGGAACCTGTATCCTTGAGAAACAATATTTAGAACCCATTTTTCTTTTGTGATGATGTGCCAATTGCCAGCAAAAATGCTAGTTTTCCCCCCCAAGGGAGCTGCCAAGAGGGATTTGCTTCGCAGTCTGAGGGGTAAGTCATTGTGATTGTCTTTTGATAGTTTGAGACCTGTCTTCTCCTCCTTTCTGGGTTGTGGCACCCCATTGCCGAGGCTTTTAAGTCTGTATTTTCCCCTCTGAGGTCTGTCAGAAGTTGGAAAGGACCAATTTTTGGTTGGCCAATTTCTGCTAAAACGAGGGGGATGTACCTGTAAAAAATCTTTGACCGTCTGCATAGATTTTGCCTTATCCTCAGTTTTCTTTAAAACCTCTTCTGCTTTCACACCACATAACACATTCTGCTGTAAAGGTGCATCCAATAACTTTGCTTTAACATGATCAGGTAAACTTTGTTCTTTTAACCAAGCATGCCTACGAATGACAGACCCTGTTACAGCTGCTCTACAAGAAGCTTCCAATGAATCAAATCCACATTACAAAGTATGTTTTCCCACTTGTTCTGCTGCATGCAATAAATCCTGCATTTCCTTGTAGTCAGGCAGCTCTGAATGTGTGAGCATTTTTTTTTTTTGTTTTAATTGGGACATCAAATAGTGCTGATATTTCAGCATGTGAAACTGGCAATTTAAGCCCCTCATGGCTAGAGTAGCTGAGGTGTATACTTTCTTTCCCCATCTGTCTAGTGCTCTAGAATCCCTTTCAGAGGGTACAGGATTTTTAGCAATAGAGGCCTTAACCCCTTTGGGACCGTGGGAATGGTTTCTGGATCAGCAACAGGGCTTTTGTTTAGGAACTTGTGAGAGTCAGGGACTCTGTAGTATCTGTCTGGTTTGGCTGGGGCTGGAGGTAATGAATCTGGATTAAGGCTAAATTCTGAATAAACATCATCCATAATTTTCAGCACTGGTGGAATAGCAAGGGGTCTGTGCTGAGGCAGTAAAAAGAACTCTCGGAGCCTTTTCTTAGAATCAGAGTAATCCTGGCCTTCCCAGTGGAAATGTTGCCTCATGGTATGCAAGGTTTCCCCAAAAGAATAGTCCTCTGGGGGAGATGCTGAAGGGATTGACTGTTCAGCATCGGAGTCCTCATATGGGGGAGTATTCCTGTTCCTCAGAAGAAACTGAGGAAATGGAAACCTGGTCAGATGAAGCGTAGTCTTCCTCCTGTCTAGGCCTTTTAGCAGGAGGGGGATGGGAACCCCTGATCAGGGTAATTAAGTCTTTGGCCATTTTAAGCATCTGTTTCTTAGGCATGGGGCCTTGTATTGGGGATTGCTGTACAGGCTTCCTTACTTTTAAAGGAGTTTTCAACTTTGCATAGGATTTAATAGTAAGTGTAGTCGGTCTGAAGACACCTTCAGCAACCGAAGGCCTTTCAACTACACCGGATTCCCGTTCAGCAATGGAGTCGGAAGGGCCTAAAGATAAAGGCTCCGGAGGCCCAGCAATCTCCGCTTGGGAGTCGGAGGCAGCTTGTGGTTCTAAATCAGCGGTAGTCAGGGGCTGCGTAGGCACCTCACTGAAAACCGGAGAACCGGTGACTGGCCTAGCAGAGGCCTCGGTGTCTGGTTTGGGTCTCGGCTGCCTGTCCTTATCTTTGCGCTTTTTATGCATTCCGGTCGTTGGTTGCTCTGACGGCATGGTGTAATTAAACTTTCTACCAAAATAATGTTGGGCGAAATCAAACCGATGTTTAATAGTACGTTTGTTAAACCAAGCACAAAACCGACAACCTGTGACGTCGTGGTCTGGGCCTAAGCATGGAATACAATAAGAATGAAAATTCTTATGAGGTATTTGCTTCCCACAAGAAGTGCAATTATTAACTTTTTCTGACATCGGTCTGAGGCAAGAAAAGTTTCCCCAACGGGGTACTTAGCTTTATCGAAGACTTCAGTCTGAAATTCGATTTGAAAATCTCAGGAGTAGGCTGACTGGCACTTGCGAACTGCTTCTGATTCGGGCACTGCGCGGCAAGAAAGACTGAAGAAAATGGCGTTGGCTGCCTCTTTTATACCCCTGTTGCACTGACGTCAGGGAAGAAGCGACCGCAACTGACGCCAGACCAAGACTTTGGAACTCGGGCCGACTGCGGGACTGCCTGATGGCAGATAACTCAAGTGTGATGACTGCAGCAGTGTAACACAATGAACATCTGAGTAATACATTTTTTCCTTATGCAAACGGGAATAAACTATGTAATACAACTTTCACAATATTAAAGCATTTTATATTAATAGTTTGCAATTTTAGAAACCTACTAACAGCTGTCGTTTAAATCCTTTCCCCCACATTTCACATAGGGAATCTGAAAGGCTAAGAATTTTTAAAATATTAAATCTGTTGAGAGCTTTTCACTGTAGGGGATGAGAACTGAAATTATGAATCCTTGTGTGTGACTAAGGCGAGTTACTTGCTCTCTTTACATTCGTAACCTGCATAACTTCTAGGCAACAAAGTACATTTACTGGAGCGGCCACCATAAAAAGCCTGCGCTGTGGCTTAGTGGTCTATGTTTCAGCTTCAGAAGTAAGTAGTTCAACAGTGACCTCCAGCTAGTGACTGCATAGACTGTCTCCTTCCTCCCAAAAACACGATGGTGGACTGGCCACTCTAATGTGCACATTAACTGCATTTACCTTGCCATTGTAGCTCAGTTCATTCACGATTAGAAAGTGCACTAAGGATCCGTTCCCTTACCTAGTTAATAATTAAATAAAAATAACCTTTGAGACTGACTGTTGCAGGAAATACAACACAGACAACTGCTGTGACAAATGAGCTGATCCATTCTAATCATCATTCATGCCAACCTATCTGCAAGTCCAAAACTAAGAGCCTTAAAATCCTAATTCACAGTTGTGCAAGCATGTAAAAATGCAAGGTTATTTAACTAAACTTTACAAATGTGTGTGTGCTAGCACCAGAGATTGCTGCTTCTAACTGCTGAAGACTACGAGTGAGCACTGAAAAAAACATGTTAGCAACAAAACAAAGGATAACAAACAGAGAATGTATGGAGTAGCTATGACATCTTCTAAGGTCACAACAGGAAGGAGGATAAGAAAGCACACTGGATGCATACAGAATTAATAATTTTAAATCTTTTTATGCACTGCTAGGGGAGGATGGTTTAACAAGATGGTACAAGGTGTCTGCGAAACTTAGAATTAGGAGGGGAAATGGACAGACTAAGGAAAAAAGGGAGGGGTAATATGTTCAACCCAAGGATCATTAGTGAAGGAATTTCAACATTTTGGGGCTACCCTAAGGTGGACGTTACTTCACTGACTTAAGAAGTTGAATGTACCTGGTAGTGCACTGCTATGGACTTACACACTGGCCATTTAAAGGAAAGTCCAGACTACAAAGCACAGTGTACCTCACTCCAACTCAATTTCTTTTTGGTACCTCATATGAACATCCAGTACTTTCATCCTTGATATCTGGCAGTCTATAAGTTATTTAACATTTCATTCATCTATTTCCATTTGGTGATTTTACATACACACACACACACACACACACACATATATATATATATATATATATATATATATATATATACACACACATATATATATATATATATATATATATATATATACACATACATACACACACACACACATATATATACATATATCTATATATATATATCTATATCTATATATGTATATATATATATATATATATATATATATATATATATATATATATATATATATATATATATATATATCTATATATATATATCTATATATCTATATATCTATATATCTATATATATATATATATATATATATCTATATATATCTATATATATATAAATCTATATATATATATATCTATATATCTATATATATATTTATTTATTTTTTAAGAGTCCCCTGCAATTTGCCAAATGCATCTTCTTTGACAAACAGGGGGTATGGTTTAATTTCAATGGTGCAGACAGAGTGGTAGAAATGTTGATGTTGTGTAATGTTGAGACAAATATGAGGGGGGCAAGAGTGTTTGTGCGTACATATGTGTTAGGGTTAGGAAAGGATAGGTGTTGTATGTTTCTGTGCGAGTTTGTGTATTGCAGGGGTTTGTGTATTGCAGAGGTTAGGTCAGGGAACTGATACAGTGTTTGTGTGTGTGAATGCTTGTATGTCTGAGTGTGTCTTGTGTAGTGGCAGTATTACAGGAAGGTTTTGACGGTATGGTGTACGGTTAGGGTTGAGGGAAGGGGAAGTGCAAGGGTTGGGGTTAGCACCCATTACTAAGGAGGGTGGGGGGGAGCTCACCTACCCTCTTTCATAATGGGTGTTGCTGACACTAAATGCTCTTTAACCCTAACACTACACCTTACCTTCATAAAAAACCTTCCAATATTGCTACTACTATTCAGATGAAATAGAAGGGTTAGCAGCAGGAAAGGAAATAGTTTTCCTTTCCTGATATTCTTTTGTTTTATACTTTTTGTTTTCAGTATCATGTCTGTTATAAATTTTTTATTGGTGTTTTCAATCTGACATTAAATTAGTTTGATCATACACAACAGAACCATATACGTACTTTTATGTATGTATATATGTATATATATATATATATATATATATATATATATATATATATATATATAAATATAAATATAAAACAAACTTCACATTTAGAAATTCATTTTTTGTTTTAGACAGTTTTGCTTTATTTTTGTAGTATTCTAATGATAACGCAAGTAAAAATGACCAGAAGTGCTCTTACAGTCATCAGTCTCCCCCTCTAAGCATTTCCAATCACAACGCCTTTTTTTGTTCAGGAGAGAATGATACTGCTTACAACTATGAGCGCCGTGCTTCTCAACACTGAAACCAGAAGAATTAGAATTTTACAAACCTTCTAGTTAGTGGTAGATAAATCCTTTTATTCTTGTTACGTCTGCGTTTCCTAATAAGAAAAGCTGTAGAAAAAATAAGCATTTACTTAAGGAAAAAAATCACAGGGAGTCTCCATCTAAAACGATTTAAAAAGTTAACTGAGCGTTCGCTGCGTGTAATACACAAGCAGGCATCTGTGTAAAACAGGCCTGTTACTTTGACAAGGCTGCTCCCCTCCACAACTGCTGAAGCTGACATTTCTTCCCCCAGACTGTATAATTATGGTGGGCTGTTCTGTTACCTGTCACTCTTACCCAATTAACTGCCTCAACAGGAGATACTGCAAGGGTAAACAGTACTGGAAGAGAAAGCTTCATTGTCAATAATGGTTGTTAAAAAGACATCCGATACTGGAAGTTTCCAGAGTCTAGAATACAAATAGCTTACCTCAGGCAACAGTTCTCATGCATCTGGTGTAGAAGATGAAGATGGTTTACTTCTGTTTCCAGACGAAAACTCCATGAAACTCAAGAGTTTCTTTTTCTCCCCTGGTGGACAATATTTTGACTACAGTGGTAGGAACACGAGGTGCTGGACAGTTGTGAGGTACAAGCCTGTATCTGAACATACAATCCTATACTGGGAGTGGATTCTTAATACCTTTACCTAATGACTGAGCAACGAGGGACATGACATCAGTCCTCTGGCCATCCAAGATAGCTACTGTGGTTTCAATTTATTACAATAAATTAACCCAAGAGCATTTTGTCTTATTGCAACAGATACTCAACCTTTGGCAAATTACCATTAGCTTTTCAATTCTAAGATTGCTCCTGTTATAAAAATAGAAAATGACCATCCCATACTCCTTTGCAATTTCTGATGAACTTGGGTGTTTTTAGTGTGCAGTAACCAGAACTGTACTTGTAGTTTAGATATGGACTATGTGGACGAAGATTTTTTTTCCCACAGCTCTTCCCTTCCACAGAAGTCTCACCTGGAGATGGACACTAAATTTAACGAATGTGCATTCAGTTTTTATATGGTCACTAGAAAACCCTCTTCAGATCTGCCAATGACTGAAACACCTACGCAATCCCTCCCATTTATTTATTTCAACTGGGTACTGGTTCATGGATCTTTTTCAGATACAACCCGAGACAATCAGCAGGGGCACTTTACATTTATATATTAGTGCATTACACATTGCTGTTTCATATACACTGAACATTCAACTTCACTGTTGCATATACCTTAATACTGCAGTAGAAAGAGGTCTTCAGCAGTGGTTCACTGTTATGTAAACCTTAAAAGATACAACTGAAAGGAGTCATACAGCTGAAAATATGTTTTATGTCACTGTTGCAAACACAAAGGATACAGTTGGAAGAGGTCCTAATAGCAGAAGGAAGTCAAGTCAGAATTTACTGTAAAATACTTTGACATAACATCTAATCTTTACATGCATCTAACTGTCTACAGTCATCATCTCTACACAAACATAATCAGAACAGAATTACAAGCAAGCATGTTTTTCATTTCTATACTTAACAAATATTTCCATGTTTTTACTTTGTCTTGAAAACAGGCACATTTATATTCTGCTCTGAAGTGGTATAGCAATTTTTGTCAATGCTGGGTGTTCTACATTGTCTCTTACCTGCTGAGGGATAGCATTATATGCTGTGGAAATATATTTTGGTGAAGAAATTTTCTCCTACAGCTTTGTTTGTTTACTAAAGGTAAGTCTCCATAATGAGGGTATGTATGCATTTGTATTCTGTGGCTACAGGAGGGCAGCAACCACAATGCAGTACTTCAACATTGGATAATTTAATTTTAGGGCTGCTTTGGCAGTTACGTGGAAGCCAGTGTACTTTTTTGTAGTATTGTGCAATGCCATTCTTTTGTATTCACTAGAGAAATGAAATGGGAACTTTTATGCAGTCCGCAGACCTTTCTGCAATCGCTGGAATTTAGATTCATAATGTTAAGTCAGTAATGAGAACCAACACATTTACACCTACAGCCATTCTGGCCTCACATATTTGCAGTGGGAAAACTTGTTGCATATTCTAAATGCTGCAGGGTTTTGTCAACTAAACTCCCTGTATGGAAGGAGATTAATTACTGGTTGAAGAGCATTCCCATGTATCTGTGCTGCACAACTGCAGGGACAGTATTAATCCACGGGTCCTGTATTTGGAAGTTCTTACTGTGAGGCAACATGTACAAATAATCACCAAGGATGAATTGCTACAACTGATTATGAACTTCTGGTCTTTTAGCCAGTTCCATAGTAGGCTAAATTTGCTCAGCAGTGTAATTTGCAAGTTATTAAAGAAGAGTTTTGAGCTGAGGAGGATATTATCTGTACAGAGGGTGCAACTGACATTAGGAAGCTGTATTGCTAATTGGTCTTATCTCATCATTTTTGGTATATGTACAATGACTTGCCCTTTGAAAACAATTCACAGCAGCTTGCTGCAAAAAGGTTGTTTTTAGACATTGCAGCAGCTTTTTAAAATTTTCTGAGAGAACATTGTTGCTGACCCTGCAGTTTTACATGCATCTTTATTCACAAAGGTCCAAGAAAACTAGGTCTCTAAATAATTTTGCCAAAATGAAAAGAGTAGGACCCTAGAAAAATTTGGCAAAAAAGGTACACTTCTGCCATCCTGGATTTTAGGACTATTAATTACCAGACTTAACACAGTGCAAGACAGTAACCAGGGTTAGATTTTAAAACAAAACAGAACATTGCTTGTGGTTCAAAATCCATCAAGTACTGTAACATGCATGCAAGTTTCACAATGGACAGCAACTACAAAATTCACGCTGCCACCATGGGGGGGACTGTGTTAGTTTCGTCCATTTGATCAACTAACTGAGTGACACTTCTAAGCACTGGATTCCTGCCTCTAAAGGAGGGATGGGGGGGGGGGTCAATCTTGAAATCAAGGAATGAATGAACTAGACCATACGGCTCTTGCCCTGTGAGAGTAATGGGCCCAACTTCGGTCATGAATAGGAGGGCACCAGTGACTTCATGGCAGGAAATGAATGCCCTGTTTCTGGCCACGTGTTCTGGGATGGGAGGCAGTGATGAACTCGCCTGGCAGGCCAAGTTCTTGTCCCACAAAAGGAAATAATAGGCCACCTGGGTAAAAACAGAGGAGAAACTGACTTGAACATGTACAGTTGTGTACACTTACCATAAATGTAGATGTTTGAGAGTATTCACTGTTGCAGTCCGATCTGGGAATTTCCTGCCATGAAAGCCCTTGGCTGGCCTGACTACCAGAGAAAAATGTTTTCCCCTCCTAGGCTGGTGTATGCCCTGACTGACACAAGTATGCTCGGGTATAAGTGGAGCCAGTCTGTGCCATGTTATCAGTATTTTCTTGTCCTCTACCAGGAGAAACCCTAAGTGAACAGAAGAGAACTGAGGAAGAGGACCCTAACAGCAGGGTAGCCAAGGGTGACGACCCTTGGCTGGATTAGCTGGTTATAGCTAGGCTACCTAGTAGGCTAAGGGGGCAGGAGGGAGGGAAAGAAGAATGCAACAGTGAATACACTTGAACATCTACATTTATGGTAAGTGCACACAACTGTACTATGTTCTTTGTGTTTCACTATTGCAGTTCTGACTCGTGGGAAGATTCCTAAAGCTGAGCTAAGGGAGGAAGGAGATTATGGAGAGAAGAGGATGCCCTGCAGGATGGCAGTGGCAAATTCTGCTCCAGACTTAGTGAAGGCTGCCAAGTGGTACTGCTTTGTGAAAGTGTGTACAGATGACCAGGCAAACTGCTTCCAAGACGTCCTTAGTAGGGACTTCCTTCAGAAATGCTGCAGAGGTAGCTGTAGCCCTACTACAGTGCAACCTAACCATTTCAGGGCCTTTTTGCCATGATGCCTGTAAGAGAAAGAAATGCAGTGGGAGATCCATTTAGAGATGGTCTGTTTAGAAGCTGGCGTCCCCTCAGTCAGGGGCAAAGGTAATAAACAGCTGGTGAGATTTTCTCAAGGCTTTTGTTCTGTCCAGATAAAAGTGGAGCTGCCTGTGCGCATCCAAGGAATGAAGTATTCTTTTCCCTTTGTTCTGAGTGTCGGGGAAGAATGTAGGCAGATAAATGACTTTGCTTTGAGAAGCATCAGTGACTACCTTGGGCAAGAAAGAAGGATTAGTTCTGAGGGAAATCCCTGTATTAGTAGAAGATAAATGGTTCCATTGCCATGAGGGTCTGTAACTCAAGACACCCTCCTGGCTGAGGTGACAGCCAGCAAAAAGGCCATTTTCCAAGTAAGAAACTTGACAGGAGCATTAGCTGCAGGTTAGAAAGGGGGCAAAGTCAGTTTTTCTAGGACAAAATTGAGGTCCCATTGAGGAGTGGTTTTCCTCCTGTGATGTTTAATGTGAATCACTCCCCCAGGGGATGGAAAACGACTGGAGGAAAAGTAGGAATGCGGGCTGAAATGACAGATGCATGAATTTTAATGGAGGGATACGAAAGGCCTTTATCCATCAAGACTGGCCAGGTATTCTAGGATTGTAGTAATGTGCTGAACTGGAATTGTGGTGGTGCATTTGGCACCATCTAGAGTAGCTTTTCCATTTCGCAGAGTATGACTTCCTAGTGCTAGGTCTTCTACACCAAAAATGTGCTGCACCTGCTTACTTAGGGTAATGTTGCAGTTGGGTGCTGGAGAATTATCCAAGCTGAAAGGCTGTCTGAAGGTTGGGGTGCACAATCCTTTCCTCGTTTTGGTGAGGAGGTCTACCCTCTGAGGTAACGGTCATGGGCTCCGATTGGTGAGCTCAAGCAGGACAGGATATCAGTGTTGTCTGGGCCAGTCTGGTGCTATCAGTATTTCCCTTGGACTCTCTTCCCTTATCTTTAGAAGTACTCAAGGCAGAAGGGGTAAGGGGGGGGAAACATAAATGAAGTGATGAGTCCATGGGAAGCAGAAAGCATCTGTTTTCCAGGCAGATTTCTATTTGACCCTAGCATAGAATTTTTTCAGGTGAGTGTTGTCCTTCTTGGCAAAGAGGTCTACCTGTGGGACTCCCAATCTCTGAGTTATGGTGAGAAAAACTTCCCAATGCAGATGCCATTTGTGCGGGTCCATCAGGTTTCTGCTGAGGTGAGCTGCTAGAGCGTTTTGAACCCCAGGAAGGTATCGTGACATGAGATGCAACACCAGAAAGTCTGCAGTTTCCCCAGACTTGCATCGCAAGGTGGCACAGGGGATAAGAGTGTGTGCCTCCCAGCCTGTTTATGTACCACATGACTGTGGTGCTGTCTGTTTTTACTAATAGGACCCATGGTTCCCTTTTTCTTTGAAGGCTATCAGGCTTTTTTGCACTGCCTTAAGTTCTTTCCAACCGATGTGTTTGCACTTGAACTGAACCTCCCACTTCTCTTGTGATTGGAGGTGTTGAAAATGAGCCCCCCAGGCTGTCTCCGAGCCATCCATGGTAAGGGTTTGTCTCTGTGGAGTGAAACTGAAGGAAGGACCCAATTTTGGGTTTAAGCCTGTACCCACCATGCAAACTTCCGTTTTAGAATTGGGATCAGTTGTATCGCGGTCTCTAGGTACTGAGAGCTCTGGCACTATACATTTTTGAAGTACCACTGAAGCTTTCTCATGTACAGCATGGCCAGGGGAACCATGAGAATTCATGAAGCCATATATCCAAGTGCTTGCAGAAACTATCTGGCTGAGATGCAATTTCTCTGCTGGATGTTTTGGAAGTAGTCTGTCAGAAAGGACACTGTCTGGCGGGAGGGAGGCCTCGAAGTGAAGAGTTCAGTAGTGGCCCCAGAAAAGCTATCCTTTTGGTTGGGACAATGTTGGATTTATGGAGATTTACTGTGAATCCCAGGGAGGACAGGGTGTCTTTGGTGAATTTCATGTCCTTGAGGAGTTTTGACAGGTCTGTGGCCTGTATCAGGCAGTCATCCAGGTAAGGGTACATCTGCACCCCCTTGGTCCAGCAGAAAGCAACTACAGGTGCTAGACACTTTGTGAAAACCTTTGAAGCAGTAGAAAAGCCAAAGGGCAGAGCTGAAAACTGACAGTAGCTGGAGCCTGCCCTGAAGCAAAGATAGCTTCTGTGAGACTTCTGACTTGGGAATGTGCAGATAGGCATTTTTTAGGTTTAGTAAGACCATAAAGGCCTGAGGGGTTACCATGGGTTATAGTTTTTGAAGAGTCAACATTCTGAGCTTTGGAACCAGGAGAAACTGGTTGAGGTTGGACAGGTCCAAGATTGGGCGTCGGACAGGTCCAAGATTGGGCATCAACAGCCTTCCTTCCTGCGAACCAAAAATAGCCTGGAGTAGAAACATTTTCCTTTTTGATCTGGAACTGGTTCCACTTCTGCCTGACAACACAAGATCTGATTTGGGTCAGGGCCTCTGACCTTTGATTTTGTGGAACACCTGGATAGCCTGGATATTTTAAAGACTCTGTGAAGGTGAGTTTCTAACCATTTGAAATAATGCCTAGAACCCACTTGTCTGAAGTAATATGGGGCTTTGTTTGAAGAGTGACAGTTTTCCTCCTAACCTTAGGGTTGGGGAGCAGGGTGGATGACTCAGTTGCTCTCTAACAGGAACATAGGACCTAGATCTCCCTTGCTTGGGGGTGTCCAAAGTCCACTGCCTGCTTCTTTGCAGCTGTTGCTGCTGCCTATGGGTCCTTTCCTTCTATGGTTTCCTCTGTCTACCCCTAGACTAGGAGGGAAATGACTAGTGTTTAGTTGGAAAGTTCCTACTGAACCTAGAAGGCTCTACTTTGAGGAAGTCCTTCACTTTTTGCACAGACTTCGCTTTGTCCTCCATCTTTTTGAGAACTGCCTCTGCCTTAAGGCCAAAGAGGGGGGATCCAATAGGTTTGATTTAACAGGGTCTGGAAGAGACTGTTCCCTAAGCCATTCAGCCTGTGGCAGCTGCCCTGCAAGAAGCTTCCATGGCACCGTAAACATTAGCTACCGGAGCACTGGAATGACAGCTCTAGGAAGTCTTTGGAAAGGTTTTTATCCTCCACTGAGGTGACCTTCTGTTTGAGCCACTCAAAATGGTTTGTTGATACTTGATCATATGAAATTGACAGCCTTGGGCCCTCATAGTTAGGGTGGCAGACGCATACACCTGTTTTTCAAACCTATCAAGGGCCCTACTCGCTTTATCTGTAGGTAAAGGGTTCCTGGATGAACTGGCTTCTAGCTCCTTTGGGCCCTGGGGTGACCACCTCAGGGTCAGCAGCAGGATTTTTAAAAAAGTATTTATGGGACTCATGTACCCTATAAAACCTGCCTAGTTTACGTGGGGCAGGGAGAAGAGTATCAGGATTCAAGGAGGAATCCTGGAAAACATCATCCACTACCTCTAAAATGGGTGGAATAGCCAGTGGTTTGTGTTCAGGTGAATCCAGGAACTCTCTAACTCTCTTCAACTAGGGATAATCCTGTGCCTCCCACTGAAAATGCCGTCTCTCAGCATGGAGGGAATCTCCAAAGGTGAAATCCCCTGGAGGGGGGGGCAGAGGGTAGATTCTCTGAAACAAGACTCATCACAGGATGCATAGGTGGGGCCCTCATCAGGCCCAGACTCATCTAAGTCAGAGTCTTCCTCTGACTGAAAAGGATCTGGGAAAACTTCAGAAGGAGCATCTCTTTTCCTTTTTCCTGGTGGTGCATCCCCTGTGGCCTGTCTTGACCTAACAATAGGAATCAGATACTCTGCTAGTCTTATCAAATTTTGTCGGGATTCCTGTAAAATGGAGCCAGTAGGCCTAGGAGAAGGTCGTGCCACAGTACTTTTCTTTGGGGTGGCTTTGGCCTTGGGCCTAGGAGAGTCCAATGACCTGGAGCCTGTCTCTTGACAGTGGTGAGAAAGCACCGATGCAGGCCAAGGCCTTGTTTGGGTGTCACCGGTAGAAAAATGCTCCTCCAAAGCAGAGGCCTGCTGAATGGCCCAGATCTGACCAACTAAACATATGTAAGGGCTGAAAGGAAGTAGATGGGACCGACGGCATGTCAGACTCCAAATGGGTCTCGACAGAGGCCTGCATCACAGTTACAGACACCAAATGGGGCTGCAAAAGCACCTCACCTCCTTCAACAATCATAAGCCTAGAGGGAAAGGCAGATGGTGAATGGCTGCCATCTGAAAACCTAAGCTTTTGTTTTTTTTTTCTTTATCTTTGTTATGCTCATGTTGCTCAAATTTGGGAAGACTGGTGGACGCCATTGGACACAAGTGAAAAGATTCTTTAAGGAATCTCGCTAAAAACTCAGCCCTATGCCTAATAGTCCTAGTGTTAAAAAGAGCACAAAAACAGCAACTAGGGATGTTGTGGTCTGGGCCTAAACAGGTTAACACAAAGGGAGTGAAAGTCTCTGTGTGGGATTTGCATACAACAACAGAAACAATTTACTTTATCTAACATGAGTTAAAGGAAAAGAGAGGATTTCCCCTACAGGATACTTATCTTTCCAATGACTTCTTCGCTCTGGTGTGGACCGACTGATGCACTTGAACTCAGGCTCTGATGGCAAGAAGACTGATATCATGACGCAGGCTGGCTCCCCTTATACCCGAGCTTACTGATGTCGGTCAGGGTGTTTGCCACCTTGGGAGAGGAAGAGAGTTTTCTTTGGTAGTCGGACTGGCCAAGAGCTTTCATGGTAGGAAATTCTCTGATCCTACAAGTCAGGACTACAACAGTGAAACACGAACATCACATTGGGTGGATCACAAGGGGTGAAGGGGAGAGAGTACAAGACCTACAATCACCAATTCACAGGAAATCCATCAAGTCTGAGCATTAGCATTAACAGTCTTCAAATCAATTCTGAAACTGGGGATTTGCAGACTGTCATATACTACAACAAAGACGTAATGCAAGGCCAAAGCCACCCGAAAGAAAGGGACTGTGACAGAATCTTCACCTAAGCCTACTGTTTCCCTTTTATAGGGATCCCAATAGCATTTGATAGGACTAGCCGAGTACCTGATTTCTGGAGAAATGCCAATCTTACTCCTAATGTAGGGTAGCTTTGACAAAAATGGAAGCAGCCAAGCAAAACAAATGACTCGTCAAACCACTTATTTTCCAAGTCAGAAAAAAACAATGTGGTAAGCAGTCTAAGTAGAGAATTAAAGGTTGCACAAGTGCAAATGGGCAAAAAGAGCTTTTTCAACCAGTGAGATTACCAAAGAGTGGATTTGTTTGCCTCTCATTTAAACCATTTTCCACTGTCCAGGTTCCTTTTCCATCAACTGTAATGAGTGCATTTCCTCCAATCCATTAAATCCCAAGGCTTACTCTGATGGTGAAAAAAAGCACACCCCATTTTAAGAACTCCTTGTTGGCAAAGACAACCATGTTTCACTCTTCTAATACGGACACCAGTGACAATGCGAAACACTCCCTCTTCAAAGCAAGTTGTTAATGCAAAACAGGCAAAGAAGTTCTGTATCTGACCCTCAAGTCATTCAAAATATACCACCTTAAAGCATCGGAGGTCAATAACTTAATGCAATATTACTTTCTGCAGAAATTGCATCTATTTTGAAAGAGGCTGTAAAATCTACCACAACAAAAAAAAAATACCCAGTCTAAATGGACCTTATTTTATCAATAATGCAAAAAGGAAGTAACAGACCCAGATTCCATTTAGCACCTCACACTCTGAAGCACTCTATTAAATTTAATACTAGCTTTGCCTAGCCTTCTATTATGGCACGCCTGCTGTTTCTGCCTGTAATACCAGTGCATCACCTACAGCTTCTCAAGCTGCTGTGAAACAGTTTCTAAAGAGGATCTTTTATATGACATCTCTAAGACATCCTGTAGCACTACATAGATGATGGCCTCTAGATCAAACTCTACCTACCTCTTTTTGGCCGATAAATTCAAACTAGCTTACAGCATACCTAGGAGAACATTTTTCTTTGCTGCAATCACATCACACTCAGAATTTAACATGAAAAACCTTTATCCAGTCTTCCACGACAGGGTCTTTTAAGAAAAAAGAAGTTATGTTCATACCATAACGTTCCATCTTAGTTGCTGCTTTCCATTTGTCTTCAGCCTGAGGGACTCTGATCCAGCACGGATCCGACTGGGATGCATTCTCCAGCATTGGATCCAAACTCCGGGCTCCTCCACTACCCATAATGTCCCTGTCTCCCTCCTCTCCTCAAACTGAGTTTGTTGCAGAAGGGCAGCGCCCCAACCTACACAATATGCCTATCAACCTGGCACAACCCACAAAAGGCTCATCAAAGAAAGACTAGCCAGGATAGAGGGACTATAATTTTTCCATCCGGTCCACTACACAACCCACACAAGGCAGGGGGAAGGAGGGATGGATATTTGAAGACAAATGGAAAACAAAAACTCAGCTGGAACATTATGTTAAGTACATCAATTATTTATCTGAAGTTGCTGCTTTCATTTAATCTTCAACCTGAGGGACAGAGTCCCCCAGCTACCAGTAACCCTGGGATGTCTTCATGGAAGCATGTTCCAGAGCACGGCTGAGCCAAAGGATGCCCTGCCCCTGGAAAGAAGGTCCAACTTACAATGGATGAAGCCCAGGTAGCCACAGAACAGATATCATCTAACGAAACCCTGGAAGAAAAAGCCACCGAAGTAGCGACAGACCTAGTGGAATGCGCCTGAACGTGTCCTGATGGAGATAACCCTTTAGCTTGACAGACCAACGAAATGCATTCAGAAATCCATCGAGCAACAGAAACTTTAGAAACGCGCTTTTCCAAGAAGGGTTTGGAGAAAAACAAAAAGTTGACCCCACTTATGAAAGGAATTTGTTCTATGCAAAAAGAAATGCATCTGCCTGTAAACATCAAGTAAGTGTAATTTGTACTCTCTCGTATTTTGGAAATTTGGAAAGAAAACTGGTAAATTGATGACCTAGTTAATATTAGACTCTGATGCCACCTTCGGTAGAAAGAATGGATTAGTCCGCAGGGGCACCCTATGTTTATGGAAGATCAGGGCTTGACAGATAAAGACTTGAATCTCAGAAACCCTCTTGGCTGAAGTACATGCTACCAAAAAAAGCTGTTTTCCATGACAGAAACTGCAAATGAACCCTGGCCGTTGGTTTGAAAGGAGAAGAAACCAAGGCCTACAGCACAAAGGTAAGATCCCAAGGGGGTGCTGGGTCCATAACTGGAGGCCTAAGTAGAAAGGTACCTTTCAAAAAGGTCTTACAAAGTTTAGAAGCCAAAGAAGATGGACCGTCACCAATGTGAAAGTTAGAAATCGCTGCCAGTTGCACCTCAACTGTAGAGAAACTAGCGCCACGGTTAAAAATGTCCACCAAAAATTACAAAACAGCTGACACTGGTGCAGTGAAAGGGTCCAAATCATGCTGAGAGGCCCAGATTGAGAAACTATTCTACTTACTCGAATAAACCTTCCTGGTAGAAGATTTGTGATCCTCTACCAAGACCTTCTTAACAGGTAAAGACCGCCCAGGAGTCGGAGCAGCCAAGTTGTGAGCTTCAGGCTAAGTCTCGGTGAAGAATACCTGAGGGATGTGTAATCAGTTCTGGAACTGGATCTAGCGTTCAAGGAGGACACATTACATGAGACCACAGCGTGGGGAACCAAACGTGGCAAGCCCAGAGAGAGGCAATGAGGATCATTGAGCTCCCCAGTCATTGAGCTTTCTGAATGAACTTGAGAATTGGAGGGAGGGGAGGATAAGCATACAGTAGACCAGAGGGTCAAGCATGGACTAGAGCATCTTTGGAAACTCCCCCAGAGGGGGCTTCAGGGTGAAATACTCACTGCACTTTGTGCTGGAAGGAGAGGCAAAGAGATCGCAGCAAGGCTGACCCCACTTTAGAAAGATTTTTTCCGCTGCTGAAGAATTCAGAGACCACTCGTAAGGCATCAGAACAGACCTGCTGAGCCTGTCTGCCAATATGTTGGACCTCCCTGGGATGTACGTTGCTACTAGAAAACATCTGGTGGAGATTGCCTACTCCCACAATATCATGGCCTCATGACAAAGGGGATAAGATGTGGTTCCCCCCTGCTTGTTGATATACCAGACTACTGACTTATTGTCAGTCTGTATGGCAATACTCCCCAGAGGAAGAAAGGAACTGAGAAGCTTGCAATGCCAAAAGCACCGCCCTCATCTCCAGAACAATGATATGCAGATTGGTCTCCAGAGTGGACCACGTGCCTTGGACCATCCTTCCCATGCAATGCCCCTCCCCCACCCAAACAGGGAGGCATCTGTGGTTACCATGATCGCAGGGAGGGAAGAACAAACTGACCACCCTGAACGGCTGGGAGTCCTTGCACACACGGGACAGCCAAACACTGTGTGACAAGTTAGTCTAGTAAAGTCCATTGAACCGCTAAGGTCCACGGTAGAACTCTCATATGAAGACGTGCAGTTGGGACGAGAGTGATCGTGGCCGCCATGGAACTCAATGCCCAAAGAACTGAGCCCGCCAGGGGGAGGCTGGCTAGGAAAATGTAAAGCACATGATGATGGAGTGATAAAAGTCTGTCCAGGGTAGAAACACCCTGCCCTGGGTCGTGTCCAATCGAGCACCAATGAAATCCAGTACCTTTATTTGTGCCAGCTGAGACTTGCTGAGGTTTATGGTTATGTCCAGGAGCTGAGCAATCTGAAGATGATGATCCCTGGCTCGAATCAGTCAATGCCTGGGGGGGGGGGGGCCGGAGAGGAGCCAATCATCTAAATAGGGGAAGACCTGAAACCCCTGCAGCCGCAGGTGAGCCACCACTACTGCCATCACTTTGGTGAACACCTGGGGGGCAGTGGTGAGCCCAAAGGGGAGCACTCTGAACTGAAAGTGATTGGCTCCCAGCCGGAAGCAGAGGAACCTCAGAGTGCCTATTCATCTTGATATGGTAGTATGCATCCTGGAGGGCCACAGAGCACATCCAGTTGTTTATCTGCAGGAAGGGCAAAATGGACTGAAGGGTGACCAACTGGAATTTTGTCCTGGCAACCGACAGGTTCAGGATTGAAGTCCCCCATTTTGTTGGGCACTAAAGAACCTGGAATAAATGCCTGAGCCGGACTGGTCTCGGGGGACAGGCTAGATGACCCGTTTGGCAAGCAACCTGGTAACTTCTGTGGCTGCCTCCTCCCGCTGACTAGGTGGCACATCTGGGAGGCATTCGGGGGGGGGGATGGGGGGTGGACAAAGGGAATCAAGTAACCTCTGGATATGATCTGTATAACCCAACATTGTTTGTAATGGACTTCCAGGCTGTTGGGTGCAGAGAAAGTCTTCCCCCGACTGCCTCCAGAGACGAACAGTCAGTCAACCTTTCAGGGTTGCTGAAAGGGTATGTCTGGGAAGGAATCCCGAGATCCTTGGTTCTTTGGAGCCCCTCTGCCACAAGGATGGGTCTATCCTATGCCCCTCTGCCCCTAGGGGAAGGCGAATCCTGAGCATCTTGGGAAAAACTTTGAGACTTCCAAAACCACATAATCTTAACCGCACGCGGATTCCTAGAGAAGGATTGTTGTGAGGTGGAGAAGCGGATCCCGACAGTAGACAAAATCTTCCCATCCCATCCTCCTCGCTCTGGACTAAAGTATCACAAACTTTTTTCCAAACAAGGTGGAACCATCATAGGGGCCGTTTGTGAAGGGCTCCGAAAAAAGCACAAAGCCAAAGCCAGGCATGCCTCCTAATGGCCACGCCTGTTCCTGCAGATCTAGAGGCACCCACAGTAGCATGTGATAGGAGCCTCATGGAAGAATTAGAGATGGAAGTAAAGGTGGCCATGCGGGAGGAAATAACACCTTCTCTGCCGACACAGACCCTGGGGCAGACTCAGCGATCTCTTTTGCCAGGTCCCTCTGTAGCCTGATTACATGTGCCACATAATTCAGAGCTTGCAAAGCAAAGGTAGCTGACGCCTAGGTCTGCTTCCCAAAATGATCCATCACCAGAGACTCCCTTGTCTGGAGGATGGCCCAAACAGCTCTCCTGGGAAGCTCTTTTTTTGGTGGCTGCCACTGCCACCACCATGGCATTGACTGGGGACTCTCTGGACTAGTGTTGTCTATCTGAAGGGACACTGAGTACCTCATCCAGGCACCTGGGGATAGGCTCAACTGTATCTAGTGCCCTAGATGAGATTAGATCCACTAAGGGATCTGAAGGGGAGGGAACACCCAGCAGGTAGAGGGTCCTGTGCCAAACGACTCCAGGAATACAGTCTCGTCCAGTTTGGGCTTTTGGGTAGACCACCCACTGCGTTGCTGAAGGGTCTCATAATGTCTCATGGGGGTGATTGAGGGGAACCCTCCCCTTCCTCCAAGTTGGTATCGGCCGTGAGGGACTCCGGCAGGGAGTCTAAGTGCCTTCTCTTACACATATGCTTCTGAGGGAGATCCTCGGGGGTTCCAGGTAAGACTCAAACCCTGGGGAGTTCCCATGGGGGGACCTCCTGTGGTGATGTGGCAACAGGCTGTCCCTGAGCGGGCAGGATGGCAGATTCCGGCCCAGAAAAAGAAGCCAGGATGGACTCAGAGGATGACAGAGTCAAAGGTCTCGGAGGAGCTGAGAGGACTCTCTCCACCGCCTTGAAGGCAGAAGGCGAGTAGATCCCCAAAGTTGGAATGGCTGAGGTTGGATCAGTCACTCCCTGCATAATTTCTCCAAGTCTTTTGGAGTTTCTAATACCATGACAGGAATGAACCCCACTCCTAAGTAAAAAAGCATGACTGAAGTTCATGAAATTAGTATTGCTTCAATCTTTCATGTTTGCTAGTGCTGCTAAGAGCACTTCAGGCTATGTGCAATTCATACACAATTATACTTATCAGTAACTTACCGAAGTACGAATGTAAATACTTTTTTTTATAAGACCCATTGCTCCTACTACTATTGGAAATGTCTGGGTATCCTCCTTCCACACTGCCCTCGTTTATGCCTGTAAATCTTGGTATTTTATGACTTTGTGTTTCTCTGTACGTAAGACGCTGTAGTCACTGGGTGTAGCAGTTTCAATGATCAATGCTACTTTAGATTTCTTTTCATGGACTACTATATCTGATCTTCTCCCATCTATTTCTGAACTGCTGGTAATGCGTGATCCCACGTAATATAAACTTCATCATATGTGGTTTATGTTTCTCAGCTATTTCATTATTATACTTGCACAATCCCCAATGCAACAGTCTTGCCACATTATTATGCCTTTCAGTATACAGTCCTGGTGTTTTCCGATTAGGAGCTTTTCTTAATTTTGTTTTAATTTCTTTGGCCGTTACTCCATCCCATTTCTTATCCTGTACATTTGAACTTCTTAATCTTTATTTCTTTTACTTCTTCTATCCATTCAGCATCTTTATTATAGATACAATGCACGGAATCCCCAATAAGTGCTCGCTCACCTTGGTGCAACAATAGCAAGAACACACTCCGTTCATTCGTTAAAATCAGCTGTTTAATGCCCAAGACAGAATATAAATGATAAATACATCCAACAAATTCACTTTGATGCCAAAGTGTTCAAAAGTCCATGAAAATAGAAAACGTAGGTTAAGCGCTTTCACCCGATAATCAGGCTTCTTCAGAACACTGTATACCAAAGTAATACGCCTTAAATAAATTATTTGGCGCCAAAAATGTTTCAAAAAATTAAAGGGACAATGCCCTATAGTTGTGTTTACCCTAAAGTTGTTTCCCATACTTTTTAGCTAAGCATTCGCTATAAGTGCAAAATATTCTTAAAAGTGTGCACAAGTCTAAATGACTATCAAAGCTACAAGTATGTTACATAGTGAACACTTAATTTACATTTTATACCATCAATGGTGCAAATAACATCTTACTGACTTTTCGAAACATCTCATAACAGTGATCTGTCAGTTATTAATTATGATAAAATATACTGAAAGCGATATCACTAACATTATATACGTGTCTAAAATAATATATATATCTGAAATAATATATATATATATATATATATATTAATTTTTTAAAAAGTGTAAAAATCTTGATAAAACTACTGCGCTTTTAAGTATGCGCTAATCTTTTGTTGTTATATGTGCAATCAAACATTATCTGCTTATTCTCCTGTAATTGTCCTAAGATTCAAATTGAAATTGATAGGTGGATGCTTCCTCTTGATGTTTGCACAACTTATACAAAGTATTGCTGGTGGCTGCCGCCCATTTATATTCTATTACGCACCAGTAATGAAACATAAAAAATTTGTTCTATCACTGTTCCTACATATGCATAATATATAGAATATGTAAAGTGTGTCAAATATTAAAAGTGTTGGTTTTATATTCATACTATGTCGCTTGTCATAGTAAATGTTTAATTAATATAACTCCCAATTAAATAATATCATATCTATGGTTAAACTGTGTCAAATGAAAACCATATCAGCTGACCTGGGTTCAAACGAAGAACGAATATATGATAACCATACACAAATCTCTTTTAAATATGTTTTGGGTAACATATTATTCTACTTTCTATATTCTCCTTTAAAGTTAATGAATTGTTAATCCTATAGACGGATGACTGTCCTTCTAGATGAATATAATGATGAAAATTACTCCATAACTTAAATATTATTGTACATAAAATTTACTAATCCTGATTATAATATATCTATAATTCAAATAAATAATTAATTAATTAAAATTGGTCTTATCTAATGCAAATTTATATAATTATATTAAAAATAGTAAACTAATTAATTTTCATAAAAAATTAATGTGTTAAAATTGATTTTAATGAAATACTGTCATTTAATCCAGGTATGGTGGTAGCATCCAAATAGATTTGCCACCATACCTCCTTATATAATAGGTGTGTTTTAATGTCGCCCCCTCTAGGGTCAACTTTAATAGAGTCAATTATTGCAAATTTAAATCCTTTAGTATGTCCCTTGGTTTCTACGTGTCTTGACAGTGCATTGGTTGAATCCTTCTTCCTAATTATGTTCATAGATGCGTTTATTTAAACTCCTCTCTGTTTTTCCCACGTAGTAACAATGGCATTGATTACAGGTTGCCAAATATACTATCATTTTAGAGTTGCAATTGCCCTTTGAACACTTTATTTTGATTCTCATAATATTTTGTAGTTTAATTTCCTTAGTTTCATTAATGTAATTACATTGGTTGCAACATCCACATTTCTTAGTGTAATCATCTATTGTAGTATTATGCTTCCTGTCATACTGTATATGTTTTTGCAATAACATTTTAATATTGTTACCCATTTTATAGACTATTCCTGGTTTCATTCCCATTGCTTCTGATAATATAGAGTCACCAGTTATTAAATACCAATATTTAGTCAATAAATCAATAATATCTCTAGATACGGGACTGTATAACATAATAAATGCTCTCTGATGGCTAGTATTGATATTTTTATTTTTACCACCATTAGTGTTCAAGTCAATGGAGGGTTCTCCTAATACATGTTTCCCTAATCCTAATAGGGGTTTATACTTTTTTCCCCACTCTTCTAAAATATATTTAGTCACGTTGTCCATCATATCAATGGGATATCCCCTATCTTTGAACATAGTTGTTATTGTATTTAGTTCACAAACCAAAGTGTTGAAGTCAGATGTCATTCTACAGGCCCGAATACATTGACCCTTGTAGATATTATATTTGAGAGTTTAGTGGGATGAAAACTATTGTATTGCAAATAGTCGTTTGAAAATGTATTTTTCCTATATATTCTGGAATGTAATTTTCCTTCATGTTCATAAATGAAGGTATCCAAATAGGCTATACCAGTAGTGTTATATGCATAAGTGAATTTAAAAAATTTGTTACTACTATTAAGAAAGTGTATAAATTGTTCTAGTTGTTCCACACTAGAATTCCAAAGAATGTAAATGTCGTCTAGAAATCTTGAATAATACTCGATCTGATGAAAATATGTACTAGGAAAAAGTGTGTTAAGTTCCCAATCCTGCATGACCAGGTTGGCAAAGATGGGAGCACAAGCTGCTCCCATAGCTACCCCCCTGGTCTGCTTGAAATGTTCCCCTTCATAATAAATGAAGTTATGTTCTAATACGATATTCATACACTCAATGATTAAATTAATTTCATCCCAATCTAGATCAGAAAATCTTCTCATACTGTTGGAAAAGGCCTCCAGTCCTTTCTCTTTGGGTATGCATGAAAATAGGTCTATCACATCTATTGTGACAAATAACCATCCCTCATTCCATTTTTCTATAGGATATACCTTAAAAATTCCCAAGAATCTTTCACCATATGAGGTATTTTGTCATATATATGTTTAAGTCTCACATCTATATATTTACCTATAGAGAATGTTTTAGATTCACTTCCAGAAGTGATCGGCCTGAAAGGAGGATCGTTGATGGATTTATGAATTTTAGGTATTCCAACCAACGTAGCTAATCTTGGATATTTAACAGTCAAAAATTTGTGTAATTCTGTACTAATCCTACCATCTATAAGAAATTCCTCTAAATATGAATCTATTCTCCGATAAGCGATCTTGATTTCATTAATGGAAATGGATTCATAATTGCCTGTATCATATAGTAGGTCGTACATTTTCTTACTATATTCATGGGACTCAAAAATGACAATCCCCCTTCCTTTGTCTGGTTTCATGACCCTGATACTAGAATCCATTTGTAATTCCTTTAATGTATCAATTTCTCCTGTGGTGAGATTACTATAACGTTTATGGTGTTGTGTCTTGTATAAATTGTACAACTCCCTGGTCATTATTTTTTCATATATTTTAACCACAGGATAACCAATAGGTACAAATGACCTTTTCACAGTCAGATCAGTATTAGTTTTTTCTAATATATTTTCTTGCTGTTGTTTTTTGTTGGAACCTTTTTCATTAAACATTATGGCTAAGTTCATCTTTCTTGTGAATTTTTTCAATTCACATATACTATCAACCAGATCAAACCTTGGTGTGGGGATAAATTTCATACCCTTAGCCAGGATATTGAAATGTCCTTCATGAATTTCTAATTTGGAATAGTTGTAAATATTAAATCCATTAAAACTATGCAAATAGTCTCCTATTTTACTTATTTGACTGTTTATTGAATTATCTCTGCTTACCATCTCCTGTTGTAATTGTTGTCGTTGTAAGCCCCCCTTTCTCTCATATAATTTATCCTGTGGGGTTGCCCCTGTGTCCCTTGTTCCCTCCAAAAATGGGGGTTATTAGGAATCAATTCACTATCTGTAAACCCTTCCTGAAAATTATCATCTATCCGATGATACTGATGTGTATTACCACTGTTTTTATCTCTATACCATGTATATACTGTCCCATTCTTATATTGATTTGCATCTTAAGTATTTTTTTATACTTTGTCTTACATAAATTTTGCATCCACCTATCAGCTGTATCAAATTGCTTTCTATATAATCTTTCCCATTCAGAAAATAATAAGTCCTTAGTTACTAACTCATTCAAATTTTCAGTTTCATGAATTAACTTACTTAATTTTTCATCATTATATTTTAACAAGAGTTGCATAAACTTAAAACCACATTCGTCAAAAAATGCATTAAACTCTTCCTTGACATTAGTAGTCATATTAATACCCATGGGTACCTTAAAAAATCTCAGCCCTTTTGGTACCATCTTCATCTCTATACATTTCTTAATATATGCATTATCTGTTTTAACTCCATATATATTTTTTAATAATTTTCCCATGGAGTAAATCATATCCCTTATGGTACCCCCTTTAACCATGGGATTATTATGTATATCAATAGACTGTTTTACTTGATCAATATCACAGCCTTTAGATAAAAATTGATTAAACTGAGTTCCTTGTATTTCTTTGCTTTTGTCAAGAATTCCATTGTATTGAATATTGTGATTTACAGTACCTTTAGAATGTTGTGCAACTCTTCCCACCACATTAGAATATGTCTTGGTAGGAAGTGGTCTCTTTGGTTTAGTACCCAGTCTATTGGCTTCTTCAATATCATAGACTGAGAAATCAAAAGTGAAGTCTGATAGATTCATTTTGCTACTATTTAAAGGTTCAGTGATGTTAAAAGGTAGTTCAATATCAATAGGACCTCTTGTCCTATTGGGAATCTGTCCATTGGGTATAGCCATACTGTCATCAGACTTGTTCATACCCTCGAGTTGTTGACTATTCCCCTGTCTTGCAGGCTGTGTACGATTTATATTCGGTTTGGGTGCCATCAAATTGCTACCATCCTCAATGTTATGCTTGTCGCTAGAAGAAGCCGATGTACTGGCTCCTTTCTTGTTACAGCAATCACTCGACGGCTTATTGATTTCTAAAGCCATATTTTTGACTAACTCTAATAATTTGCCAAACTCATCCTTCAAGGTTGATATCGCTTTCAGTATATTTTATCATAATTAATAACTGACAGATCACTGTTATGAGATGTTTCGAAAAGTCAGTAAGATGTTATTTGCACCATTGATGGTATAAAATGTAAATTAAGTGTTCACTATGTAACATACTTGTGCACACTTTTAAGAATATTTTGCACTTATAGTGAATGCTTAGCTAAAAAGTATGGGAAACAACTTTAGGGTAAACACAACTATAGGGCATTGTCCCTTTAATTTTTTGAAACATTTTTGGCGCCAAATAATTTATTTAAGGCGTATTACTTTGGTATACAGTGTTCTGAAGAAGCCCGATTATCGGGTGAAAGCGCTTAACCTACGTTTTCTATTTTCATGGACTTTTGAACACTTTGGCATCAAAGTGAATTTGTTGGATGTATTTATCGTTTATATTCTGTCTTGGGCATTAAACAGCTGATTTTAACGAACGAACGGAGTGTGTTCTTGCTATTGTTGCACCAAGGTGAGCGAGCACTTATTGGGGATTCCGTGCATTGTATCTATCAGTACTTATCATTAGCATCTTTATGTTCCAAAGGATCTTCATAAATATATCTCCAAAATGTGTCTATTTATTCTTTCTTTGGTATTGTTTCATTTCCTTTTGCCTTGTTTCCCAAATCTCTATAAAACTTTTCAGGTCATCAATAAACTGTTTATTTTATATTTTTCTTTTATATGCATCATTTTAAGTTATGATAAAGACAAAAAAAAATCTAGGAAGATAAGGGCTCACCTACCAGATCAAGAGTTAGAAGTGCAGCTCCCTTTAAAATAACATTTGTCCAATGAACCTGTAAAAATGTTACGTTAGCCATTCACACTTGACAGTGTAAGCTGCATGTCCAGTCAAAAAGCAGATTCCACAGGGCATATTCTGACAATGCACTGCTTTTGTACTCTCCTTATCCTTCTAGAATCCCTACAGCAAAAATATTAATGGCAAACAGTACAATCACATGAATATGCTTACCATAACAGAAGACACTGCCAAGACAGCCATCCTCCCGCCATTTCAAATACTGTAGATATGTTGGACAATGGACTATTTTGTTGGTCCTTAACCACAACGTATGTGGTCATATGTTTTTTCTTCCATAGCTATCTAACTTTCTGGAAGTTTAATAAAGTATGTTGCAACAATTCTGATCATTATTTTGGTCAGGGCTGGCTTTGCTCACATTAGTTTAAGCACTCAAGTTTTTGACACTCTTCCTCAAGAGGAACTGCTGGTCTACGAACTCAGTTTGCCATTTTCTTGGGAACAACAAAGGAGAGAACAGGGTGAATGCTGCACTCAGTTCTACAAACAGCTTTTACCCAGAAAACGAGCATGAGGCTAGTCTAAGCTGGTGGCCATAAGCTTGCAGGATCCCCCAAAAGAGGTCGTCATCCTACACCAAACAGGGTGTTGGGCTCATTATCCTCATCTACTTCAGAAACAATGGTCTCAAGAGCCTGTAATTTTTCACAAGATCTAGGCTGAGGGAGTCCTGTGTCTCATGCCCCCAGTATCTGCAGCAGTCAGCTTGTGCACATTATCAACAAAAGGTAAGAGTGTAACAGAACAATGCTGGATATCAGGGGACAAATAAATGGTATGAGACTACATGCCAGCCAAGAGTTGCATGCACAGGACAGCGTCTAGTGTTTGGCCACCAAACAAATGTAAAATACCTACCTGACAATTATTCCCTGAAGTGTGAGGCCAAAAAGACAATCTACATTTGAACCCATCTTTTCTATACACATCTGGTATCTATCGTGAAAAGCACTTTATCTTAGATGTAAACTCTCTGCAGCTGAGACCGGACAGAAAAGCTGGTCCTAGGCATTCCCAGAATGGGAATTGTACTAGGTGAACTAGGTGACTCAAGGGCCATTCCTTTGGATTAACGTGGTCTACCTAGGGATCAGTTAACAGTACTGGTGGCACTAACAATCAAAGTAGCAATCAAATAAGAATTTTCTACCAGTGTTTCACTTGTGGAGGAATATAAATTACTGAAACATTCTAAATGAGACCTTTATTTCCCAAGTTCATTTAAAATCATCACAATAAGAAATAAATTGCCCCAAAAGATCCACTTTAACAGGAATCTGAGTACCACTGTTGCTTGGTCTCCCCTTTTCCTTCCTTCATGTAGTGCACGTGTTAAAGTTATCTATACAAAAACATCATAAGGTGTTGCCCTCAACTCTACATGGGTACATCATGGACTTGGCTAATATGAACCATTGTTCTTTATGAAGCAACAAAAATGTGCAAGGTATGTAGAGATGCAAAAGAAGGACACTGCTTTTGCATCTGCAGTTACTGCACTTTACACATTTTCTTCAAGCAAGTTATGCTATTCACTGCAGCCTCTTTCAATTATGCTTTCTATTTCAACAGCACAATACCTCTTCTGAACAACAGTACCCCATTACTCACCTATCAGGATTCAAAACATGTTTCACACTTGACAGCTCTAACTACCACCATGAAAGGAAGGCACTAGGATATACTTAAGAACAAGAATTCCCTCTTAAATGGGTAAGCCCCTCTCAATACCATTTAGTAATTAAATGCATTCTTTTCTTTGCACTCAGTGCAGTACATACCTCCCAACTGTACAGAGTTACTCATTTTTTATCGAGTTTTGGGATCCAAATAATGGGGTACCACGGTTCCAGAGTGGCACCCCTTCATTTCTGATTTTTAAATTTTTTTTTTCTTTCATGCTTTGAGCTGACAGCTCCGTCAGCCTGTCAGAGTTGAGCTCTGGCTGTTTGGATTTGCGAGAGTGGAACGTTTTGCTGGTGAACGGAGAGGAGAGTTTATTTTTCTAACGTTTAGTACTGCTGTCGTGATGCAGAGTTTGATGGTGGAGTTATCTGCTAAGCTAAGGTATTTCACGCTGTTTTCTGCTGGTGAATGCATCTGCTTGCATTTCCTGTTGTGAACTGATCTATGAACAGCTTGCTTATTCCAACTGAACGGCTGCATTATTTTTTTGTCTTTGAAATGAGTTTATTTTTCTAACAGAGTTTGATGGCGGAGTTATCGGTTTCCTGTGTGTTTGTGAAGAGTGTGCACATATCACTCACAGCTGTAGGTTTTGACATCTTAGACTCTTACCCAAACAGCATTTTAAGGGCCTGGTAAGACTGTACTTAGAATAGGCACAGCTCTGGTTCTGAGTAGCCTGCCACTATTAACTTTTATTTGGTCCATCACCTTAATACTATGCTTATATTTTTAAAAGAACATTAATTTGTGTCTGAACAAGTACTTGAACATGACTGAAACATTTCTTGTGCACAACTCATTATTTAGAGAACATATTTTCCTCTTCTTGTTGCTGACTGCTTATTTATAATTCTAAAACTCCAGAGGCTGATTTGGTAAGTTTGATTTCTCATCTAGCCTCATAGTTGTTGAGATCATAGTTAGAAAATCCAGAGCTATTATTAGATGACCAAAGTTTAGTGTCTGTTGTCTTGTGCAATGGTTGTGTCATGCAGCACGAGTACTTTGTTATACTAGCTGTTTTGTTGGCTAACAGAGCATAGTTAATTTTGGGAGACTGTCTAATTCTGAAAATAAAACAAAACAAACAAAAAAACATATTGGTTCCCATGAAATTAAAGGGGAACTGTGTCTGGTTTACACCAAATTCACTATTACATCTTTGAATACCAGAGATTCTTTGTGATTTGTTTGTTTTCATTACTCACTACACATTGCAAATTCTTTCATTCACTCTGCTTGCAAAACATCATTGGCAAAAATAGAAAAATCACTTCCATTGAAAACAAAAACATTTACAATTTTTTTTACCTAGAACCTCAGTGCTTAATAGAGCTGATCCACATTTATTGCGTTTTCAAGATAAAAGGGTTGCTTCTATTTTTTTTTTCTTTTTTTAATAGTGTGGAGTAAGTAGCATTCCATAACTTATGTTGTCTGTTTTGTGTCATTTGAAATTTAGTGCACTTAGACTGCAACTATGTCTTTTTGTCTCCTAACAAATTTTCATAGTCCAAAGTCTACAGTATTCTTCTTTCGTAACAGCTACATTACTGGATTAAAAGGTGGGAGACTAACCTTGTGTTTATATTATGTTAGCATGATTAACAAGACAAAACTACCAAATGCTACCTGTACTCATTTTGAAATGTTAAGGCAGACTCTGCTTGCTTTCCAGAACATCTATTTTGTTTTGTGGAAATGCCTATTTTCATCAAATTATTACTGTTCAGAAAATGTCTATCAAGTTGCTGGCGTGTGTGTGTGTGTGTGTAAGTAGACTTTTATGATGGAAATGTTCTGAATTGGGCAGTTTTGTCATTATTAGTTCATGAATTTTTTGATTGCCTACTGGAAAAATGCTCAAACAATAGATTTAAAATGCGCTCTAACTTAAGTCTAACAAGTGTGCTGTATTATACAAGGAATATAATTTAATAAAGTCAGGAAGGTGTATCAAAGAACACATGTATGTTTCTTGTTTTGTGTGCAAGGGGCCTATGGTTTGAAAACAGGCCAAAGGTACTCTTTATCCACCACTAGCCAGATGCATTTTCTTTGGATGTGGTGTGGGTTTCAATGCTGTCATAATGAATGTGAGTTTCAAGGGCAGAAGAGATTTAATGCCAAGTCTATTTTCATTGTGAGACAACAGTATTGCTTTGTTTAGCAGATATATATTAGTGGTTGTGCATTGTGCTATAAAATGTAAAAATAAAATCCAAATAATCATTGTAGAAGTAAAGCAGTATGCACACATTAGTGTTTATGGTAAATGGGGCAAAATAACCAGGTAATGGGACATTGGAATGGCTGCAGGGGGCTCTGGTGCCATATTTTGGTCGTCTGTTCTTCAGTTTGCGATTGAAAGTTGGTATTCCACAATTCCACTGGGGTGGGCGTGGTTATGCAATTATGCATGCAAATTTTATGTTAATCAGCGTACAGATTTGTACCTATTTTTCATGGGCCTTGTCCAGATTTTTGATGTTTCTAGGTTGAGCGGTATGGTGCACTAACATGCCATATCATTTTGTAGTCACAGTAAAATCAGGGTTATGTAAACTGCTGATGTAAACACAGACAGACACACACAGACACAGACCGACACACACACACAGACAGACCGACACACACACAGACAGACCGACACACACACACAGACCGAGACACACACACACACACACACACACACACAGACCGAGACACACACACACACACACACAGACCGACACACACACACACACAGACCGACACACACACACACACAGACCGACACACACACAGACTGACACACACACAGACAGACACACACACACAGACACACACACACACACACAGAGACACACACAGAGACACACACACACACACACACACAGACACACACACACACAGAGACACAGACAGACACACAGTCCTAGACACAATACACGAAATACCACAAGTTCAGATATTTGCACGTCTCTGGGCTGTAGGAAGAAGCCAGAAACTGAGGCAAAACTGCACACAAGACAAAGAGGGTGTGCAACTTCTGGTATTAAACTGTGTGCAACAATAAAGTACAGTTGTGTACACTTACCATAAATGTAGATGTTATGTATTCACTGTTGCAGTCATTACATTTGGGTTATCCTGCAGGCAGGTTGCCCTCAGTCGACCTGAATTCCAAAGTCTTGGGTCCTGCTTCGGTTGCTGTCACCTCTTCCCTGACGTCAGGTTGCCAGGGGTATAAAAAATGCAGCAGACGCCATTGTATTCAGTTTTTCTTGCCCCAAATGTCAGGTGCCCCCCAAAAGGGTAGGCTAAAATTATGTAAATAAAACACATGCACCAAAATAAGCTTTACCTTCATCTACAAGCAAATACACCACCTAGGTTCTATAGATTAGAGAAGTAAAGATAAGTTCCAGCAAAAATAAGAGGGATGGCGGGTGGGTAATCTGGACTGCGACAGTGAATACACTCGAACAGCTACATTTATGGTAAGTGTACACAACTGTACTATGTTCTTCGTGTTTCACCGTTGCAGTCATTACATTTGGGTTGAGTCCCAAAGCTATGGTTGGGGGGCTGGAGCTAAACAGCATTAGGAGCGGCTATGAGGCCCTGCACAACTGCAGTGGCAAAGCCTGCCCTGGATTTAGAGTAGAGAGGCAGACTGTAATGTTTTGTAAAGGTATGCACTGAACTCCAAGTAGCAGCCTCTAAAATGTGTTTGGTTGGTACTCCCCTGAGAAAGGCTGCAGAAGTGGCTGCAGCTCTGGTTGAATGCGGCCTAATGCCCTTAGGCACTGGTTTGCCATGCTGTGAGTAGTAGAAATGAATGCAGTGACCTATCCATCAAAGTATGCTTGGAGATGGCCTTTCCTTGTGATGCTGTGGCATATGCCACTGGTAATTGTTCTGTCGTTCTGAAAACTTTTGTTCAAGTAGAATCTAAGTTGTCTGTGTACGTCCAAAGAATGCAGAATTTTCTCCCCCTTGTTCTGTGGATTTGGATAAAAAGTTGGCAAATGAATTGTTTGGTTAAGGGCTACACTGGATACCACCTTAGGCATAAATGTAGGGTTTGTTCTCACAGAGACCCTGTCTGGATAAAAAATGATAAAGGGTTCCACAGCCATGAGAGCCTGTAGCTCTGAAACTCATCTTGCAGAAGTTATTGCTAGGAGCATAGCTGTTTTCCAAAATAAGAACTTTATATCCGCAGTAGCAGCTGGCTCAAAAGGAGGTAAGGTGAGTTTTTCCAAGACATAATTGAGGTCCCATGCAGGTATTGGCGTTCTCCTTGGAGGCCTTAAGTTTTTGGCTCCTCTGAGGTACTGCCTTAATAAAGGATGAGAAAAGAGTGGTGACTCTGTATTGTAATGAGCCAAAACGGCACAGGCATGGATTTTAATTGATGAAAAAGATAGGCCTTTGTCCAGCATCTCAGTTAAGTATTGCAAAATCTGAGGAATATTTGGGACAGCTGTATCAGTTCCTTGAGCTTGGTTCCAAGCACAAAATCTCTTCCATTTCCCAGCATAGGATTTTCTAGTACTAGGCTTTCTGGCCTCTAAAATGACATCCATCACAGCTTTACTGAGAGGTGTGGTTTGTATGGCTACATTACCCGCCATGCTGCCAGGTTTAGGGTCCTGAGTTGGCTGTGCAGAATCTGATTGTTTTGCTGGGATAGTAGATGAGGTATTTGAGGTAAGGTCCAGGCTGGGCATTGGGACAAGTTCCTTAAGATCGGATACCAGTACTGGCGTGGCCAGTCTGGGGCAATCAGAATCATTTTTGGTTTCTCCTGCCTGACCTTTAAGAGTACCTTGGGGAGGAGAGGCAGTGGAGGAAAGGCATATACTGATAGATTTGTCCAGTTGAAAGATAAGGCGTTCACTTTACAAGCTTGTCTGTGATATGTCCTTGTGCAGAATCTTTTTAGTTGATTGTTTTGAGGGGAGGCAAATAGATCTATGTCCGGGCATCCTCATTTCTTTGTTATCGTGCTGAAGACTTGTGGATCCAGGTGCCACTCATGGGGATCCATGAGGTTTCTGCTTAGTTCGTCTGCCAGAGTATTTTCCTTTCCTGGCAAGAATTGTGCCTGCAGATGAACTTGGTAAGTCAATGCTGTGTCCCACAAAGCCATGGCTTGTCTGCACAGGGGATAAGAACGAGTGCCCCATTGCTTGTTTATGTACCACATTCACCATGGTGTTTTCTTGTCTTTATCAGCAGTTGTCCCGGATGAAGTAGGTCCTTGAAGGCTGTCAGGGCATTTTGAACAGCTAGCATCTCTTTTTGACTGATATGTAGATGCTTTTGGTTTGTGGACCAGGTGCCTTGAATGCCTCTTCCTGCCATGTGTGCCCCCCAGGCATAATCTGAAGCAACTGTTGTTAGGCTCTGCCTGGCTGGGGGTAGTGAGAATGGCTGTTCCTTGTTTTGGTGATAAGCCTTTGCCTACCATCGAACGGGGAATTAGAGTAATCATTCTTTCCACACTGTGGCAATGTTGTGTCCAGACACTTTTTAGGTACCATTGTATTTTCCTCATATGCAGTCTTGCATATGGAATTAGTAAGATGCAGGATGCCATAAAGCCCAAAGCCTGCAGAATTTTTCTTGCAGATAACTGGGCCTTTGTTGCCATTTCCTTGAAATAGGTAGTCAGTTGCCTTTGTTTGTCTGGAGTGAGATAAGTCATCTGGGCAGTTGTATTTAAGCTTGCACCCAGGAATATTATCTCTTGAGAGGGTACTAGTTTTGATTTCTTTTTGTTGACTGTGTACCCTAGGCATGTTAAAAGTCTTATCACAAACGTCAGATGCTGTAGTAGAATGTCCTTGTTCACTGCTTGTATGAGGCAGTCATCCAAGTAAGGATATATTTGTATTCCTCTTTGTCCGCAGTAAGCAATTACTGGTGCCAGGCACTTTGGCTTATCTACTGCGCCCAGGGTCTTCACAAAGGGCAGTGCAGAGAATTGGTAATGCTTTGAGCCGGCCTTGAATCTGAGGTATCTTCTGCATGACTGTCTGATTGGGACATGCAGGTATGCCTCTTTTAGGTCTAAAGTCACAAGCCAAGCCTTGCTGCCCAGCATGGGCAGAAGCTGCTGTAAGGTCAACATCTTGAATTTTGGTATATCCAGGAAAGTGTTTAGAATAGATAGGTCCAGTATTGGTCTCCATGCTTTGTCCTTTCTGGGTACCAAGAACAGTCTTGAGTAAAATCCTTGTCCCTGCTCTTGATGTGGCACTTGTTGAATAGCCCTCATGTCCATGAGAGCTGTGACTTGTTTTTGAGCCTCTGCCCATTGATTTTTTGGCAGGTCTGGCCAACCGTTTGCCCTTGGCAGGGTATGGAAATGAAACTTGTAGCCTTGTGACACTATGTCTAGAACCCATTTGTCCTGGGTTATAATGTGCCAATTTTGAGAAAAAAGTGCTAGTTTTCCCCCTAAGGGTGCTGCCAGAAGATAAGTGCTTGGTGCAGGCAGGGGGAAGTCATTGGGATCGTTTCCTGTATGACTGTGCTTTGTCTTCTCCACCTTTGGAGGTAGAAGCACTCCACTGCTTAGACCTGTAGGATCCTTGCGGCTGTGATCTGCCTCTAGGGCGTCTGGATCTGCCCCTTTGAGGTCTGTCTGAGACTGGAAAGGACCAATTCTTTGTAGGCCAGTGTCTGCTAAATCTAGGTGGCTGCACCTGTAAGAAATCCTGGATTGTTTGCATAGATTTTGCTTTGTCCTCCATTTTCTTCAACACCTCTTCTGCCTTAACACCAAACAAGGTATCATGTTGTAAAGGAGCATCTAATAATTTTGCTTTAACATGGTCAGGCAGATTTTGTTCCTTTAACCAAGCATGCCTCCTAATGACAGGACCCGTAACAGCGGCCTTGCAGGAGGCCTCCAGAGAATCAAACCCACATTGCAAAGTATGCTTTCCAACTTGTTCAGCTGCATGCAATAAAACCTGCATTTGCATTTCTTTGTTTTCTGTACATTCAGAATTTGCCATCATTTTCTATTTAAGCAGTCTCATGATATATTGCTGATATTTGAGCATATGAAACTGGCAATTTAAGGCCCTTATAGCCAAAGTAGCAGATGTGTAAATTTTTTTTCCCCATCTACCCAGTGCCCTAGAATCCCTGTCAGTGGGGGTAGGGTTTTTTGCAGTAGAAGCCTTGACCCCTTTTGGACCCTGAGAAATAGTTTCTGGGTCTGCAGTAGGGTTTTTGAAAAGGAATTTATGAGAGTCAGGGACCCTGTAGTATCTGTCCGGCTTAACAGGAATTGGAAGTAAAGAGTCAGGGGTCAGACTAGACTCCGAGAACACATCTACAATGTCCAACACAGGAGGAATAGCTATAGGCCTGTGTTGAGGTAGTAAAAGGAAGTCTCTGAGCCTTTTCTTAGATTCTGAAAAATCCTGGCTCTCCCAGTGGAAGTGCTCCCTCATGGTATGCAAGGTTTCCCCAAAAGAGTAGCCCTCAGGAGGAGAAGCTGAAGAAATTGATTCTTCAGCATCAGAATCCTCATGGGGGGGGGGGGGATATTCCTGATCAGAAGAGGAATCAGAAGAAATGGAAACCTGATGTGAAGATTGATAGTCTGTTTCTTGCCTAGGCCTCTTATCAGGAGGGGGATGGGAACCCCTGATCAAGGTAATTAATTCTTCAGCCATTTTGAGCATCTGTTTTTTGGGCATGGAGACCTGTCCTTTTGGCTGGTAAACTTGTTTCTTTGCCTTTAAAGGTGTTTTAGTCTTTGAAGTCGGTTTAATATATAATTCTTTAGGTCTGAATACACCCTCAGAAGCCGATGCCTGCTCAGCGGCTCCGGACCCATCTGAGGGAATAATGTCCGAGGCTCCAATACCTTGAGTTTCCAGTGGCCTGGCCGACTCCACGTGGGAGTCGGTAGCGGTCTGCGACTCTAAAGTAGCGGGTGTCAGGGGCTGCGAAAGTGCCTCACTGAGAACCGGCGACTTGATTAGGAGAAGCTTCGTCATCGGTTTTGGACCTCGGTTGCCTGTCTTTTTCTTTTTCTTTGCATTTTTTGTGAACTCCGGTAGTCGGATGGCTATCTGATGACATTGCAGAATTAAATCTTCGCCCAAAATAGCTTAATGCAAAATCGTTCCGACGCTTAATAGTGCATTGGTTAAATCTAGCACAAAACTGACAACTAGCAATGTCGTGGTCAGGGCCTAGGCAAGGAATACAGTAAGAATTAAAGTCCTTATGAGGTATTTGCTTCTCACAAGAAATACAATTATTAACTTTTTCTGACAACGGTCTGGAGCAAGAAAAAAGTTTCCCCAACAGGGTACTTGGCTTTTAATAAAGACTTCGGATCTGAAACTCGAACACGAAAATCTCAGGAGTCGGCCGACTGGCACTTGCGAACTGCTTCTGCTTCGGGCACCACGCAGTAAGAAAGACTGAATAAAATGGCTTTGGCTGCATCTTTTATACCCCTGACGACCTGACGTCATGGAAGAGGTGACAGCAACTAATGCAGGACCCAAGACTTTGGAATTCAGGCCGACTGAGGGCAACCTGCCAGCAGGATAACCCAAATGTAATGACTGCAACTCTGAAACATGAAGAACATCTATAAAACTATACGGATCTTCTACCTCTCTCTCACTCACTTAGTAAGCTCTATTCCAACCATCTGTTGATATGGAAAGTTCAATAAAACAACCTGAAACAATTTTAATTTACTCAAATTGCCATAATCACTATAGCACAGAAACATCAACCTGTAATAACCATACAATAACCCTTACAACCTGCAATAAACTAATAAGCAAAGCTACTTGAAAGTCTCCCCTCAATTAAGTAAGCTCTATAGTTTTATCACAATGCACATGGCTCAAAATCCATGTACATACTGGTATCACTTTAGTTCTGTGGGGACATGTGGCACTTACTGGCAACAGGAATTTATGACTTAAGCTCCCTGAAGTACTGCTTCAGTGTTTACTGGAATGCAAGAGTCATTTAAATCCCCAGCTGAATATATGCAGAGATTCCTTTCTAGCTTAAATACTGCTTCTAGTATATGCAACTACTCTCAGCCAAAGTGGCATGTAAAACTGGACCTCATTTTCCAGTCAGAATGTGTTTAGGATGTAGTGCTTCAGCCTCACTTAACCTCCTCCTGAAACAGCAGACAGAGTAAGGTGCAATATGTGCAGAAATCAAGAAAAAGAGGCCTCCTGCTTCACTGTCATACATTCATGGACATTTCAAGGCCATTGAGTCTCATGACAACTCTTGCCTTGCCAGTACCCTAATTCAGGCAAGTACCTCTTTTCTCCAGAAGGGCGACATTGGTAAATCCTGTAGTAAACTTGTGGATATCTAGCCAGTCATTTAAGTTTAAACAAAGATGGTGAGTCACACTCTTACAAATGCATTGGAAGTTAATTCCCTCGGTTTGGGAGGCACTGGTTTATAAAGCCTATCCCTCCATCATGTTTCAGTTATCTGCTAGTGAAGATTTAGGTACTGGTTGTAGTATTGGTGGAGATATTGGACTTGGAAGAAAAAAGAAGTTATGTTCCATCTGAGTAGTTGCACTTCATTTGTCTTCAACCTGTGGGTTACAGATCCATATCGGATCTGACACGGCCACATATCCAGCATCTGAGCCGAGCTCCAAGCTCCTCCCTTTACCCATAATCCCCCGTCTCCTTCCTCCCTTCAGATAGAGTTTGCTGCCCAACACGACACATACCCGACCCAACAAGACCTTACCACTACTGGCAACCCAAATTTCCTGAGCCAAAGCATGACAAAGGACATCCCTGAGATGTCCATCTTCCATATTTATAGCCAGCACAATAGTGACAAGGTCTGGGGAAAGAGAGGGGGATGGTTGAAGACAAATGAAGTACAACTACTCAGATGGAATGTTATGGTGAGTACAAAACTTCTTTATATGAAGTAGCTGACTTCATTTGACCTTCAACCTGTGAGACAGAGTCCCCAGCTACTATACACCTGGGAGGGCCTCATGGAAGGATATTCCGGAGCATGGTGGAGCTAAAAGATGCCCCGTTCCTGGATACAATGTCTAATTTATAATGAGAAATGAAGGTATGAGATGAGGACCAAGTAGCTGCAGAACAGATATAATCCAGCTACACCCTGAACCAAAAAGCTGCTGATGTAGCCATAGATCTGGTAAAATGTGCTTTTACCTGACCTGGCAGGGAAATTCCCCCTGACAAAGTACACCTTAAAACCTTGGAGAATGGTTTCCCTAAAAAGGGTTTTGAGTAAGAAATGAACAGCTGGTCAGATTTACGAAAAGCTTTTGTCCTGTGCAAGTAGAACCGTAATGGTCTATGCACATCCAGCAAATGTAATTTATAGTCTCCTTTATTTTAAAAATTTGGAAAAAAGACTGGAAGATTGATCGTCTGACTAATATTGGCTTCTGACGCTACCTTGGGAAGAAAAGATGGGTTAGTACGCAAAGACACTACATCCTTATGAAAAATCATATAAGGAACCTTGATCGATGGTGCTTGAAGTTCTGACACTCTCCTAGCAGAAGTAATGGCAACTAAAAAGGCAGTCTTCATAGACAGATACTGCAAATCTACCAAATCTGCAGGTTCAAATAGGCACGAGACTAAAGCCTGAAGCACTAATGTAAGGTCCCACAGAGGCATAGGAACCTTCACCAGGGGTCTCAGAAAAAAGTTACCCTCAACTTAAGGAAGGTCTTGCAAAGTTTAGAAGAGTCCAACAAAGTCATATTTTCCCCCACATGAAAATGTTTCCACATGCTATGGTATATCTTTCTGGTGGAAGACTTGTGAGCTTCCACCAAAATAGTTTTAAAAGGAGAAGATAAACCAGGAGTCTGAATAATCACGGGAACTGGAGCAGCCAAGCTGTGAGCTTCAGATTGTCCACGTCTGGGTGAGGGATTCCCCGAGGGATGAGAAATGAGATCCAGAATTGGATCCAACGTCCATGGTGGAACTACTAGCTGAGACCATAGAGAGGGAAACCACACTTGGTGAGGCTAGACTGGGGCAATGAGGATCACAAAGCTCCCCAGTCTGCGAGCTTTCTGAAGAAACTTTGATATCAAGGGCAGAGGAGGATAAACAAAGAAGACCGGGAGGCCAAGCATGAATCAGAGTGTCTTTCCCCCTGAGGGGGATTCAGAGGGAAGAACTCGCTGTATTTCACATTGGAAGGAGATGCGAATAGATCGCAACAAGGACGACCCCACTTTAGAAAGATCTGCTCTGCCACTGAAGGATTCAGAGACCACTTGTAAGGCATCAGGATAAAGCTGCTAAGCCTGTCCGCTAGAATGTTGGACCATCCCAGAATGTGCGTTGCCACCAGAAAATGGCCAGTGGAGATCACCCATTCCTACACTCTCATGGCTTTGTGACAAAGGGGGTAAGATCTGGTTCCCCCCTGTTTGTTGATGTACCAGACTACTGACATGTCTGTCTGGACAGCAACCATCTCTAGAGGAAGATTGCCATGAAGGGCCTGCAACGCAAGAAGCACCGCTCTCATCTCCAGGACGTTGATATGCAAACTGGTCCTGGATGGGGACCACGAGCCTTGAAATGTCCTTCCCAAGCAACGCCCCCCCACCCTAGCTGGGAGGCGTCAGTGGTCACCATGGTCTTGGAAAAGGACAGGAGAAAGTGACGTTCCCCTGACTAGGTCTGGGGAATGAATCCACCACCGAAGAGCGTCCCTGCACACTTGGGAGATTCGTACAAGATAAGACAACGGCAGAGCTAATACAGACCACTGAACGGCAAGAGTCCACTGAAGAATCCACATGTGAAGGTGCGCTAAGGGTAGCAGGTTGATTGTGGCAGCCATAGACCCCAACGCCCTCAGTACTGTTTCTGCTGTTGGAGATTGGGCTTGAAGGATGTACAGAAGGTGTAGCTTCAGGCTTTGTATCCTGTCTGGGGTAAGGAAAGCTTTCATCTGGATAGTGCCCAACCGAGCCCCAATTACGTCTAAGATCTGAACAGGGGGCCAGCGACGACTTGTTGGAGATTGATGGTGATGCCTAGTCTCTGTGCTAGTAAGAGGAAGTAATACCTGGCTTGGCAAAGTTGATGCTCGGAAGGGGCAGCGAAGAGCCAATCGCCCAGGTAAGGGAAGACCTGAATACCCTGAAGCCTCAGGTGAGCCGCTACTACTGCCATCACTTTGGTTAACACCTGGCTGCTGTGGTGAGACTAAAGGGAAGGACTCTGAACTGATAATGATTGGCTCCTAGCTGGAAGTGGAGAAACCTCCGAAAATGCCTGTCCATCTTGATATGATAGTACATGTCCTGGAGGTCAATTAAGCACATCCAGTCATTCGCTTGCAGGTAGGGCAGGATGGACTGAAGTGTGACCAACCGGAATTTCACCTTGGCCACTGATAGGTTCAAAGTGGAGAGGTCCAAAAGAGGTCTTAGGTCCCCAGGTCCCCCATTTTCTTTGGCACTAAAAAGAACCTGGAATAAATGCCTGATCCGGATTGGTTGAGGGGGACAGGTTGGCTCGTTTTTTTAGCAGCTTTTCTAGCTCTAGAACTGCTTCCTCCCTTTGCTCAGATGGGATGCCCGGGAGGTGTTTTGTTGGTAGAGGTGGCTCGAGGAACGGGATGGAATAGCCTCTGGAAATGATCTGCAACACCCAACAATCTGTTGTTACAGACTCCCATGCTGCTGGGTGTAGTGATATCCGACCCCTGACTGCCTCCAGAGATGAGAAGTCCGGCAGGCCTTCAGGGCTGCTGTGCGGGTCTGTCTGAGAACAGTTCTTGAGACCTGAAATTTCTAGGACCCCTCTGCCTCTAGGGGAAGGCGAGTCCTGAGTGTCTTGGGAAAACGCCCGAGACTTCCGGAACCACATCTTCTTCATCCCTCACTGATTCCTAGAAAAGGTTCTTTGAGGGGAAGAAGCGGATCCCGATGGCAGACAGTGTCTTCACGTCCTCCTCACTCTGGACCAAAGTCTCGCATACTGACTTCCCAAACAGGAAAGAACCGCCGTACAGGGCATTGGTAAATGACTCCTTAAAGTGTTCCCAGAACTGATAAAGATGGAGCCAGGCATGGCGCCTGTACTGGCTCCCCTAAAGGCTCTCTCCACGGCATGGGAGAGGAGACGCATGGATGTATTAGCTACTGACTTCAGAGTAGCCATACGAGCGGAAAACGTCTTCTTGTCCTCTGCCGACATGGACTCAGGGTTCGACCTAGCGATTTCCTTGACTAAGTCTAGCTGTAGCCGAATCACACGTGCCATGTAATTCAGTACTCTTACAGAAAAAGTCACTGAAGCGTACACCTGCTTCCCAAATCGGTCCATCACCCTTGACACTCGGTCAGAAGGATGGACCATAGAGCTCTCCTGCGCAAGCTCTTTCTTCGTGGCACCTGCCACAACCATAGCATCAACCGGGGACTCTTTATTCCAACATGTCCCATCAGAAGGGGGGCTAAGGATTTTATCAGGGTTCTTAGAGATAGGGTTCCACCATGTGAGGTTCCTTCCATGCCAGAGATGTTATCAGGTCCACTAAGGGATCAGTGGGAGGGGACACCCAGGAAGTAGATGGGCCTGTGCTGAATGCTTCGAGGAACACAGATTCTTCCATGGTTGTTTTTTGGTCAGATCACCCCCCCCCCTTCCTGGCGTAGGAGTTCTATGATGTCCCTAAAGGAGACATTCTTGGGGGGGAGGGGTGATTGGCGGGAACCTTTCCCTTCCTCCAAATCAGTGTTTTTGGTGAGGGACTCTGGTGGGGAGTCCAAGTGCCTCCTTTTACATGTCCATTTATGAGGCATCTCCTCCCTGGGAATCTCTGGGGAGGACTCTCCAATGTCCTGCTGCTCCCTCATGGGTGCTTCCTGAGGCAAAATGGGCACAGGCTGTCCCTGAGATAAGACGGTCGGGACTATACCCAAAACAGAGGGAGTCGGGATGGAGTCAGAGGACGAGATGGTCAAGGGTCTCGACGACACCAAGAGAACCCTCTTCACCACATCAAAGGCTGAAGGAGAACGGATATCTTGAGAAGTGCCAGTCGGAGTCGTTTCCCTCTGACCCGATTGGGAAGTCAGAGGCGAGACTCCAGGAGATAAGATACCCAGGGGAATACTGCGTTCTGACACAATCAGAGCAGACAGCACCCCCTCAGATCTGACCCAGAGTCTAGAGCTCTGATCTGACCAGCTCGGATCAGACACGCTCAAGGCAATGGCCAGCGTTGAGGTACAAGGTACCACTGGTGCTGACCCCTCAACCCAGAGAGTCCTCAGATCCAGGGGCTCCAAAACCGAAGGCCGGACTGGAGAAGGAGTGATCGGAGTAAAGAAAGATTGCAAGCTGCCCTCTCCAGAGGGAGAGGGGGCTGGCAAGACCCCCATCTGAATTTGGTTGTGGGTAAACCTCCGCATCATCTTATCCATCTCCGCTTCACTGAGGCTCCGGGTGGAGTGAGAGGACGAAGCCACTAACACCAGTCCAGAATGCCAGTGAGGGGAAGCCTGTATGGGCAACTGGATCCGGGATTCCTCCGGCTCTGGGGAGAACCTAGGAGAATGGAGCCGGGGAGATCCAGGTCTGGTTTCTGGCCTAACCTTTGGTGGTGGGCTGGCTGAAGCCGAATGGTCAGGAAACTGCTTCCTTGGCCTGTCCTTCCTAGACTTCTCCCCTTCCCTGGACCTCTTGGTGGGAGTTTTGAGTCCTAGAGACCGCATAAGTTGATGCTGCACCTGATGTGGTGGGGGTAGGGGCTACAGTCCCCGAAGAGGGAAGTAGGCCCTTGAGGATGAGTTTGTCCCTCCTGTCCTTCAGTGCCTTGGGATTAAACCTGGCACAGAACAGGAGATTTGTAAGCGGGCCGCCCCCAGACACACCATGCACAGAATGTGGCCATCGACTGGGGAGAGATTATGGCCACACTCTGTGCACTTTCTGAAACCTAGTTTAGGGGGTTTCAGCCATGTCCCTAAACAGGCCCAGCACAAACACACACACAAAGAAAAAAACAGATGGAAAAAGGAAGACCCCCCCCCCCCCAATGACTTTGTGGGGAGGACAGATAGTAAAGCTAGGAAGAAAAAGTTAAGGAGAGGAGCAAAAAGCACAAAAATACACTCACTAATCCCAAATGACTAGCTAAAGAACTCAGACCATGATGCTTGCTTTTCCAGTGGCAAATGAGATCTGAAGAGAGGAAGGAGACAGGGGGCATGATGGGTAAGCGGAGGAGCTTGGATCAGATGCTGGATATGTGGCCTTGTCGGATCCAATACGGATCCATAACCCACAGGTTGAAGATCAAATTAAGTCAACTACTTCAGATCAGGGGGTCCAGGACAATGGAATCTCTAATGGCATGGTAAGTGATACAGAGATCTCTCCTAAAATGTCTATAAAATACTTAATAAATGGATAGAACTACCAGCCTCCTTGATAGCTCAGGGACTTACTTAGGTCTGTCATCTTTGGTTAGGAACCTTTGGGTTCTTTCGAATTGTTTGATATGTTTAGTGAGATGCACCATAAATAGGGCTTTGTACTCAAATGGCCTAATCAAAGCAGAGTATGAGAGAGTGATTCCCTCTTCAGATTTTGACAATATTCCTTTGGCAATTAGCAAAGCTAAATTAAAGGATTTCCTGTCAAATGTTGTTACTTGATCGGTCAAAACAATGAGAACCATCAACCCAAGTAGCTAGGTCTCTAAATACATGTTCATTTTGTAAAGATATACTGTCTTGACAGTATGAGGAGAGAGAGGCTGTCTACCAAAAGTGATGATACTACACTTTTTAATGTTTAGTTTGAGACCAACTGTAGTATGTCAAGTGTTTACTGGGCTAAGTTCATTCTGGAGTGTTTGGTGTCGCAGGGTGACTTAACCCCTCAGTTTGCAAATTTCTGCAAATTTTGTTACCCAGAGAGCTAGGCTCTCTATCTGGAGATCTGAGAAGTAAATGGGAAAAGGGAAAGGGGCTCCAGCACTGAGCCTTGATCAATCGTCACTTTCACACTTTCCGATGAGGCACCTGCAACTCACACTGTGCGGGTTTGGCCTTTTCCACCAGTTTGCTATCCTTCCCAACATATATGGATCAATTTTTAAAGCATTTAGCTTTTGTATGATGCCAGCATAGGGAATGATGTCACTGGCATTTGCCAGCTCAAGATAGGCCAAGTGCACTGCACAGTCACCATCTACAGCCTCCGTATCCTTTATGAAGAAATTTATCAAATTAATAAACAGGATCGACACTTAACCTAGAAAGGTTTGATTTTGTGAAGTCTAACAAGATTCCAGATATCACAGTTTATGAGGTCAGTTATAATATAATGCATGGCTTTGCAGATCAGGCTTGTAAAGCCTTTTTACAAAGTAAAATAACGACACTGTGTTTTTATGTCAGCTCAAAACTGATAAAAATCATCTAGTTGAAAACAGCAGAAGCCATAAACAATACTAGAAATGCAAAGATGAATGCAAGCAAGCAAATTAAAGTTATCAGAATACGGTGGAATAAAAGCCATAGAAAAGAAATGGGAAATGCACAGTATGTAAAATATTAAAAAAGGGTAGTTTACTCATCTATATGGAAAGAATCCTTGTGTTAGGTAGGTTTCTCTTTCTTTGGAACTTTAGCAGTTCCTTCTTTACTGCACTGGATACAGAATATACAGTTTAACCCAAAAAGGATGCTTGACAAACTGCCTTTAGTCAGGATTTCTGCTGCGGGTATCAACTCACTTTGGGAAAGAAATGAAGCAAGTATAGGTTGGAATTTGCTTACTGTGTCTGGAATATGACCATATTTCTTAACTAGACAGATGGCAAAAGGGAAGTACAAAGGATGCAAAGAAAATCTACGAACAACACAGTGTCACTACTAGAACAGGACATCCTCATATGAAGAAAGTTGTGTGTAAACTTACCATAACAGCTGATACTGGAGTACTCAACCAGTAAGCGATACCATTTGGGTTCTAACCCAAATTTCCCATGTCATCTTCCAGTTTGCTATTCTAAATACAGTGGCTTCCTTCCCTGTGGACAGCAATGCAGGTCCTGCCACACCTGTCCAGCAACTTTCATTGTGTAGTAAAATGTAATGCATTTGAAGGAAAGAAGACAGTGTCTGATAAACTGCAATAACTGTTATGCAGGGTCTGACTTCACATTATAATGAAGATTGGGGCTGTTCTTGTCAAATTTACACAGTAAAATAGCTGCAGTATTGGCTGGAGGCTGTGAAACAGGATGCTTTGAATTTTTTCTCTAAATCTTGGAATGTCTTCAAAAGAGAGGGAACCCCCCCCACACACACACACACAAAAAATCAGACCACATTAAGTGTTTGACATTATTTCTCTTAGAAGATGAAATCTCAGAGACAGAACAATTTAGTGTTAAGTCTTAACTGGCATTCTGGGTGGAAACGCCTAAGACTGTCGGGACAAATCTTCATGATCTGAAAGTATATGTGAGGGGAGAAGGTTGGAAATTAAAGCTACACTCATCCTCATCTGATGAAAGAGTAGAGCACTCCTATCTCTTTTGTATTTCTGAAGGGTCTTCGTAGGGATCAACGTGAGTGCTGACTGTTAAAGCCCGAACTCTGTCCTACACCGGTCCCTATAAAGTACAAACATAGGTACCAGAGATTTCCCTGCTACGCTTATATAACTTGCTGCAGTCAAAAGGGAGACCAACAAATATGTCTCTCTGGATACGACAGACAGAAGTTAGAACCTTGAAAGTTTGTACAGTTTTAAGCTCCTCCCTCGTGCAGAAGTGCAGGTCAAGCTTCAGTATTTTCAATACATTGGGGAAAAACTTATTTCTGGACTTTGCTTAGTACTAATGAACGTACCAGTCTGATTTCAGATCAGGCAGCATCACTGGGTGAGGATCTCCCTGTACCACTACAAATGACTTTGCTCTCCAACATCAGTAGATGGTTAACACAGATGTGACAGGCTCTCTGAAGAAATCAAGAGAAAACTACTTCCTTTATAAGAAGAAAAGAAGAAGAATAAACGAACCGATACATGGCCAGGGTAGAGATGTTTATTAATGGTTAATGCTTTTACAGGTAAACATCCTGCTTCATCAGGACTGATGATGGTCTGATTACGGAGTACATTTACCTGTGAAAACGCTAACCATTAATAAACATCTCTACCCTGGCCATGTATCCGTTTGTTTATTTTTACTATTTTCGTCTGATAATGTCTGTGTTTGGTTTAAATGGACCATTAATCCTAGTTGCAGGTGTTTGTTTATTCTGTACTTTCTTTATAAACTGTACCCTTTTCCAAATAAATTTTTTTAATCTACTCAGAATTTGCAGAGTCCACTAGGTATTTCCCTAAAGGATTATTTTACAAATACACCAATGCTTTTTGCCTATAACGTTTAGCAGCTTGCATGAACTTTCCCTTAGGTTCACAGTTGCTAATACTGATCTGGAACAAAAAAGAAAAAAACAGTGTGTTTAAGTTCTTGGGTGCTACCTGTGTACAATACTTGCTGACTGACAGCTAGAGCTGTAACTTAAGCAGCCTGCTTGAATTTCCATGATGTTTACTTGCTCGATGCTGTGATACAGGACCAAAATGAAAAACATTTATCTGTGAAATTCCTTAGGGCGTACTTGTGTGCCATGCATACATTCTGATTTAGTCATAGCTGAAGATCAGAAACTTCACAAATACACCAATTCATCAAAGAAAAGAGCTGAAAATGAAATTCTGCTATACTGCATGTTAAAAATGTTCTACAGTTGAAGACATTATTACAACAATAAACTTATGTTGGTACTCACACAGAATAAAGCCACTTTTTAGTATTTCATATGAAGAGATCACACACACACACACACACACAAGGATAAACATTTAATCTTATGATTTACTGTTAACAGTGAAAGTGTCGCTCCTTAAATGATGATAGTAATGTGGTTTTCCCTGTTCTCTGCAACTTCTGCAGATTCCTAGCAACAGAAAGTATAAATCTGGAAAGAAAGTTCTAAGTATAACAATAACAGAAGAACTTGCTTTTTGACAGCACATTTCAAGATCAGTATTTAAGAAATGCACAGACGTCTACCAAATCTCTTCCATGACAGAACAATATGTATTCATGTACTCACCATAACGTATCTTGTATCTCACCAGCTTTCTTTTAAAGTGCTTAAAATTCTAAACATCATTCTAAAAATAAAACAGTCACTGCATGAAAGACCAATTAAAACAAGACTAAAACAACCACAGCAGCATAAATTAAATCAAAGTGACGGTCAAAACAGAAACAAGTGTATAATTATCTACTGTAGGGATCCAATGAACTCTTCTGTCAAGGTAATGGAAGAGCCTCCTAAAAGATTCCTCCTTCCTTATTGACTGAAGAAGTAACCGATTCCACAGAAATGGGGCTACATAGGCAACAAACCATTAGCCTGGTACTCCTAGCCTAGTTCTGGGAATGCACAACAGCACCACAACTGTGAAGACGGGCACAGGGAACTAACCTCTCTTAAGTAGAGGAGGCCCTGGTTATGCATACCTTGACAAATGAATACTAAAATCTAAAGTACATCCCTAACCTTATTAAAGGAATCACTCCAGATCCTGAAGCACAGGGGTGGGGGAAGAATATAAAACTCTTGAAGAAAGTGCAATTATGTTATGAACTTAACACAACTGTAGATGTTCCAAGTACATACACTGCTGCAGTCCTGATTCTTGGAAATCCTGCCTGCAGAAGCCAGATGGTCAGCCTGACTCTTAGATCATCTTTCCCCCTTTTGGCATGGAGTACCCCCACCAGCTTGGATGTTAGGACATCTGGGAAATAATGTGACAGTGGCTGGTGCCATTTTCGGATCTTTCTTGCACTGGCTTGAGGAATCTTCCACAAAGGTGTCAGAGCATAAACCTCCCTAGAACCACTCCCAAGAGATAATGAATTTCAACTAGGGGACATCCACAGAACAATTTATCCAGGCTGTTGCTAAACCTTAATGAAGGGAGGTGTTTGATCTTTGGGAGGGGGGAGAAGACAGTGAAAGTGGCAAAGGGTGATTTAGGTTACATACCCAACCTGCTAAAACCCAGACAAAAGAGGGACTAGTGGGAGGGAACTGATACTGCAGCAATGGATAAACTCAAACATCTACAAATGTGTGAGTGAAGTTCCTACTGCTGTAGTACTGACTACTGGTAAGACTCGCAAAGTTAATGTACCAAACATTGGCTGGTACTAGGAAGAGGAAAGAATGACAGACAGTACAGAATGACCACAGCAAAACCTGCCTTGGTCCTGGAAGCACTGTTACGTTCATAGGTGTTTACTAGGCTAATGACCACAAGGGCCTTTTTAAGCCTAGCCATGCATCCTAAATCTCTGACAAGTTCTGTTACCTTTGATAAGTGTAAACATGGGCCTTGGAGATGAACCATTTACAGGTTACCTGTCTGCATTAGAGACATAGGTGCCAAACCAGGAATGCATTTCTGGTTTCCCATCCAATTGTCCAATGCACTTGAATTGGGTTAGGGAGGAACTCTGCTTCACATGGATGGGGAGCCTGTTCCACAGACAGGGCCGTCTCTGGGATACAAACCTCTCTCTCCAGCACATCCTATTTATATCACAGGCAAGGTTTAAGTCTTTAGAACGGGTAATTCTGGCACTGTTTGTTTTGTGGATATGCAGGAGGTCCATCAGAGTGGGGTATGACAATACCCTGTATGCCAGGTATAGATCTCCCCTCAAAAGCCTGTAGGAGACAGAATACAGGGATAGGGCCTTGAGGCGGTCTGCATAGGACATATTACTTGCACCCTGTATTCTTTCAGTGAGGAACCTCTGTGGACATTCCAGTTGTTGGATGTGCCCAGTTAGGTACATACCAAGGGGGGCATTGTACTCAATGATAGGTCTGATGAATGCTGAATACAGTGGAACAATGACTTCCTTGGACTTAGATGCCATACTTTTGTTTATAAGTTGTGCAACATAAAATGATTTCCTCACCACTGTAGACACTTGATGATCAAAGGCTAGATTACTATACGTGCGTGTCCCTAAGTCCCTGACTACTGGGTCAACTCTAAGGGGTGTGTTGTCAATATGATAATTACCATGACGGATGACTTCCCAAAGGATACTATTATGCATTTCTTGGTATTTAGTTTTAGTCCATGGCTCTGACACCAGTTGCTCGTCTGTGTCAGCCCCTTCTGGAGAACATTTGTGTCGGTGTGAGATTCAATGACAGCTCCTAATTTGCAATCATCTGCAAATTTAGTCAGCCAGAGACCAGACATTGGCCTTGACTTCTGAGAAGTGCCAAAAAGACCGGTCCAAGAACTGATCCCTGAGGGACTCCACTTGTGACTGGCCTCTTTGTAGAGGTGGACTCCTCAATTCTAACTTCCTGGGTCCTCTCTGTGAGCTAGTTGGCTATCCACCGGGTGAGATACGGGTTTGTACCTAACCTCTTCAGGATGACTCTGTCCATGTGAAAGACTGCAATGATCTCTGAGACAAGAGGTCTGAGCTCAAAATTTATTTTAACAGAGCTTAGTCTCACCAGCAATGCAGTTTTACAAGGCAGAAGTTTGAAGGAAACAGAAAAACCTCTTGAGCTTGTCAACAATGCCCGAGTGGGGTATTGTGTCAAATCCCTTGGCTAGGTCAAAGTAGGTAGTGTGAACAATTTTGCCCTCATCCATTGCTTTGGTGACCTTCTCAAAAAAGTCCACCAGGTTGAGTAGGCATGATCTGCTCTTGACGAAACCAAACTGGGCTGGGTTCAGTGTCTGGAGGTTTACTATATCTCTGTTGATCATCTCCATAATAACTATTTCCATGGCTTTACATATAAGACTAGTGAGACTTATGGGTCTGTTGTTTCCAGAGTTTGTAGATAGCTCACCTTTGTGCAGAGGACATTGTTTATGTGACAATGTTTTAAAAAGTTTTGTAGAAAAGATCAGGTTGCTGCTCCCACTATAAGTTGTGCCAACTCCTTTCAGGAAGGTAGTGGTAGTACAGTGACCCTAATATGGCCCAGAACTGTCTTACCATGGAAGAAGTAATAAAAGCGGATGGAATGTGCAACCAATTCTGACACGGTCTGTTCACTAACAGGTCTGTCACACTGGTCTTCAGCAAAAAAAAAAAAGTAGCTGATCAGATTTCCTGGAGTGCTTTTGGTCTGTACACACAGTTACCTGTACACATCTACTGAGTGAAAGACTCCTTATGTCTTATTCTGGGGTGATGGGAAAAATACAGGGAGTTAAATAGCCTGGTTCAGAGACAACTCTGTCACCACCTCAAGCAAGGAAGAAAGGATTAGTCTTCAGGATGACCCTGTCCATGTGAAAGACTGAAAAGATCTCTGAGACAAGAGGACCTGAGCTCAAATATTCTTTTAACAGAGCTTAGTGTCACCAGCAATACAGTTTTCCAAGGCAGAAGCTTGAGAGAAACAGAAAAAGCTGGCTCATTTACCACTTTAGGCATGTAAGAGGGGTTGACCTTCAGGGACACACTGTCCTTATGGAAAATAAGAAAAGGAGGAGCATCTACGAATGCCTGCAGTTCTGATACTCAGCATAAGTGACAGCAACTAACAAAATGGTTTTCCAGGTTCAGAATTTGTGTTGAAGATATGGCTGGCTCAAAGGGAGGCAGAGTGAACTTTTCCAGCACAAAGTTAAGAACCCAAGAGGGAAGTACAGGTTTTCTCTATGTTCAAGACCCAATTGTTTGACCTCAAACCTAGACACAAAAAACATAGTGAGAAGAATACAGGCTGAGATGGCTACAAGGCAGCCTGTAATAGAAAAAGCAAGAGCATATCCTCAAAAAACGGAGGTCTGGAAGAGATAAGAATCCTATCATCCACAGGGTTAGGAGGAGGGATGATAGGTTAGAGTGAAACAACAAGCCCTTCTGTTGCATAAGTCTATTTTGTGGGGTAGCTTTTGGAGATTGCCCTTAGCCAAGTTACAGGGAAAGGGGAACCAACGAATGCTGCCTTGTCCATAAGGAAGTCACCAGTAGAATTTTTGTTTTTCCTTTTTGGATCTTTAGTAGAACTTTTGGTAGCAGAACTGGAGGGAAAGCATATAGAAACTTCTCTGCCCAGTGGAAGGAAAATGCATCCGTCCTTCCAAGCCATAGGGAAAGCAGTCCTTGTGCAAAAGAGGTTTACTGCTCTCCGAGGCAAACAACTATCTATGGTATACCCTACCTGTGGGTATATCTATGAAGACCTGTCTGGTGAGCATTCATTCATGTGGGTTTTCGACAGACCTGCTGACACAGTCTGCCATGAGGTTGTCCTGGGACAAAATGTAAACTACTTGAAGGGATATGTCTGCCTTGATGGCTAGGTCCCAAGCAATCTGAGCCAATCTACATAATTGGTATAATCTGGTTCCTCCTTGCTTATGTACCACATGACCATTGTGTAGCCTGTGAATACTCTTAGGATGTTGTGGTTTTCAGAGATGGGAGTACACTTGTAGGGCCTGAATGAGAGCCCTTATCTTTTTCAGATTGATGTGCTCTTCCATGTGGCTAGACTGCCAACAACCCTTGATCTTGTGGATGTCCAACCATGTCCCCAAAGACTTGTCTGAGGAGTCTGCATACAGCTCTTGACTTGGAGTCAGTAACTTGAAAGCCAGGCCTGGATCGAGGTTCACCTGTGCCCACCCACCAAAGATCTCCTTCTTGAGACAAGGCATGAGAGAGATCTGTGTGTCCAGTGGTAAGAGTGTTGAGACCATGCATTTTCAGGTACCGGTAAATTTTCCTCTTATGCAACTGGGCTGAAGGAAGCATTGCTATGCTTGCTTCCATGTAACCTAGTACTCTGAGAATCTCCCTGACTGAACAAGCTTGGAGAGACAACATGGACTGAAAGCAAGTTGTGAGGCTCTGTACTTTTTCCTGGGGTAAGAAGGTGTGCATTTTTTGTGTGGGTAGTCCAGAAAAACCCGACAGCCCCCCTTCACAGAAACAAAAACTAGATCCTGTGTAGGTTAAAGGGAAGATTTTTTTGAAAATGACAATGAACCTCAGTTGGATGAGGAGGACGACAGTGAACTTAAGGTGCTATAAGACCAGATAAAGAAGCCTGGAATAGCATACTGTCTAGGTAGGAGAATATTTGTATTTCCTGAGTCTCGTAAAAGGCTATAATGGGAGCTAGGAACTTTGTGAAAACTGTGGCAGTAGAAAGCCCAAAAGGCAAAAGCAGTAAATTGAAAATGTAATGAGCCGGTAGAGAACCTCAGGAATTTCCTGCAAGAAGGGGGATATGGGTAAAGCTGGCACACATCCTTCAAGTCCAAAGATACTAGAAATGCCTGTGAATGATACAGTGGAGAATGGTCTGAAGAAACAACATTCTGAAAGTATCTTGAGGAAGATTTTTGGCTGGGAGAGATCAGTTTGGGTCTCCACTGTCCTTTTCTTGATACCAGAAAAAGTCGGAGTAGGATCTTCATAACACATGAACCAATTCACTGCACAAACCAAACCAAATAAGTTCAAGATATCCACAAGCCACAGGACACAGAGCCAACTTAGAATCAAGGCAAAGTTTAATATGTTTTTTAAACGGAACAAATTCAACCAAGTGCTTTCACCCGGCCTCTGCCAGGCTTTTTCAAGGACTGAATGATATTACACTCCACAAATCACCACTTAAATAGTTCATATCCACATCAGCTGGTCAACAATTAATTAAAATCAATATTTTCAATTAACTTAGCATTTAGTTAAAATACAATATCCTTGACCTTAAAAATCAAATTCATCATGTTAAAACCTTACACATAAATTATTACCCCCCCCATACCAAAATATATTAAAGTCTAGCTCTCCTCATAACACAAACGGAGGAAGAACTAGCTCTATTATGCCTCAGAACTGCAGGTCCCATAGGACGGAAGGGAAAAGGTTTAACTGAATGTGGGGAGAGTTGAAATGTCTATAAAAAGAAGTTATGTCCTTACCATAACGTTCCATGTGGAGTGTTCATCTCGCCTTGGTTATTACACATGGGTTCGGAGCCGATCCTCGGCCCCGTGCCGGCCGACTGCAAGCTCTGCATCGAGAAGAAGCTCGAGGACATCTAATACCCACAATCCCCCTCTGCCTTTACCTCAGATCTAGTTTGCAAGCAAACCAGACATACGCACGCACACATGCCACTATATACATAATATACATATATACAAACATACCCTGAGTATGATAGTAGCAGTACTACTGCAACAGCAGAAGGAGAATACTCCAGACCAGGCACCAAATCAAACGTTCTTCCTAAGGGTGGGAAGGGTGGGAATTGTATTAACCAAGGAGATGAACACTCCACATGGAACGTTATGGTAAGGACATAACTTCTTTATGTGAGAGTGTTCAATCTCGCCTTTGTTCTTACACATGGTAGCGCCCTAGCTCCATGATCCTGAGGAACTCAAGGGAGAACGTTCTTGAGCACAGTGGAACCAAAGGTTGCCCTATCCCTAGAAACCCTGTCCACTTTGTAATGAGAGATAAATGTATGTGGTTTAGCCCAAGTAGCAGCCGCACAAATAGTGTCTAAGGTAGCGAGCTGCGTGAGCCAAAGATGTAGACACTGACCTGGTAGAATGTCCTCTGGGTTTTGCAGATAGAGTTTGGTCAGAGGCTTCATAAACATATGTGATACAGTCAGTTAGCCATTTAGAAAGAGTTCGTTTTGTAACTGCAAGACCCTTTCTGCTGTCAGCAAAGCTACAAATAGTTGATCAGATTTCCTGTGATCTTTTGTTCTATCCAAATAAAATCTGAGTTGTCTATGGACGTCTAGTTTGTGCAACATATACTCCAATTTATTAGAGTGGTTTTTAAAGAAGGTGGGTAATTCAATGGACTGATTGATATTACTAGAGGAACAAACTTTGGGAAGAAAGGATGGATTAGTGCGTGGGATACTCTGTCAGAATGAAATATTAAATAAGGATGTTTGACCGAAGGGCCTGAAGCTCAGACACTCGTCTAGCAGATGTAATGGCCACTAGAAATAATGTTTTCCATGATAAAAATTTCAACGTGCAACTTGAAGCTGGTTCAAAGGGTGGCAACATTAATTTAGAAAGCAACAAATTTAAATTCCACGGTGATGTCGGACTTCTGACTGGTGGTCTGATATGAAAGGAACCTTTAAAAGGCTTTACAAAAGTCTGTGAGCCATAATAGGCCCACCACATTCTTCTATATGATAGTTAGAAATGGCAGCTAACTGTACTCGTAAAGTAGCCAGGGAAGCGCCTTGATGAAATAATTCAGTCAAGAATTCTAAAACCTTGTTTAGCTGACTGTAACAGGGTCCAACTGATGTGACTCCGCCCAGAAGACAAAACGCTTCCATTTACTGGTGTAAGTCTTTGTAGTGGAAACTTTATGAGAAGCTACCAAAATATCCTGAACCGATGTAAGGAATTGACCTGGCTAAAAAGGGCAGCCAAGCTGCTAGATGGAGAGATTCCAGAGATGGGTGAGGAACTCCTGACGAATGAGTTAGTAGATCTGGCTCTGGGTCCAGCATCCAAGGTCCCGAATGTGGTGATGCAATAGAAGAAACCAAATTTGGAGAGGCCAGAGCAGACAATGAGAATTATAGTCCTCTGAAGGTTGTTTGCTTTCTGTAGAAACTTTGCAATCAGGGGAAATGGAGGAAAAGCATATAGGAGACCGGGGCCAATCGTGCACCAGCTGCGTCCTGAGACTTCCCTGGAGGGTAATAGGGCAAAGTAGCTCCTGCATTTGGCGTTCATTGGAGACGCTAAACAGATCGCAGGTAGGCTGGCCCCATTTGCGAAAAATCCTTTCGCAACTGACTGTTTGAGGACCACTCGTGAGGCAATAGTATTGCCCTGCTCAGCCTGTCGGCTATGGCGTTGGATGACCCGGATGTGCGTTGCGATCAGAAAGCGACCGTGGACTCTGCCCATTGCCAAATTCTCATGGCCTCTCTGCATAGTTGGTAAGACCTGGTTCCCCTTGCTTGTTTATGTACCAGACTACTGACATGTTGTCTGTCTGAACTGCAATGGTCCCTGGAGGAAGAAGGGGAGCAAGTGTTGCAACGCCAAGAACACTGCCCTCAACTCCAGAACATTGATGGCAGATTGTACTCCAGATTGGTCCATTCGCCTTGGACTGTCTGTCCCTGAAAGATGCCCCCACCCTATCAGGAAGCATCCGTGGTTATCTGCTGGCAGTTTTAAGCTCCTCCCTCGTGCAGAAGTGCAGGTCAAGGCTTCAGTATTTTCAATACATTGGGGAAAAACTTATTTCTGGACTTTGCTTAGTACTAATGAACGTACTCAGTCTGATTTCAGATCAGGCAGCATCACTGGGTGAGGATCTCCCTGTACCACTACAAATGACTTTTGCTCTCCAACATCAGTAGATGGTTAACACAGATGTGACAGGCTCTCTGAAGAAATCAAGAGAAAACTACTTCCTTTATAAGAAGAAAAGAAGAAGAATAAACGAACCGATACCATGGCCAGGGTAGAGATGTTTATTAATGGTTAATGCTTTTACAGGTAAACATCCTGCTTCATCAGGACTGATGATGGTCTGATTACGGAGTACGTTTACCTGTGAAAACGCTAACCATTAATAAACATCTCTACCCTGGCCATGTATCCGTTTTGTTTATTTTTACTATTTTCGTCTGATAATGTCTGTGTTTGGTTTAAATGGACCATTAATTCTAGTTGCAGGTGTTTGTTTATTCTGTACTTTCTTTATAAACTGTACCCTTTTCCAAATAAATTTTTTAATCTACACAGAATTTGCAGAGTCCACTAGGTATTTCCCTAAAGGATTATTTTACAAATACACCAATGCTTTTGCCTATAACGTTTAGCAGCTTGCTTGAACTTTCCCTTAGGTTCACAGTTGCTAACACTGATCTGGAACAAAAAAGAAAAAAACAGTGTGTTTAAGTTCTTGGGTGCTACCTGTGTACAATACTTGCCGACTGACAGCTAGAGCTATAACTTAAGCAGCCTGCTTGAATTTCCATGATGTTTACTTGCTTGATGCTGTGATACAGGACCAAAAAGAAAAACATTTATCTGTGAAATTCCTTAGGGCGTACTTGTGTGCCATACATACATTCTGATTTAGTCATAGCTGAAGATCAGAAACTTCACAAATACACTAATTCATCAAAGAAAAGAGCTGAAAATGAAATTCTGCTATACTGCATGTTAAAAATGTTCTACAGTTGAAAACATTATTACAACATTAAACTTATGTTGGTACTCACACAGAATAAAGCCACTTTTTAGTATTTCATATGAAGAGATCACACACACAAGGATAAACATTTAATCTTATGATTTACTGTTACAGTGAAAGTGTCGCTCCTTAAATGACGATAGTAATGTGGTTTTCCCTGTTCTCTGCAACTTCTGCAGATTCCTAGCAACAGAAAGTATAAATCTGGAAAGAAAGTTCTAAGTATAACAATAACAGAAGAACTTGCTTTTTGACAGCACATTTCAAGATCAGTATTTAAGAAATGCACAGACGTCTACCAAATCTCTTCCATGACAGAATATGTATTCATGTACTCACCATAACGTATCTTGTATCTCACCAGCTTTCTTTTAAAGTGCTTAAAATTCTAACCATCATTCTAAAAATAAAACAGTCACTGCATGAAAGACCAATTAAGACAAGACTAAGGGAACCACAGCAGCATAAATTAAATCAAAGTGACGGTCAAAACAGAAACAAGTTTATAATTATCTACTGTAGGGATCCAATGAACTCTTCTGTCAAGGTAATGGAAGAGCCTCCTAAAACATTCCTCCTTCCTTATTGTCTGAAGAAGTAACCAATTCCACAGAAATGGGGCTACATAGGCAACAAACCATTAGCCTGGTACTCCTAGCCTAGTTCTGGGAATGCACAACAGCACCACAACTTTGAAGACGGGCACAGGGAACTAACCTCTCTTAAGTAGAGGAGGCCCTGGTTATGCATACCTTGACAAATGAATACTAAAATCTAAAGTACATCCCTAACCTTATTAAAGGAATCACTCCAGATCCTGAAGCACAGGGGTGGGGGAAGAATATAAAACTCTTGAAGTGCAATTATATTTATGAACTTAACACAACTGTAGATGTTCCAAGTACATACACTGCTGCAGACCTGATTCTTGGAAATCCTGCCTGCAGAAGCCAGATGGTCAGCCTGACTCTTAGATCATCTTTCCCCCTTTTGGCATGGAGTACCCCCACCAGCTTGGCTCTTAGGACATCCTGAAATAATGTGACAGTGGCTGGTGCCATTTTCGGATCTTTCTTGCACTGGCTTGAGGAATCTTCCACAAAGGTGTCAGAGCATAAACCTCCCTAAAACCACTCCCAAGAGATAATGAATTTCAACCAGGGGACATCCACAGAACAATTTATCCAGGCTGTTGCTAAACCTTGATGAAGGGAAGTGTCTGATCTTTGGGAGGGGGGAGAAGGCAGTGAAAGTGGCAAAGGGTGATTTAGGTTACATACCCAACCTGCTAAAACCCAGACAAAAGAGGGACTAGTGGGAGGGAACTGATACTGCAGCAATGGATAAACTCAAACATCTACAAATGTGTGAGTGAAGTTCCTACTGCTGTAGTACTGACTACTGGTAAGACTCACAAAGTTAATGTACCAAACATTGGCTGGTACTAGGAAGAGGAAAGAACGACAGACAGTACAGAATGACCACAGCAAAACCTGCCTTGGTCCTGGAAGCACTGTTAGGTTCATAGGTGTTTACTAGGCTAATGACCACAAGGGCCTTTTTAAGCCTAGCCATGCATCCTAAATCTCTGACAAGTTCTGTTACCTTTGATAAGTGTAAACATGGGCCTTGGAGATGAACCATTTACAGGTTACCTGTCTGCATTAGAGACATAGGTGCCAAACCAGGAATGCATTTCTGGTTTCCCATCCAATTGTCCAATGCACTTGAATTGGGTTAGGGAGGAACTCTGCTTCACATGGATGGGGAGCCTGTTCCACAGACAGGGCCGTCTCTGGGATACAAACCTCTCTCTCCAGCACATCCTATTTATATCACAGGCAAGGTTTAAGTCTTTAGAACTGGTAATTCTGGCACTGTTTGTTTTGTGGATTTGCAGAAGGTCCATCAGAGTGGGGTCTGACAATGCCCTGTATGCCAGGTATAGGTCTCCCTTAAAAGCCTGTAGGAGACAGAATACAGGGATAGGACCTTGAGGCGGTCTGCATAGGACATATTACTTGCACCCTGTATTCTTTCAGTGAGGAACCTCTGTGGATATTCCAGTTGTTGGATGTGCCCAGTTAGGTACATACCAAAGGGGGCATTGTACTCAATGATAGGTCTGATGAATGCTGAATACAGTGGAACAATGACTTCCTTGGACTTAGATGCCATACTTTTGTTTATAAGTTGTGCAACATAGAATGATTTCCTCACCACTGTAGACACTTGATGATCAAAGGCTAGATTACTATCTGTGCGTGTCCCTAAGTCCCTGACTATTGGGTCAACTCTAAGGGGTGTGATGTCAATATGATAATTACCAGGACGGATGACTTCCCAAAGGATACTATTATGCATTTCTTGGTATTTAGTTTTAGTCCATGGCTCTGACACCAGTTGCTCGTCTGTGTCAGCCCCTCCTGGAGAACATTTGTGTTGGTGTGAGATTCAATGACAGCTCCTAATTTGCAATCATCTGCAAATTTAGTCAGCCAGAGACCAGACATTGGCCTTGACTTATGAGAAGTGCCAAAAAGACCAGTCCAAGAACTGATCCCTGAGGGACTCCACTTGTGACTGGCCTCTTTGTAGAGGTGGACTCCTCAATTCTAACTTCCTGGGTCCTGTCTGTGAGCTAATTGGCTATCCACCGGGTGAGATACGGGTTTGTACCTAACCTCTTCAGGATGACTCTGTCCATGTGAAAGACTGCAATGATCTCTGAGACAAGAGGTCTGAGCTCAAAATTTATTTTAACAGAGCTTAGTCTCACCAGCAATGCAGTTTTACAAGGCAGAAGTTTGAAGGAAACAGAAAAACCTCTTGAGTTTGTCAACAATGCCCGAGTGGGATATTGTGTCAAATCCCTTGGCTAGGTCAAAGTAGGTAGTGTGAACAATTTTGCCCTCATCCATTGCTTTGGTGACCTTCTCAAAAAAGTCCACCAGGTTGAGTAGGCATGATCTGCTCTTGACGAAACCAAACTGGGCTGGGTTCAGTGTCTGGAGGTTTACTATATCTCTGTTGATTATCTCCATAATAACTATTTCCATGGCTTTACATATAAGACTAGTGAGACTTATGGGTCTGTTGTTTCCAGAGTTTGTAGATAGCTCACCTTTGTGCAGAGGACATTGTTTATGTGATAATGTTTTAAAACGTTTTGTAGAAAAGATCAGGTTGCTGCTCCCACTATAAGTTGTGCCAACTCCTTTCAGGAAGGTAGTGGTAGTACAGTGACCCTAATATGGCCCAGAACTGTCTTACCATGGAAGAAGTAATAAAAGCGGATGGAATGTGCAACCAATTCTGACACGGTCTGCTCACTAACAGGTCTGTCATACTGGTCTTCAGCAAAAAAAAAAGTAGCTGATCAGATTTCCTGGAGTGCTTTTGATCTGTACACACAGTTACCTGTACACATCTACTGAGTGAAAGACTCCTTATGTCTTATTCTGAGGTGATGGGAAAAATACAGGGAGTTGAATAGCCTGGTTCAGAGACAACTCTGTCACCACCTCAAGCAAGGAAGAAAGGATTAGTCTTCAGGAAGACCCTGTCCATGTGAAAGACTGAAAAGATCTCGGAGACAAGAGGACCTGAGCTCAAATATTCTTTTAACAGAGCTTAGTGTCACCAGCAATACAGTTTTCCAAGGCAGAAGTTTGAGAGAAACAGAAAAAGCTGGCTCATTTACCACTTTAGGCATGTAAGAGGGGTTGACCTTCAGGGACACACTGTCCTTATGGAAAATAAGAAAAGGAGGAGCATCTACGAATGCCTGCAGTTCTGATACTCAGCATAAGTGACAGCAACTAACAAAATGGTTTTCCAGGTTCAGAATTTGTGTTGAAGATATGGCTGGCTCAAAGGGAGGCAGAGTGAACTTTTCCAGCACAAAGTTAAGAACCCAAGAGGGAAGTACAGGTTTTCTCTATGTTCAAGACCCAATTGTTTGACCTCAAACCTAGATGCAAAAAACATAGTGAGAAGAATACAGGCTGAGATGGCTACAAGGCAGCCTGTAATAGAAAAAGCAAGAGCATATCCTCAAAAAACGGAGGTCTGGAAGAGATAAGAATCCTATCATCCACAGGGTTAGGAGGAGGGATGATAGGTTAGAGTGAAACAACGAGCCCTTCTGTTGCACAAGTCTATTTTGTGGGGTAGCTTTTGGAGATTGCCCTTAGCTAAGTTACAGGGAAAGGGGAACCAACGAATGCTGCCTTGTCCATAAGGAAGTCACCAGTAGAATTTTTGTTTTTCCTTTTTGGATCTTTAGTAGAACTTTTGGTAGCAGAACTGGAGGGAAAGCATATAGAAACTTCTCTGCCCAGTGGAAGGAAAATGCATCCGTCTTCCAAGCCATAGGGAAAGCAGCCCTTGTGCAAAAGAGGGTTACTGCTCTCTGAGGCAAACAACTATCTATGGTATACCCTACCTGTGGGTATGTCTATGAAGACCTGTCTGGTGAGCATTCATGTGGGTTTTTGACAGACCTGCTGACACAGTCTGCCATGAGGTTGTCCTGGGACAAAATGTAAACTACTTGAAGGGATATGTCTGCCTTGATGGCTAGGTCCCAAGCAATCTGAGCCAATCTACATAATTGGTATAATCTGGTTCCTCCTTGCTTATGTACCACATGACCATTGTGTAGCCTGTGAATACTCTTAGGATGTTGTGGTTTTCAGAGATGGGAGTACAGTTGTAGGGCCTGAATGAGAGCCCTTATCTTTTTCAGGTTGATGTGCTCTTCCATGTGGCTGGACTGCCAACAACCCTTGATCTTGTGGATGTCCAACCATGTCCCCAAAGACTTGTCTGAGGAGTCTGCATACAGCTCTTGACTTGGAGTCAGTAACTTGAAAGCCAGGCCTGGATCGAGGTTCACCTGTGCCCACCCACCAAAGATCTCCTTCTTGAGACAAGGCATGAGAGAGATCTGTGTGTCCAGTGGTAAGAGTGTTGAGACCATGCATTTTTCAGGTACTGGTAAATTTTCCTCTTATGCAACTGGGCTGAAGGAAGCATTGCTATGCTTGCTTCCATGTAACCTAGTACTCTGAGAATCTCCCTGGCTGAACAAGCTTGGAGAGACAAGATGGACTGAAAGCAAGTTGTGAGGCTCTGTACTTTTTCCTGGGGTAAGAAGGTGTGCATTTTTTGTGTGGGTAGTCCAGAAAAACCCGACAGCCCCCCTTCACAGAAACAAAAACTAGATCCTGTGTAGGTTAAAGGGAAGATTTTTTTGAAAATGACAATGAACCTCAGTTGGATGAGGAGGGCGACAGTGAACTTAAGGTGCTGTAAGACCAGCTAAAGTAGCCTGTAATAGCATACTGTCTAGGTAGGAGAATATTTGTGTTTCCTGAGTCTCGTAAAAGGCTATAACTGGAGCTAGGAACTTTGTGAAAACTGTGGCAGTAGAAAGCCCAAAAGGCAAAAGCAGTAAATTGAAAATGTAATGAGCCGGTAGAGAACCTCAGGAATTTCCTGCAAGAAGGGGGATATGGGTAAAGCTGGCACACATCCTTCAAGTCCAAAGATACTAGAAATGCCTGTGAATGATACAGTGGAGAATGGTCTGAAGAAACAACATTCTGAAAGTATCTTGAGGAAGATTTTTGGTTGGGAGAGATCAGTTTGGGTCTCCACTGTCCTTTTCTTGATACCAGAAACAGTCGGAGTAGGATCTTCATAACACACGAACCAATTCACTGCACAAACCAAACCAAATAACTTCAAGATATCCACAAGCCACAGGACACGGAGCCAACTTAGAATCAAGGCAAAGTTTAATACGTTTTTTAAACGGAACAAATTCAACCAAGTGTTTTCACCCGGCCTCTGCCAGGCTTTTTCAAGGACTGAATGATATTACACTCCACAAATCACCACTTAAATAGTTCATATCCACATCAGCTGGTCAACAATTAATTAATTAAATCAATATTTTCAATTAACTTGGCATTTAGTTAAAATACAATATCCTTGACCTTAAAAATCAAATTCATCATGTTAAAACCTTACACATAAATTATTACCCCCCCATACCAAAATATATTAAAGTCTAGCTCTCCTCATAACACAAACGGAGTAAGAACTAGCTCTATTATGCCTCAGAACTGATATTACACTCCACAAATCACCACTTAAATAGTTCATATCCACATCAGCTGGTCAACAATTAATTAATTAAATCAATATTTTCAATTAACTTGGCATTTAGTTAAAATACAATATCCTTGACCTTAAAAATCAAATTCATCATGTTAAAACCTTACACATAAATTATTACCCCCCCATACCAAAATATATTAAAGTCTAGCTCTCCTCATAACACAAACGGAGTAAGAACTAGCTCTATTATGCCTCAGAACTGCAGGTCCCATAGGACGGAAGGGAAAAGGTTTAAATGACTGTGGGGAGAGTTGAAATGTCTATAAAGGGAGTTCCTTCCATGAGATACTGTAACTTTATTGATGATGGTAAGTACCGACTTGTCTGTTGTAATATTTTCCCAATCTGAAATGGAAAGAGAGAGTCTTTTTGAAAGGGGAAAGCAAGGGCAGAGGGGGAGAAGGAGGTGAGGACGGCAATCACACTCACTTATCTGTGAAAGGAGGCTGTCAAGATTTTCTGGAAATCTTTTCCTGGGTACCTTCTTGCATTTCTGAGAAAGGCCTATGTTCTCTAACAAAGGAGGTGGGCTTGGCAGAGTAATTCATCTGGTATTGGGGCACAGAAGGACTTGGTGCAGCCCTTCACAGTTTTAACTTGCTCCTGCAAAGGTTTGAAAAAGCTAGCTGCCTGTTGTCCAAACAAAACGGCCCTGTCTGAGGGTGGAATCTAGGAGTTTAGCCTTGAAATTTTCAGGTAGAGGCTGCTTACACTGTTTATACATATCTCCTGATGACTGAACCAGTAGCAGCTGCCTCGAAAAGGCCTCAACAGCATAACAGCTACATTTTATACTATGCCTAGCCACTTGAGTGGCCTGATTTACCAAGGATGAAATTTGATGCTTGGAGTCTGTGCCCAACATGTCAGCCACAGCCTTGGTCAGATTGTTAAATGACAAAACGTATCTGGTTATCTGGGTCCGATTGTTAATGACCCAAACGGCAGGGTAGCAGTATAGACTCTTTCCCCCCACGTCCATAGCCCTACTGTCCTTGTCTGAGGGTAGGGCATTAGCATCTGGCAGTGGCTTAGAAGGCTTGTTTGAGGCTAAGGAAGCAGCTGAAAGGTCAGCTACAGGATTCTTAAAAAGAAACTGAAGACTGTCTGGAATTTTGTAGAATCTATCAGGACTTGTGGGAGCAGGGGGTTGAGAGTCTGGAACTGTGGACATGGATGTGAAAGTGTCCAGAAAAGTCTCTAGGACTGGAGGTACAGAAGGTGCTGGGGTGCCCACCTCTAAAAGGCTGCAGTATATCTTTTGGACATCAGAGATTTGCTTAGATTCCTAATCAAAGTGTTTCATCATAACTTAACATGGTCTCTCTGAAGGATACCTCTTCCACAGGGAAATCAGGAAAGAGGAAAACATCATCTGAGGGCACCTGTCCAAGAAAGAAAATTTTCATCCCAACAGGAAAATTCCACAGTAATCTTTTGTGGACTGGGTGGAACTGAAAAGAAAGAAGGTTTTAAGAGCATAATGTCCGTAAAAAAGCCCTGAGAAAAGTCCATCCACTCCTTCTCCATAGCAGAAGGAAAAAAGTGAACACGCCTGGTTTTCTAGTGTTTTTTTCTTAAGGGTGGTGTCCACTTGAACCAAACTGAGAGATTATGACCTCTTATGTACCTCTATTAGTAATCCAGGAATTTCTTCAAATACTAGACTCTGAGGGAAGCCCTCTTGCCCCTCTGAAATAATGATCCTCATTTTCCCCTTTCTCGGTCACAGTAGCAGTCAATTCAGACGTGGGGTCCTCAGATGCCATACCAGCCTCTGACCATGTTACATTAGAGGGTATCCGAGATCAAGTCTCATGTACCATGGGTTCAGTACCCTCAGCAGGTACGTTAAGAGTCTGACTGCATTTTAGGCTTTAGCCTCTTTAGCTTTTTCTTGGGAATGGAAGGTACGTCAGGTGTGCAGGGATCCACCATCTTAGACTGGGCCAATCATTTTAAAAGTTGAGTCTCTGAAATCATATTCAAGGATGTGAAATGGGACTGTGCTGTCTAGGGAATGAAGGACTGGCATATAGAACAGGATCTGTACTCATCTTTCTCCCCCAGGCAAAATAGGCACTGGGAATGGAGATACCCGTATGGTACCTGCCTACCGCTCTCGCACTGCCCCTCCTAGCTGACATCTAACAAAATCAGAGAAAACAGTATAAACAAGGAGGGTTCTCCAAAGGAGAACTTACCTGAATCAGAGAAGGCTTACTCTACAAATGACCCTACGAAGATCATACAGATGGGTGTGAAACCTGTGTTTGGACAAGCAGAGAGACAGACAGAGGATTTACGGTCACATCTCCTAATATACCCCCTATGCTCACAAGCTGAGGTCATACATCAGACATATCCTTTGGGAAGGTGTAGGCTTTGGTACCCTGGTTGGACATCAGCGGTGGAAACTCCTGATCTGTTCAGAATACTGCAACAGTAATTTCATTCAGGCCATCTAGTGACACCTATGCTGAATTTGGGTCATGGTATCTGTTACTGCACCATAAGGAGAACATTTTCCACTTGTATAGGAGCGATTACCTTGAATCAGGGTTTTCTGCCCTCCCTCAAAGTACACAACACACTCCCAGAAAACGTGCCTGAAGCAGGTTGGTGCTAAATCATTCACATGGTCAGCCTTACAGTTTTTAATCTGTGCTGGACTAAGATAACATAACTATATATGTAAATTACGACAACAGCAGTAGCTTGCTGCAGTAGTCCTTACTAAGGGAACTTGGCTGCTAGGTATCCCTACACATCTGGCTTGACTTTTACAGTTCAAGACCCTTCCTCCTTTGAACATTATACGAGTGGTCCCCTAGTACATCCAAGTGTGCCTGTAAAAGATGGGCACCCTCCTATAGTCTTTTACCACTTTCTTGCTCAGAACTGCTGACAAAGTCCCCTCAAGTGAAGATTTAGGCCAAGAAAAAAGTATGTAGTTTGGAAGAGACAAAATACACCTCCCCTGATCCAGGACAGAAAACAATGTGGAAGAATGGGGGCACAGATATTCCTCCAACCACTGTCCAGGACAGAGTATACCCAAGGCCTTTATGAACTTAGACAAAAATGGGAAGAAGGACAAGGAAGGTAAATGTCTCTACCCCGCAAGCCAACAGAGATCTTAAGTCACTTTGAAAAAAATCAGTGGGATGGTCTATAGGAATTGGCACTGCAACATTTATCCATTTGATTATCTAACACTGTAGCAAGTTACCTACACAGCTGTACTGTTTTTTTTTTATTTAGGTTACTGTTGCAGTAGTCCCTACTAGTGAGATAATTCCCAGAACTTTATGGTACATGGGTGGTGCTCCAAGAAGAGTGGCTAGGGTTCAACAATGCTTTGCAAAATTGCCACAGCAACACATGCCTTAGCCCAAGAGTGAAAATCCAGCTCACAATGTTTGTAGACAGTGTGAGATGATATCCAAGCTGCAACTTCCAGAACAACTTGAATGTCCACTCCTTTTAAGAATGCCTATGTAGTATTTTTGTTTGGTCACTGGCTCATGCTTCTTTTCAGCAAAGGAGATAAACAACTCTTTACTTTTCCTTAACCTCATGGTTCTGTGTAGGTGCTACCCAAGTTGTCAGTGTACATCCAGAGTACGTAGGATTCTCTCCCCCTCACTTGAGGGCTTAGGAAGAAGGCTTGCAGCTGAACGGTCTGGTTATCAGTGGATCCTGTCACTACTTTGGGCATTAAAAAAGAATGCTTGGTTCTTGGGCTCACTCTATCCTTGTGAAAGATTAGGAAAAGTCCTTTGCACATCAACGCCTGTAAGTTCAGAAACACTTCCTAGCTGAGGCGATGGCTACCAGCTGAACACTTTTCTAGGTTAAAAAAATTGGCAGATATAGATGCAGCCAGTGAAAAACAGATATGGGTCAAGTTTTTCTAAAACATAACTTAGCTCCCCAGGAAGAAGCTGTTCTTTATCTAGGGGGTCTAAAGTGCATAACTTCCTTCAGAAACAGTTATACTGGCATCAAGCTAGCCAAAGGCAGATCTAGTAGGAGGGCAGGCTGAAAGAGCAGACAGATGCACTTCAATTCATGTGTATGGCAAGCCTGTCCCTAACAGCTCCCTGAGGTATTGGAAGATCAGAAAAATATCTACAACTTTAGGTCTTGTCCTCTGTACTGGCACCAGTGGTAACAGTGGGAAAATCTTTTCCATCTGGACATGTATTACTCAAGGAATATACTCTACAAGTTGAGTACTAGTGCCTGAAAAGTATCAGGACAGAATCATCCATGCAGTGAGCTGCAATGTCATCAGAATGGGGTGTATTGGGGATCTTCTGTAAAGTGTTAGGTCCCCTTTTGCTGGCAGTACCTGATGCATCTCCTGAACATTTCCAAGATGGGAGAGAACCAACATTGCCTGGGACAAAAAAGGTGTTATCAATAGCACTGTAGGCTTCTTTTTCATCACTTTCTGGATCATCCTGGGGAGTAAAGTAGATGGGGGAATGCATACAGAAAGAGGCACCTCCTAAGTAGATGGGGTCTTCTGCCAGAACGCATGTGCAACGTGCTCTTGGGCAGAACGTTTCTAGTTCTGTTTGCCTCCTAATTGCCTTGCAAAAGGGTGAATTAGACAGGGATGTAGATGTTTTGTGCTTGTTGTTTAATCTGCAATTGACAGCTGCTTTTGCTGTGGTTTTCCATTAAGAAATTCCAGGATCATCCATTTTATGGCAGAAAGTGTTTACCTAATTCTCACATTTTGGAAGCACTCCAGAAAGCTCAAAGTGTGGTTGTTTATTGCCTAGAGAGCATAGGAGTCAGTTTACAAAGTTTTTCTCTACTATAAACCATGCAAGTTTGTAAGGTTTTGTTCATTTACAGACAGCTCTGCAATACTTGGCATTTCATGTGCATCCAGAGTCATCCAATCCAAGATAAGAACATTTTCTTGATTTATCACACTTGTACTTGCTTTTTATAGTGATCACCACTGTTTTTGAGAATATTTAGAGCAGTTATTTTATTTTGCGGCAAAATAGTCATCTTTTGCTCAATTCTGATTTGCTCAATTTTCTAGTTCCATTTGCCTTCCATTCACCTTGCAGAAGGACAAATTTGCCACAGATGTAGTTGTTTGCTGCTTGCTGTTTAATCCGCACTTGAGAGCTGCTTTTGCTGTGCTTTTACATCAAGAAATTCCATGATCATCCATTTTGTGGCAGAAAGTGTTTATCTGTTTTTTCTGACATACAAGGCACTGTAGGAAGTTCAAAGTATGGTTGTTTACTGGCTAGAAGGCATAGGAGTAAGCTTTCAGGGCTTTTTTTCTCTGCTATAAATTAGGCAAGTTTAAGCGGAGCTGCCCACTGGGCAGCAGACTTTAGCAGTGCCATGCACAGTAGCAAACACCCAGACAGTAAAACTTGCCTATTAACTTATGATTAGGTCCAAAACCTTTTAAACAGTTTTGCATTGTGTGGAACTGAGCTCAGGGCAGCTAGCTTGCACATCATCAAACAACACTACTACAGCCTAGCGCTACATAACATTTTGCCCTTAACCCCCCCCGAAGTACCCTAGAAGACCCCTCTTAAAACCCAATCTTTAATCCTCAACAGTCCACCCTACTATAGGTCCAGACCACAGGATATGCCATTTCCAAACGTCTTTGTGGCCAGTTTGGTAGATTTGGGCATCCTAAGGCAATGTAGCAATTCTCTCATGTTTTCAACCAGTTGATCATTAAACAAAACACAACATGCGAGAAATGTAAATGCACACCTTCGTTGAAGGCAAAACTCTCGCATACTACCAAGGTTGTAAGGTATACCCACACAACATCCCTCAAGTCACCAGAGATAAGGTCCCTCACCATTGTGCATCACACAGATTTCCCACTCACCAGGTTAGACAAACAGAAGATAATGGTTAGCAGCATTTCTGGAGCCAGGATGTGCGATATCAGGCATGCACTCAAGTCACTACACTCCAGGTACCAGTACGATTGTATCATAATACATGTGGGTGTAAATGACCTGAGACATACCTCATTGGACTACATGGAAAGGGACATAATGAATCTCTCAGAGTACGAGTCAGATATGAGCCTTGCATTGAGCAGTATTTTACCTTCATAAAGGATAATGTCACAGTATGAACATATGACTGATTCTAATAATTGGTTTAGTTTCTGGTGTCAATCCACAGGAATGTAATATCTGTTAGCATGGGATGGCATGGTGAAAAGACCACTTTGCTTTGAAGAGGATGGGGCTGCACCTGCCCCCCCCCCCCCCCCCAGCCATTTGTAGGAAATGCCAAACAGACAAAACTATCAACATTGTGAAAAAATCTACAAGCAACCATAAGGTGGTACTGCTCAATGCTACGAGCCAACACAAAAAACTAAACACCCTTCAAGCCCTCTTCACTCTGGAGAATGTAGACCTCTGTGCTGTGACTAAACCTGGTTTAAAGCAGTAGAAAATACTCCAGCAATCCAAGGCTTCAGTGCCTGCCACATATTCAGACCAACAGCAGCACAGACTGGGGCCAAAGGTGGAGGTGTCTCGATCTACATTAGCAACAACCATACGTCCAGGTTGGCTAAACAGGATGATACAATGGAGCTCGTCCACTTACAAGTCACCATAGATAAGGTCCCTCACCCTATCTTGGCTAGCTACAAGTCACTATCTATGCCCCTATAAGTCTCATGATACTTACCTAAACCTGCTACAGGTACTCACCATCCAACCAAACATCCGCTTCATGGGTGACTAACTACCCCTCTACAGACTGGGAAATGTACACTGCCTCAAACTCATAAGCACAAAACATTTTCTGGACTTTAGCACAAACACCCTGGAACAGATGGTGCATGCTCCAACCAGAGGATCAAACATACTGAATCTGGTACTCACCAACATGGGAGAGTGTTGCAATATAGCCTGTAGCATTTCCCGATGATCTGAAAGGATCACGAGTACTATGTTATGGATTCCCACTCCTGGGAGACATAAGAAATGGTCTGCCATTTTTCTGGAGAGATTGTGTTGGGAAGTTGGATAGGAAAGAGGGAATCTGTAAAGTCATAGCTGTTTTAGAGGAGTCGGTCCTGAATGCCCCTCCCCAGGGTTCCTTTTATTGCCCCCCCCCCCATCGCTCTCGCTTTTTAAAATGATGTTTTTCCCTCTTTAGTCTGTTTAACTTACTCTGATATAAAATGGGTCAGGCTTGGAAGGGCAATTTCTGTCATATTGTAGTCTGTGTGGGTAGAACAGTTGCTTTACGATCCACATAACCTTTCCATTCTCTTGAAGACTTCACAAGCTAGGTTCCCACACAGTAGGTTCTTTGTAAAGGGGGACACTGTGAAGCTAAGCACTGACATCATCCAGCAGGGGATTAAGCCTCAGCCAGACAGTTTTCTTAATCAGAGCCAGTGGCTACTGCCTTGGAAGTTTCATCACAACAGAATCACAGCTACATATAATGGAGTGTTTTGATAGATGACAAGCAGTCCATGAGAACAATTTAATCCTCAAATCAGCATCAGATACATCCCCAGTCTTCTCTCTTAGGTAATCAAGGATAACTGTCTGGAACATGGTCATGCGCATTTGTCAGTCAACTGTTGGAAGGCCAAGACAGCAAACATTTACATCATCTTCTCAAATTTATCCAAAAACATTCTTCCTGGTGACAAGAAAAAGAAGGCAAGAGCAGGAACTAACACAGACCCTCTGGCACTACTGTTGGAATCACCACTGGATTCCTGTGTTAAGTACGAGTGTCTTGTATCCTGTACAACCTAGCTGGTTTGGTTTCTTAGCTGTAGGGAGTTGAAAGTCAGGTTCCTGGGAGGCTGGCAAGAAAAACTTCCTCTAAATGTTCCTAGGACAGAATGAATGGCCACAATTTTAGTGCTTCTAGCCCACATATATCAAACTATCTTTATGAACCTCAGATGCTTCTCTACTGTCCCCATTTGAAGACATTCTTCAACCTACTAAGAATTTCTCCAAAGGAAGTCTCCTCAGAGGTAGATGAAGTGGAAAAGGTGCTGTCGATCAGAACCATATCCAATAGAGGAAAAGCATCTGAAAATAATAAAATTTCATTCATCTCCTTCACTTACTTGTTACTTGGGTGTAGGAGAGTTCTCTCTTCCTTTTGAAGGGGACCCTTGACACTGAAGGTTCACTGCCTAGCTCCAGGGCCTGCACAGTCTTCAGTATGTCTTGCACCAGGATGAAGGGGGACTTGGGTAAAAGGAGAAAATAAAATGAAAGTCCCACTGGACACCAGCTTAAACATCTCCCAGGAAGTGCGGATATCTTCTTTTCTAGGTCATTTTCATTGGGACAGCTGCTCAAAAGTCCTAAGCTGTGTGTGGAAAAGCCAGACATCTACTCTAAACCTTTTGGCCTCTTCCCTGACTAAAATGGTGGAAGTTCCACCTTTACCATCAGGAACAACCACATGGACTCCTCTGCAAGTGACTTGGGTTGTGCAGTGAAGGAGGAATTTGCAAAGGATTGGTGTGATTAGAGGAGTCCAGTTCCGTAGTCTATGTTCTCCAAAGGGGTATCGACAGAAGACTGTAGAACTGTAAATGCCCAGTCTGGGGGCTGCAAAAGTGTCACATCTGAATTGGTACACTTGGATTTATCCCAGACTGACTAGAAATTTTGAAAGGTTGCATTTTCATCTCATGAGTCCATTTCTACCTTCTCTCAATTTCTTTTTGGGGGAGGTGGGAGAAAAAAAGATGACCCAGTCACCATCACTGACAGGGCTAAGGTCCAAAGTCTCTTCTGCTCAGTGCATTCGTGAAGGGACTATACCCTTCTCTGCAATGTTGTTTTTTTTTGGGGGGTGGGGATGGTGGTGAAGCTTTGGCAGACATTTCAGAGCTGGATGTTGTGATCAGCTCCAAGGCAAAAAGCACAGCAAATGTGAAAGTCCTTATGAGGGATTTGCCTATCACAGTCGCATCTCCCTTTTATGAAGCTAGACACAAGTTATGCAGATGTAATGAAACTGTTCCACCTACCCAGTAGACAATATGATAGAAATTAACCTTCCAAGCCTGAATTATTTTATCTCAGAGTAAGGTTAAACAGACTAAAAAAGGTCAGTTTGAAAGAGATAACGAGGGGATAATAACGCAAAACCTAGGGAGGGTGGTCAATAAGAAAAACAGCAAAATACACTGCAAAATGATCAGTACCCAACAGTAAAATATAGAGGAATAATGGGCTCCCCAACAGGGTACTTAATCTGCTATGAAACTAAACAAAAGTGCATAGGACAGTCGTCTTCTTCTTTTGGCTTTTCCCAGTTAGGGGTTGCCACAGCGGATCACTTGTCCACTCATGATTGGCAGTGGAGTTTTACAGTGTTGAGTTGCCAGCCCGCGCCCAACCTTCCACAGAAGGCACACACACACTCACACCTAGGGCTAGTTCAGAGTGTCCAATCCACCTACAGCATGTCTTTGGGATATGGGAGGAAACCCATGTGACTACAGGGAGGACATGCAGACTCCGCACAGAAAGAATCCCAGCAAAAGTGCACAAGACAGTGAATGCTGCAAATGATGTTCACTACAAATGGGCATCTGCACTAGCAAACTCAAGCAAGAAAGCTCTAAAATGGGGAAAGCGTAAGAATTTCTTATACTGGACATGCTTGGACGCACTAGTGGCCAGATGCATGCAGTGCAAACTGGATAGGATCCTACACTTTAGAAGATGGGCCAGAAATATGGGTTCACTTAGCAGCCAAGTCCCAGAAATAAGGACTACTTCAACAGTGTTCTACATGAAGAACACTCCCCGTTTTAAGATAAGGGGTCCACATACAGGAGTAACATGATGAATTCTTCCTTTACTAGAACCAGCACACACAATAACCAATACTGCCTCAGCCAGAATGCAGCTACAAATAACAGCCTGCTCTGTTCTTCACCTTCTGTAACACCACAGGGATCAAGAGAATTGGATGGAAGGTGTGTAGAAATAGGCCTGACCTGTTTATGAAGAAAGCATCTGTTGCCCAGCCTGCCACTGTTAGTATTCTGATGAAGTACATGATCAGGTGCTGGTATCCTGGTGGAGTATTTGCCTAGATGTTTGTTTTCTGGTGATGGAAAAAGTTCTACTTCTGGCACACCACTCCTGTAAACTATATTCAGAAAATTACAGTTGTGTACACTTACCATAAATGTAGATGTTAAGAGTGTATTCACTGTTGCAGTCATCACATTTGGGTTATCTGCCTGCAGGTAGTACTCAACCAGCCTGAATACCAGAGTCTTCGGATTTCTGAGTCGGATGTTGTCTCTTCTACCATGACGTCCGGTCGTCAGGGGTATAAAACATGCAGCCGATGCCATTACATCAGTTTTTCTTGCCCCAGATATCAGGTGCCCCCAAAATGGGAAGCAATTATATGTTATTGTACACCTCCATCAAATAGCAAATACACCAGAAAAACTAAATATACCAAACAAGAAGGAAAGGTAGAGCCCAGAAAAGTCAGGGGGCTGGAGGGAGGGTAAAGTACAGTTGTGTACACTTACCATAAATGTAGATGTTAGAGTGTATTCACTGTTGCAGTCATTACATTTGGGTAATCTGCTGGCAGGTTACCCTCAGTCGGCCTGATTAACAAATTCTTGGGTCCTGCTTCGGTTGCTGTCCCTTCTTCCATGACGTCAGGTCATCAGGGGTATAAAACATGCAGCCGACGCCATTACATCAGTTTTTCTTGCCCCAGATGTCAGGTGCCCCCAAAACAGGGAGCAAATAAAATTAAAAAACACAAATATACCTCCATCCAAAAGCAAATACACCAAAAAGGCTTTTAAGCATAGTAAAAGAAGGTAGAGGTATAGTCAGAAAAAAACAGGGGGCTGGAGGGAGGGTAAACCAGGACTGCAACAGTGAATGCACTCTAACATCTACATTTATGGTAAGTGTACACAAATGTACTATGTTCTTTGTGTTTCACTGTTGCAGTCATTACATTTGGGTAGATTCCCAAAGCTATGGTTGGGAGGAGGAATTTATATAGCATTAGGACCAGCTATAAGGCCCTGCAAGACAGCAGCGGCAAAGCCAGCTCTGGATTTAGAATTAGAACTGGTAAATGAGAATGCTTGGTGAAAGTATGCACAGAACTCCAGGTAGCAACTTCTAAAATATCCCTGGTGGGAACACCTCTGAGAAAGGCTGCAGAAGCAGATGCAGCCCTGGTGGAGTGAGATCGGATTTGTTTTGAAATAGCCTTCCCCTCTGCCCCAGCAGCAAATGTTCTATCCAAGTAGAATCTAAGTTGTCTGTGCACGTCCAAGGAATGCAGAATCCGTTCACCTTTGTTCTGTGGATTTGGAAAGAAGGTTGGCAAATTAATGGACTGAATAAGAGCCACAGTGGAAACCACCTTGGGCATGAAGGATGGATTGGTCCTTAGAGATACCCTGTCTGCATGAAATATGATGAAAGGCTCCACTGCCATAAGGGCCTGTAATTCAGATATCCTTCTAGCTGAAGTGATTGCTAAAAGGAAGGCTGTTTTCCAAGAAAGAAATTTTAAGTCTGCAGTAGCAGCTGGCTCGAAAGAAGGTAGAGTAAGTTTCTCCAAAACAAAGTTAAGGTCCCAGGCAGGGGTAGGAGCTCTCCGGGGTGGTCTCAAGTTCTTTGCCCATCTGAGATGCTGCTTGAGCAGGGGATCAGAAAAGAGGGGTGGGTTCTGTGTTATAGTGAGTTGAAATATCTGAAGCATGGATTTTAACAGAGGAAAAAGACAGGGCCTTGTGAAGCATCTCAGTTAAGTATTGCAAACTCTGAGGTAAATTGGGAGCTGCTGTGCCAATCCCTAAAGACTGGTTCCAAGCACAGAATCTTTTCCCATTTGTTAGCACAAAATTTTCTAGTACTAGGTCTTCTCGCCTCCAAGATGACATCCATCGCAGGTTTGCTGAGGGATGCTAAGGATGAATTTAAGTGATTAGCCAAGCTGCAAGGTTCAATGTTGGAAGCTGATGGTGCAGAATTTGGTTCTCCTGCTGAGACAGCAAAGAAGGTGTCAGAGGCAGGTGCATGGTGATATTTGTGACACACTGCGCAGGAGCGGGTACCAGTGTTGGTGTGGCCAGTCTGGAGCAATCAAAAGCATTCTTGATTTGTCCTGTTTGACATTTAACAGAACTTTGCAGAGTAGAGGCAGAGGGGGAAAGGCATAGACTGACAGGTTTTTCCAGCTGAAGGACAGAGAATCCCACTTTCCAGGCTTTTTTGTGGGAAGTCCTTGTGCAAAATTTGTCCAACTGGTAGTTCTGGGGGGAAGCAAATAGATCTATATCTGGGCTCCCCCATTTGCTTGTCAACATGTTGAAAATCCTTGGTTCCAGTTTCCACTCGTGTGGGTCCATGAGATTTCTGCTAAGTCCGTCTGCCAGTGCATTCAATTTTCCTGGCAGGAATTGAGCTTGTAGGTGTACTTGGTAGCTCAAGGCCGTGTTCCACAATGCCATGGCTAGTCTGCAGAGGGGGTAGAAATGTGTACCCCCCCCCGCTTGTTTATGTACCATATAACTGTAGTGTTGTCCGTCTTCACCATTAGTTGTCCTGGAAGAATGTAGTCCTTGAAGGCTGTCAGAGCATTCTGTACAGCTAACATTTCTTTTTGATTGAAATGTGGCTGCATTTGATTTGGGTTCCATTTGCCCTGAATGCACTTCCCTGCCAGGTGAGCCCCCCACGCATAGTCTGATGCATCTGTAGTTAGGGTTTGGGCAGCAAGGGGTAGTGTGAATGGCAGTCCCTTGTTTTGGTGACAGGCCTCTCCCCACCATAGGAGCTCCAGGCACAGGCAAGGTATGATAGGAATAATTGTTTCCAGGCTGTGACAATGTTGAATCCATAGACTTTTTTAAGTACCACTGTAGTTTCCTCATATGCAGTCTTGCATATGGAATTAGAAGAATGTAGGAGGCCATAAACCCCAAGGCTTGCAGTATCCATCTAGCAGATGGCAGGGTTTTTGTGGCCACTTGTTTGAAGAAGTTACCAAATGAATTTGCTTCTCTGGTGTGAGGAAAGCCATCTGGGCAGTTGCCTTCAAGCTTGCACCCAGGAATGTAATCTGTTGGGATTTCTTTTCGTTTATGGTGTACCCCAGACAAGTTAGAACCTTTTTTACAAAGCCAGATGATTTAGAAGAATGCCCTGGTTTTCTGCCTGAATTAGACAATCGTCCAGGTATGGATATATTTGAATATTTCTTTGCCTGCAAAATGCAATTACTGGAGCCAGGCACTTTGTGAATACCTTGGGCACAGTAGACAAGCCAAAGGGCAGTGCAGAGAACTGATAATGCAAGAAGCCTGCGTTGAAGCATAGGTATCGTCTGCAAGATTCCCTGACTGGGATGAGCAGGTATGCTTCTTTTAAATCTAGAGTTGCCAACCAGGCATCTTTGCCTAGCATAGGAAGTAACTGGTGAAGAGTCAGAATCTTGAATTTTGGAATGTCCAGAAAGGTGTTTAGAGCAGATAGGTCCAGAATTGGACACCATGATTTGTCTTTTCTGGGTACCAGGAAAAGCCTGGAATAGAAACCTTGTCCCTTTTCCTGTTCTGGTACCAGTTGGATAGTCACCATGTTTAAGAGGGTAAAGTACTTGTTTTTGAGCCTCTGCCCACTGATTTGGGGGCAGGTCTGGCCACCCGTTTGATGTTGGCAACATGTGGAAATGAAATCTGTATCCCTGGGACACTATATTTTAAACCCATTTGTCCTGGGTTATGAGTTCCCAGTTTTTTGCATGAAGAGCAATATTTCCCCCCAAAGGGGCGGCTAAAAGGTAAGTGCTTGCTAATTTTAAAGGAAAGTCATTGAGACTGTTTACCATAGGGGGGTGTCTTGTTATTTCCAGATTTGGAAGTGGAGGCTCCCCATTGCATACTTCTGAGTCCCCTGGGACTGAAACCTGGTGCTTTTGGTGTGTCTGGGTTTGGCTTGAGAGGATCTGGAAGGAGCTGGAAAAGACCAATTCTTAGAGGGCCAGTGCCTACTAAATCTTGGAGGTTGCACTTGGAAGAAATATTTTACAGTTTGCATAGATTTAGCTTCATCTTCCATCTTTTTTAAAACTTCTTCAGCCTTATTGCCAAACAGGCGGTCCTGATTTAAAGGAGCATCCAACAATTTCGCTTTAACATGATCAGGCAGAGATTGCTCCTTAAGCCAAGCATGCCTTCTAAGCACAGACCCAGTAACAGCAGCCCTGCAAGAGGCCTCTAAAGAATCAAAACCACAGTATGTTTTCCAACTTGTTCAGCTGAATGCAATAAATCCTGTAAATCTTTAATTTCCACACAGTCAGAAATCAACATTTTCTGTTTAAGCAGTCCAATAATATGCTGTTGATAATTTAACATATGAAATTGGCAGTTTAAAACCCTGATTGCCAAGGTTGCAGAAGTATAAACCTTTTTACCCCATCTATCCAGTGCCCTGGAGTCTCTATCAGAAGGGGTAGGATTTTTAGCAGTAGAAGCCTTAATGCCCTTAGGCCCCTGAGAAATGGTTTCAGGATCTGCAACAAGATTTTTGAAAAGGAACTTGTGGGACTCAGGAACCCTGTAGTATCTGTCAGGTTTACTAGGAGATGGAGGCAGGGAATCAGGGGCCATACTGGATTCTGAAAACACATCAACAATGGCTAGCACAGGAGGTATAGCCAAAGGCCTATGCTGAGGTAGAAGAAGAAAATCCCTAAGCCACTTTTTTAAATCAGAAAATTCCTGACTTTCCCAGTGAAAATGCTCCCTTAAGGTATGTAAAGTTTCCCCAAAAGAAAAGTCCTGGGGGGGGGGGGGGCAGAGGGAATGGAATCCTCTACATCAGAATCCTCATAAGTAGGTATGAACAAATCCAGGTCATTAAAAAAAATCAGAAGAAACACAGTCCTGATCAGATGATTCATAGTCAAGCTCAGCCCTAGGCCTCTTAGAAGGGGGGGTGGGTGGTTGACTACCCCTGATTAGAGTAATTAGATCTTCGGCCATTTTGATCATTTGTTTTTTAGGCATGGGGGCCTGAACATGTGGCCTGGGCGTCGGCTTTTTAGACATAGATCGAGATTTAGGCCTTAGTATTGAAGGTGGAGTTGGTTTAATATGCAAGTCTGTAGGCCTGAACACACCCTCAGAAGCTGGTGCCTGCACAGCAGCTCCAGACCCATCCAAGGTACAGACATCCGCAGATTCCATAGGTGAAGTATCTCGCAGCATACCAGACTCCGAATGGGTCTCAGTAGAGGCCTGTGAATCTGAAGTAGCAGGTATCAGGGGCTGCGAAAGCGCCTCACTGAGTACTGGCGAACTGGCGATTGGCTTAGGAGAAGCGTCTTCGGCAGCTTTGGACCTAGGAGGCCAGTCTTTACCGTTGTATTTTTTCATAATGTCGGTAGTCGGATGGCTTACCAAAGACATACCAGGATAATTGAACCGAGCACCAAAATATTTAGAAGCGAAAATATACCAACGACGGATAGTTCGTGGTTTAAATAAGGCACAAAACCGACAGCGAGGTACGTTGTGGTCAGGGCCTAGGCTAGGAATACAGTACGAATGAAAATCTTTATGAGGTATTTTCTTTCCACAAGTAATACAATTATTTACATTTAATGACATCGGTTTAGAGCAAGAAAAAGTTTCCCAACAGGGTACTTAGCTTTTAGTTGAAGACTTCAGTTCTAAAACTCGAAAATGAAAATTTCCGTAGTCGGCCAACTGGCACTTGTGAAATGCTTCTGCTTCAGGTACCGCATGGCAAGGAAGATGGATGTAATGGCGTCGGCTGGATGTTTTATACCCCTGACGTCATGGAAGAAGGGACAGCAACTGACACAGGATCCAAGACTTTGTTAAATCAGGCCGACTGAGGGCTACTGCAAGGAGATAACCCAAATGTGATGACTGCAACAGTGAAACACGAAAAACATGTGATAGTGCACGAAGCCTGCTCTGAAGCGTAGGTATCTTCAGCAAGATTCCCTTATTGGGATGTGCAGGTAGGCTTCCTTTAAATCCAGTGTCGCCAACCAGGCATTTCTGCCTAGCATAGGAAGCAGCTGATGAAGAGTTAGCATTTTGAATTTTGGGATTACCAAAAAAAGTGTTTAGGACAGACAGGAATTGTCTTTTCTGGGTACCAGGAAAAGTCTTGTGTAGAAGCCTTGCCCCCATTCTTCTTCTGAGACAGGTTGAACAGCCCTGATGCTTAGAAGAGAGAGAACTTGCTTTTGAGCCTCTGCCCACTGATTTGGGGGTAGGTCTGGCCAACCATTTGGGGTTGGTAAGGAGTGGAAGTGGAATCTGTATCCTTGGGAAACTATATTTAAAACCCATTTGTCTTGGGTAATGAGTTCCCAGTTTTTTGCATGCAGGGTGATCTTTCCCCCTAAAGGGACAGTCAGCTGGGCAGGGCTTGGAAGGTTTAAAGTTAAGTCATTCTGACAGTTTACCATAGGGGGGTGTCTTACCACTTCCAGCTTTGGAAGTGGGAGCCGCCCACTGCTTGGGCCTGTGAGTACCTTGGGACTGAAGCCTGGGTGTTCTGCTGGTTCTGGGTTTGGACTGAGAAGGCCTGGAAGAGGATGGAAAGGACCAGTTCTTAGAAGGCCAATGCCTACTAAATCTGGGAGGCTGTACTTGCAGGAAATCTTTAACAGTTTGCATAGATTTAGCTTTTTCCTCCATCTTAAGTACTACTTCTGCTTTGTTGCCAAACAGGCGGTCTTGTTTTAAGGGTGCATCCAGTAATTTAGCTTTAACATGATATGGCAAAGATTGCTCCTTAAGCCAAGCATGCCTTCTAAGCACAGACCCAGTGACAGCAGCCCTGCAAGATGCCTCTAATGAATCAAAACCACATTGCAAAGTATGTTTTCTAACTTGTTCAGCAGAATGCATTAAATCCTGTAATTCTTTATTTTCAGCACAGTCAGGAATCAATATCATTTTCTGTTTAAGCAATCCAATAATATGCTGCTGATACCCTTAACATATGAAACTTAAGGCCCTAATGGCCAAAGTTGCATAAGTGTATACCTTCTTACCTCATCTGTCCAGGGCCCTGGAATCTCTATCAGAGGGGCTAGGGTTTTTGGCAGTAGTAGCCTTAATGCCTTTGGGCCCTTGTGAAATGGTCTCAGGATCCGCAGTAGGATTCTTAAAGAGGAACTTGTAAGAGTCAAGAACTCTGTAATACCTGTCAGGTTTCCTGGCAGCTGGGGGTAAAGTGTCAGGGGCCAGGCTAGATTCCGAGACGGCATCATCTACAATGTCCTGTACAGGAGGGATAGCTAAAGGCCTGTGTTGAGGCAGGAGTAAGAATTCCCTAAGCCTCTTTTTGGAGTCAGAGTAATCCTGGCTTTCCCAGCGGAAATGATCCCTAAGAGTATGCAAAGTTTCACCAAAGGAGAACTCCTCTGGAGGGGAAGCAGAGGGAATGGAGTCCTCTGCATCAGAATCCTCATAGGTAGATAAGGGCAACTCCTGGTCATCAGAGAAAACAGAAATTTCAGAATCCTGATCAGAAGAATCAGAAGGAAAATCAGTTCTAGGTCTCTTAGAGGGAGAAGGGTGGCTTCCCCTGATTAAAGTAATAAGGTCTTCAGCCATTTTTATTATTTGTTTTTTAGGCATAGCGGCCTGACCATGCGGTCTGGGTGTCGGTTTTTCTAGGCATGGATCGAGTTTTAGGTCTTGAAGAAGAAGATGGCATTGGTTTAATATGCAAGTCAGTAGGCCTGAATACACCCTCAGATGCCAGTGCCTGCACAGCAGCTCCGGACCCATCCAAGGTAGAGACATCCGCAGGTTCCACAGTCGAAGGAGCATCTTGCGGCATCCAAATGGGTCTCAGTAGAGGCCTGCGAATATGAAGTAGCGGGTATCAGGGGCTGCGAAAGCGCCTCACTGAGTACCGGCGAAATGGCGACAAGCTTAGGAGAAGCGTCATTGGCAGCTTTGGACCTATGCGGTCTGTCTCTGTCTTTATCTTTGCATTTTTTCGGAATGTCGGTAGTCGGGTGGCTTACCGAAGCCATTTCTGGATAATTGAACAGAGTACCAAAATATTTAGATGTGAAAATGAACAGACGACGAATAGTTCCAGGTTTGAATAAGGCACAAAACTGACAGCGAGGTATGTCGTGTTCTGGGCCTAAGCAAGGAATACAGTACGAATGAAAATCTTTATGAGGTATTTGCTTTCACAAGAAATACAATTGTTAACTTTTACTGACATCAGTTTAGAGCAAGAAAAAGGTTTCCCAATGGGGTACTTAGCTTAGTTGAAGACTTTGGATCTGAAACTCGAAACCAAAAATTTCAGGAGTCGGCCGACCGGCACTTGCGAACTGCTTCTGCTTCAGGCACCGCACGGCAAGAAAGAATGATGTAATGGCATCGGCTGCATGCTTTATACCCCTGACTACCTTACGTCATGGAAGATGAGACAGCAACCGACGCAGGACCCAAAACTTTGATAATCAGGTCAACTGAGGGCTACCTGCAAGCAGATAACCCAAATGTAATGACTGCAACTGTGAAACACGAAGAACATCTACAAATGTATTACAAATCCAGGATCAGACAGTTTGCTTAGAAACAGTCAAACCCAAAGTCGGGATGAAAAGAAACAAAAAACGTCTCAGACTTACAAATCCCCTTTGTTTTATCTAAATACCCAAGCTGTTTTTGGAGAGCCAAGAGCTGAAGAAAGTACAGTTGTGTACACTTACCATAAATGTAGATGTTCGAGTGTATTCACTGTTGCAGTCATTACATTTGGGTAATCAGCTGGCAGGTTGCCCTCAGTCGGCCTGAATTCCAAAGTCTTGGGTCCTGTGCCGGTTGCTGTCTCCTCTTCTATGATGTCAGGTCGTCAGGGGTATAAAACAAGCAGCCAATGCCATTTTCTTTAGCTTTTCTTGCCCCAGATGTCAGGTGCTCCCAAAAAGGTAGCAAAGAAAAAAAAAAAAAAAAAAAAAAATATATATATATATATATATATATATATATATATATATATATATATATATATATATATTATATATATAAAACTATATACACACATGCATCAATACAAACTTTACCTTCAACTACAAGCAAATACACCACATAGGTTGTAGAAGATAGAGAAGGAAAGATAAACTCCAGAATGAAAGGGGGTATGGCGGGAGGGTAACCTGGACTGCAACAGTGAATACACTCGAACATCTACATTTATGTTAAGTGTACACAACTGTACTATGTTCTTCGTGTTTCACTGTTGCAGTCATTACATTTGGGTAGAATCCCAAAGCTATGTATGGGAGGCTGGAGCTAAACAGCATTAGGTGCGGCTATAAGGCCCTGCAGAACTGCAGTGGCAAAGCCTGCCCTGGACTTAGAGTTAAGGCGCAAATGATAATGCTTTGTAAAGGTATGAACACTACTCCAAGTAGCAGCCTCTAGAATGTCTTTGGTTGGTACTCCTCTGAGAAAGGCTGCTGAAGTAGCTGCAGCTCTGGTGGAATGAGACCTAATGCCCTTGGGCACAGGTTGGCTATGGTGCAAATAGCAGAAATGAATGCAGTGGCTTATACACTTTGAAATAGTCTGTTTTGAAATAGCCTTTCCTTCTGATCCTGCAGCATATGTCACTAGTAATTGCTCATTTTTTCTTAGAGCTTTAGTCTTGCTCAAGTAGAATCTTAGCTGTGTGTACGTCCAAGGAATGCAGAATTCTCATGCCCTTGTTCTGCAGATTTGGATAAAAGGTTGGCAGATGAATAGTTTGGTTAAGAGCCACACTGGAAACCACCTTAGGCATAAATGAAGGACTGGCCCTCAGAGACACCCTGTCTGGATAAAAAATGATAAAAGGCTCCACAGCCATGAGGGCCTGTAGCTCAAACTCTTCTTGCTGAAGTAATTGCTAGGAGCAGAGCTGTTTTCCATGATAAGAACTTTATATCAGCAGTAGCAGCTGGTTCAAATGGAGGCAGGATGAGCTTTTCCAACACATAATTAAGACCCCATGCAGGTATTTGTGATCTTCTAGGAGGCCTTAAATTTTTGGCTCCTCTAAGATACTGCTTTAGTAAAGGATGAGAAAAGATTGGTGGCTCTGTATTGTAATGAGCTGAAATGGCAGAGGCATGCATTTTAATTGATGAGAAAGATAAGCCTTTGTCAAGTATCTCAATCAAGTATTGTAAAATCTGAGGAATATTTGGTTCTGCTGTATCAGTTCCTTGTGCTTGATTCCAAGCACAGAATCTCTTCCATTTATCAGCATAAGATTTTCTAGTACTAGGCCTTCTGGCTTCCAAAATGACATCCATCACAGCTTTACTGAGAGGTGTTGTCTGTATAACTACATGATCAGCCATGCTGCCACGTTCAGTGTCTGTAGTTGATTGTGCAGGATCTGATTGTTTTGCTGGGACAGTAGTTGAGGTCTTTGAGGTAAGGTCCAAGCTGGGTATTGAGACAAGTTCCTTAGGACTGGGTACCAGTATTGGCGGGGCCAGTCCAGGGCAATTAGTATCATCTTTGGTTTCTCTTGTCTGACTTTTAGTAGGACCCTGGGAAGAAGAGGCAGAGGAGGAAAGGCGTAAACTGATAGGTTTTTCCAACTGAAGGATAGGGCGTCCACTTTCCATGCTTGTCTATGGTAAGTCCTTGTGCAGAATCTTTTCAATTGATAATTTTGAGGAGAAGCAAATAGATCTATGTCCGGGCTCCCCCATTTCCTTGTTATCATGCTGAAGACTTGTGCATCTAGTTTCCACTCATGAGGATGCATAAGGTTTCTGCCAGAGTATTTTGTTTTCCTGGCAGGAATTGAGCTTGAAAATGTATTTGGAAAGTCAAAGCTGTGTCCCACAGTGCCATGGCTAATCTGCAAAGGGGGTATGAGTGTGTGCCTCCCTGCTTGTTTATATATCACATGACTATGCTGTTGTCCGTCTTTATCAGTAGTTGTCCTGGATGAAAGTAAGTCCTTGAAGGCTGTCAGGGCATTTTGAACAGCTAGCATCTCTTTTTGGTTGATATATAGATGCATTTGTTTTGGGGTCCATATGCCCTGAATGCATCTTCCCACCATGTGTGCTCCCCACGCATAATCTGATGCGTCTGTTAAAGTTTGGCTGGCAGGGGGGTAGAGTGAAGGCCCGTCCCATGTTTTGGTGACATGTCTTTGCCCACCACAGAAACTCCTGTTGTAGGCAGGGAATGAGAGGAATCACTGTTTCCAGACTGTGACAATGTTGACTCCATAAACTTTTTAGGTACCATTGAAGTTTCCTCATATGCAGTCTTGCATATGGAACCAGTCGGATGCAGGATGCCATGAAGCCCAAAGCCTGCAGAGTTTGTCTTGCAGATAACTGGGTTTTTGTTCATAGGTTATTCCCAGGTAAACCCTTACGATCTCATCCACACGTCAAGATTTCTCTTGAACAGAGCCAGCGAGGTGCTCTGCCTCACATGGGACGGGGGATTTCCACAGCATAGGCCTTGTATGTCAGGCACAGGTCACCTCTGAGCAGAAGCGGTATGCACTGAATAGAGGCTGGAGTTTTCAGTCTGGCAGCAGTTACCTTGTTTTTCCCAAGGGTATGACTATATATTTTTTGGGCATTTAACTTCCATGGCGGCCTCTGGCACCAGTTATCAGCCGTGTCCGATGTGCTTTCCACTATGGCTGTTTCAGTCATCTGCAAACTTTGTCAATATAGTCCTCCATCCTCTACTGTTCTGTAGTAGATGCCCGCGAGATGGGGGCAAGGAGGCCAAACTGTGGACCCGCCTGGTGTGACCGGCTTGGGTGCTTGAGTCTGACATGACTCTAACTGCCTTATATGCGGTAGTTCCCTGAGTGAGTTCGTATTAGCAGCACACAGACACCATCCCCATCCATTGATGCTGTGTTTTTAGTTTTAGAGCTAGAGCAGCAGCAGCTTTGAGATGTCTGGGAGGCTACACTGCTACCTCCTGGCTGGGATCAGAGAGGGTGAGGAGGTGTTCGTAGAAGGCATTTATGAGGCTTCCGCAGCTTCATTTGGATTGTGGTTTCCACTGGCTCGGGGCCCTAAGGATACCACACACCAGTCTTGGTAGTGTGAAGTTTGCTTTTCTTCAAGTTCCTGTTTGGTCTTTTTTTTGGGGGGGGGGCGGATTTTGTCCCCATGTTTGATGATGAGATCATATATAGTATTCTTTGGAACGGTGACTAGTTATTGTTTGGCATTTAATTTATGAACTCCAGGAACCTGAACTCCTTGAAGTTAGGGGTTGAGTATGTAGTCAGGGGCTCAGGGAGATACTCCTCAGGTGGATCACACCAGCATGGACAATGACTGTGTCATATTTGTACTTGCTGTGGAGGACCCGTGCTTGTGTTATGTGGCGGTTCTATGCGTGACCCGAGCTACTGTGATGTGACCGGCTCCTTGTTCAGCCTGGTGAGTGGGGCGTCGTGTGTCCTGACTATGGAGTCACCCTGCTGTTTAGGTAAATTTTTGCTCAGAGCCTCGAGTATGACTTTGTTTGTGTTTATGTGTTTGATTCATTGTTGTGATAGCTTTATGTGAGACTGATTGTAACATTGCCTCAATATTCTAAAATTCACCAACCGGACAGGAGAGGACGCAGCATCTGGCTCCGACATGCTAAAGAAATTTGTAACTGAATAAGAGGACTTAGTAAGGAAGTGGTACTCCTGGGGGGTTGCTAGTGAGGACTTTTAATAATAACACAGAAGTAAATCTGAAAAGAAGATGCTTTTAAGACAAGTAAAAGCTTTTAGGAACAAGTGCTTTTTTTTTTAGTTAGGGATATACTGTTTAGATTACTAGTAGAGCAGTTCTAAAAAGTTTAACCTTGTTAAACCAAGCTGCCGATGCTGCTCTCTCTAGTGGTAACCTTCGCTAAGCTAAAGCACTCTAAGCGTGCTTTGATAGCGGGGGGAAAGAGCCAGGAATTGGTCAGTAACCACTCCCACGGGGGCAGGGAAGCAGCTCAATGTTTTCACTGCCACTGATCAACAGAGAGACTTTTAGCTCAAGCAAAAAAATGGCCTCACAGAAACTTACAAAACAGTTCAAGAACATTTTAAATCTCAGAAAAGTGGGAAAAAGCAAGATTTTTTTTTTTTTGTTTTCAGATTTAAAATTAAGTGCAAACAGGAAATTCAGTAAACAGCTTTTGGTTGTGCTCTAAATACAGCTACTAATGCAGAAATCAAGTTTAACAAGACAGAAAATGCTCAAACTAGGCAGCTATGCAGAAAAACTTATCAAATAAACAGAGGAAAAATACTTAAAATCTCCTCTTGGTGGGTGCTTCACATCTGAAGTATGCAGTCAGTTGCCTTTGTTTGTCTGGGCAGTTGCATTTAAGCTTGCACCCAGGAATGTTATCTTTTGAGAGGGTACCAGTTGTGATTAATCTTTTCATTTGTTGTGTACCCTAGGCATGTTAGGAGCCTTTTCACAAACGCCAGGTGTTGGAGAACAATGCCCTTGTTCTCTGCTTGAATGAGACAGTCGTCCAAGTAAGGATATATTTGTATAATTCTTTGTCTGCAAAAAGCAATTACTGGTGCCAGGCACAGTAGATAAGCCAAAGGGCAGTGCAGAGAATTGGTAATGCATTAAGCCAGACTTGAATCGGAGGTATCTTCTGCGCGATTCCCTTATTGGGACATGCAGGTATGCCTCTTTTAGGTCTAATGTCACCAGCCAAGCATTCTTGCCCAGCATGGGCAGAAGCTACTGCAAAGTCAGCATTTTGAATTTATGTCCAGGTATTTGTTCAAAATTGATAAATCCAGTATTGGCCACCAGGCCTTGTCCTTTCTGGGTACCAAGAACAGTAGAGTAAAAACCTTGTCCTTTTTCCTGTTCTGGTACTGGCTGAATGGCCCCCATATCCATGAGGGACGTAACCTGTTTCTGTGCCTCTGCCCATTGATTTTTTGGCAGATCCGACCGTTTGCCATTGGCACAGTATGGAAATGGAATCTGTATCCCTGTGATACTATGTTTAGCACCCACTTGTCCTGGGTTATTAACTGCCAATTTTGAGCAAAAAGTGCTAATTTTCTCCCTAAGGGTGCTGCCAAAAAGTAAGTGCTTGGTGAAGGCAGAGGGAAGTCATTGGGACTGTTTTCTGTAGGGTTGTGCTTCATCTCCTCCAGATTTGGAGGTAGAAGCACCCCACTACTTTGACCTCTAAGAATCTTGTGCCTGGTATCTGGAATCCTTAGGCCGTCTGAATTTGCCCCTTTGAGCTGTCTGACACAGGAAAGGACCAATTTTTTGTTGGTCAGTGTCTACTGAATCTTGGTGGCTGCACTTGTAAAAAGTCTTTTACAGTTTGCATCGACTTAGCTTTGTCTTCCATTTTCTTTAAAACTTATTCTGTCTTAATACCAAACGAAGTATCATGCTGTAAAGGTGCATCCAGTAATTTAGCTTTAACATGATCAGGCAAATTTTGCTCTTTTAGCCAGGCATGCCTCCTAATCACAGATCCAGTAACTGCGGCCCTGCAGGAGGCCTCTAAGGAATCAAAACCACATTGCAAAGTATGCTTTCCAACTTGTTCAGCTGCATGCAATAATTCCTGCAGTTCTTTATTTTCTGCACATTCAGAAATCAACATGCAATCCCATAACATGTTGTTGATACTTGAGCATATGAAACTGGCAGTTTAAGGCCCTAATTGCCAAGGTTGCAGATGTATAACCTTCTTTCCCCATCTATCCAGTGCCCTTGAATCTCTGTCAGAGGGGGTAGGATTTTTTGCTGTTGAGGCCTTAACTCCCTTTGGACCCTGTGAAATAGTTTCAGGATCAGCAGCAGGGTTTCTAAACAAAAATTTGTGTGAGCCAGGGACCCTGTAATATCAGTCAGGCTTGCTGGGAGACTGAGGTAAGGAGTCAAGGGACAAGCTTGACTCCGAAAATACATCATCCACAATGTCTAAAACAGGGGGTATGGCCAAAGGCCTGTGCTGAGGGAGAAGGTGGAAATCCTTGAGCCTCTTGATTCTGAGAAATCTTGACTCTCCCAGTGAAAATGCTCCCTCAAAGTATGCAAGGTTTCCCCAAATGAATAATCCTTAGGAGGTGATGCAGATGGGATAGACTCCTCTACATCAGAATCCTCATAGGGAGGTATAGATAATTCCTGATCAGAAGAGGAATCAGAAGAAATAGAAACCGGATCTGAAGATTCTGTCTTGCCTAGGCTCCTTATCAGGAAGGGGATGGGAACCCCTTGATCAAGTTAATAAAGGTCTTCAGCCATTTTGATCATCTGTTTTTTAGGCATAGTGGCCTGTGCACGTGGCTCAAGTGTCAGTTTTTTAGCTTTAGAAGTTGCTTTTGTCTTTGGTTTTGCAGCTGTCATTGGTTTGATGTAAAAATGTTGAGGCCTGAACACACCCTCAGAAGCCTGCTCAGCAGCTCCGGACCCATCCGAGGGAGATACATCCGTGGGTCCAATACTTTGAGTATCTCACAGCGTTCCGGACTCCACATGGGTCTTGGTATGGGCCTGCAACTCGAAAGTAGCGGGTATCAGGGGTTGCGAAAGTGCCTCACTGAGTACCGGCGAATGGCTTACGAGAAGCTTCGTCATTTTGGACCTCGACTGTCTGCCTCTGTCCTTTTCTTTGCGATTATGTACTCCGGTAGTCGGATTGCTATCCAATGACATTTCAGGGTAGTTAAATCCATTTCCAAAATACTTTGAGGCAAAAATATACTGACGCTTAATAGTGCATTGGTTAAATCTAGCACAAAACTGACAGCCAGGCACGTTGTGATCAGGGCCTAGGCAAGGAATACAGTATAAATGAAAATCCTTATGAGGTATTTGCTTCCCACAAGTAATACAATTAACTTTTTCTGACATCGGAATGGAGCAAGAAAAAAGTTTCCCCAATGGGGTACTTAGCTTTAGTGGAGACTTCGGTTCTGAAACTCAAACTCAAATATTTCAGGAGTCGGCCGACCGGCACTTGCGAAATGCTTCTGCTTCGGGCACCGTGTGGCAAGAAAGACTAAAGAAAATGGCGTTGGCTGCTTGTTTTATACCCCTGACGACCTGATGTCATGGAAGAGGAGACAGCAACTGACGCAGGACCCAAGACGTTGGAATTCAGGCAGATTCAGGGCAACCTGCCAGAAGATTACCCAAATGTAATGACTGCAACAGTGAAACATGAAGAACATCCTTCTCACTGGCAGACTGTGTAGAAGGAAAAAAGGAAGGAAGATGAATAGACTGATTAAGGGACAACTCATTGACCACCTTGGGCATAAAAGACACCCTGTCTCTGTGAAAAACTAAAAAAAGGAGAAACAGCCATAAGGGCCTGAAGTTCAGACACCCTCTTGGCTGAAGTAAAAGCTAAACGAGCAGTCTTCCAAGTACAATATTGCAAGAAGTTGAAGAAGCAGTCAATTTTTCAAGTACATAACTGACGTCCCAATAAGGCGGAACAAGCTTTCAGGGAGAAGTGATATGGCAGAGAGAGTTTTTTTCTGTTCACACCTGGTCAGTGTGTCTTTGACTTGAGGCCCAAATAAGGACGAGCAATTGAAGGGGCATTATCAAAAGAAAACTTAAAAGGCTCCGCAAAGTTATATAAGCACAGCCAGCAATGCTTCCTTAGGGAAATCCTGAACCTGCTGCCCTACTTGCTCCATCAGCTGCACAGGAAATGAGTCTCATGGAGGAGTTTACACTGAATTCAAGGTGGAGAGATGGGAAGAAACTTTACCAGATACCCCCCGTAGCTACCGAACCCTAGAGAGCATCTCCTAGCTCCTTCAGGAGATCTCTCTGCAACCTGGTAAAATGTGTAAGATAATTCAGGGACCAGAGTGTAAAGGTCGCTGAAGAAAAGGCGTGTTTTCCGTATCTGTTCTTTGTTTGGAGGACGGACAGAAGAGGACGTCTCTGACAATTCTTTCTTGGTGGCTGTCAGCACCACCATGGCATCAACTGGGACACCTTTTGTACGGAAATTTTTATCAGCGGGGGATGTAATGAATTTATTTGGCCTCTGAGGGACAGGCTCCACTGTGTCTGGAGTCTCCCATGCCTTTCGACAAACTAGGTCCATGAGTTCATTGAAAGGTGGAGACAACCAAGTGGCGGAAGGGCGAGACTCAAAAGCTTTTAAGTATTTAAGTAGACACACTCCTCAGAAGGGTTGATGGGCTTCCAGCCACCTCTTTGCTTAAGTATTTCTAGGATGTCTGCAAAGGAGACATCCTCAGAGGGTGACCATGGGGACCCTTCTGACTCATCAAGGTCTGTGTCAGATGTGACAAACTCCTCTGGGGAGCCCAAATGCTTCCTCTTACACAATCTCTTGTGAAGGACCTCTTCAGAAGGGTATTCTGGAGAGGTTTCAAAAGAGGGGAGTTCACCCAATGGTGCGTCCTGCGGCCATGGGTCTTCACGTCCGTGTGGATGCAGCTGTGATGAGACAGACACTGGTGCCTTCATGGGAAAAATGACTGGATCGGAGAATGGAGCTGCCCGTGGGGACAGTGTTCTCATCGACTTGAAGGCCCCATTGCCCATGATCTGAGGAAGCTCCCAGCTCCGAAGAACCAGAAGGCATCCCTGGCACCAAGAGGGTTGGCCGATGTAGGAGCCACACTCACCTATGCTGAAGCCCCAAGAGGCAGGTTTGGATCCAACAAATGTCTGATCCAACTGTCCTCCCAAGACCTGACCAGAGAGCAACGACTCCTAAACTCCTCGAGCTCAGGCAGCACCAAGGAAGTTGAAGTGGTAGTCAGGGCCAAAGATACAGGTCTCTGCTCCGACTGCTCCACTACAATCAGCTCTATGCATTCCGGCTCCAAAGTCCCAAGTCGGGTTGGAGGAGGAATTTATGTTGACAGGGTAGGCTTAGTCGGTCCCCAAACCCTCTGGGTCAGCTCTGACAAAAGTTTGGCTAGCACCGGTGTCCTCAAAAATCTCCACACCACACAATCCACATAGTCATCTGAAAGGCTCCTGGAGGATGGAGAGGAAGGAGCAGGAGATCTTGAAACTTGCAAGATGGGGGATTTCAACATCGGAGAAACCAGTTCCAGTTCTGGGTACCAGCTCTGAGCTTGAAACACCAAAGGTTCTGATACTGAAGGACCTGAGTTGGATGGTTTCTCGGGCCTGACAGGTTTCGGGTCCGATGAGGAAATTTTTGGCAACTTTTTTGTCGGCTCCGAATAAGGTTCTGATGACATAAATCTTTTACCGGATTTCTCAGATTTTGGAGAAGGGGAAGAGGTCTGTTTTGTAGGACTCAGACCTTCTCCTATGCCTTCTGAAAAGGAAGCCTTCAATTACCCCCTAAGAATCAACTTATTCTTCCTTTCAAGAAGAACCCTGTGGCTGAAAAAATGGAAAATCGCACGAGATTCTTGTAGATGTACTGCTCCAAGGCAGTACACACACACAGTATGACCAGCAGCCATTGATATTTTTTGACTACACTTAGAACATTTTTTGAACCCCGAGGGTTTAGCATCTTTTGTCTGTTTTGACATCTTAACAGCCAACCCCCCCCCAAAAAAAAATATCACTCTTTCTCTATATGTATATATATATATATATATATATATATATATATATATATATATATATACATACATATATATATATATATATATATCTATATATATATATCTATATATATATATATATATATATATATATATATATATATATACATACATATATATATATATATATATACACACACACACATATATATATATATATATATATACATACATACATATATAAAAACAATACACTAAGGGAAAGCCCTCAATTTAAATGGGCTAAACAGCCCTCTAACAAACACGAGCTAGCTTACTGGATGGAGGAAACACCAAAAAATAACAGTTTTTTTTTTGCTAACAAAAAATATGTGAAGCACACACCAGGGAAAAGCCCTCCAACTTAAAAGGGTTGAGCAACCCTCTAACTTAAACGAGCTAGCTTGGGTAACAGGACAATCCACCAAATAAAATAGTCAACCAACGTACTAAGACTAATGCACACAGTGAGGGGAAAAAGACCCTCTAATTTAGACGGGGCAAGCAGCCCTCTAACTTAAATGAGCTAGCTTAATCAAGAAAAAGGGACTACATAAAACAGCTCTTCACAAAAAGGGGAGAGCTTAAAGAGAATTATCAAATACATATGCACTAAAGAAAAAAGGCAGTCTAGCTAAACCAGGCTATAGGCAGCCCTCTAAGTAAATATCTAAATGAACTAAGTAGAACAAAACACTAATTTAAACAACGAGCCTGAGAAAGTTATTTTAAACGCATGCTTAGGAAAGCCGTGATAGGGTAGAGATATAGGCCTTGACAGTAACGACAGCCAACACTCAAACAGCAAGTAAAACAAACACAGCCAAAACTGTTAACAAAGGTTAACCAATTTAACTAAGCTAAACTACTACCAAGTAATCCCAAAGAGGAAAAACTACTAAATTTAACAGGAAAAGCACAACATTTAAATGGGCTAAGCATCCCTCTAACAAACACGAGCTAAATCCTCTGGGTTCAAACACAACAACTACCCAAACATAGACTGGGAGCATTACTCTAGCTCCAACACCCTAGCCCAAAGGTTCCTAGAATTTATAAACTCAAATGCTATGGAACAACTTGTTACCACTCCCACAAGAGGGGAAAACATACTGGACCTGATCATCACCAACATGGGGGCTCTATGGTCCAGACCAGAAGTGTATCCCTCACTGGTAAGATCAGACCATAAACTAATCTCACTGGATATTCACATCCTGACCCCACCTCCTGCCCAGAAAACCACAGTGAAAAACTTCTCTAAAGCAAATTTCACACTCCTCAAAACCGAGGTGGAATCCTTCAAAGCCCCAGGGCCTGTGGAAAATACGGCCCAGACCGCAGAATCCTTTATAAATGCATTCTATGAACACCTTCAGGAATGCATGGATCATGCAATCCCAAACAAAACCAAGACCCAATCCTCCATAGGCAGACGTCCTGTCTGGTGGACCCCAGCCATAAACAAACTATACAATAGAAGGAGGAAGCTACTAAATGATGGAGCAAAATCCCAAAAAGGGAAAGCATCTCTGATCAGTATTAGCAAAAAACTACGGGCACTCATAAAATTGTCTAAGGCCAGCTTCGAGAGAAAAATTGCATAGGACACTAAGGATAAACACAAGGCTTTCTTTAGTTATGTTAGGAACCTGGGTGGGAATTCCCAGATATGCTCAGAATTAGTCCAAAATGACAAAAAATACACCAAACCCACACACATTGCCAACATCCTAGCTGACAGGTTCGGCGCAAACTTCTCCCACCAAAGGGCAAATGTTTATCCCAGCAGAGTGCTGCCCCTGACATCTCAGATGCTCAGGTAAGAGCCGCCCTTCTCCAAAGCAAAAAACACAGCATCAATGGGACCAGACGGTGTCCCGGGCTGTGTCCTACATGAACTCCAAGAAGAGCTACACCCAAACATAAAACTACTGTTCAGTCTCAGCCTTACTACAGGATATGTACCCAAAGAGTGGCGCACAGCAACAGTGGTCCTTCTCTACAAAGGTGGTGCCTCAACGGATCCTGGAACCTATCGCCCCATAAGCCTGACTAGCTTGGTCTGCAAAGCTATGGAAAGGATCATCATAGACCTCATAAATAAAGATATTGGTGACCTACAGACACTGGATCCTACCCAGTTTGGCTTTGTTAAGGGCAGATCCTGCCTCTTAAACCTGGTTGATTTCTTTGAAACAGTCACCAAGGCCATTGATGAGGGGAAGGTGGTCCACACAGCCTACCTGGACCTCGCAAAAGCCTTCGATACAATACCCCACTCGGGCATTATAGATAAGCTCACCAGCTTAAATATAAACCACTATGCCACTAGATGGGTTGCAAACTGGCTCAAGGACAGAACCCACATGGTTAGAATTGCTGGAGCCATGTCAGACTCCAAACCAGTTACAAGTGGCGTCCCACAAGGCTCAGTCCTGGGACCTCTCTTGTTCGGTATATATTTCTCGGAGGTACAGGCCAACACGGAAGGACTGTGGCTGACCAAGTTCGCAGATGACTGCAAACTGGGCGCCATAATCGACTCTCCAGCCGACACAACTGGGCGCCATAATCAACTCTCCAGCTGACACAAGCATCCTCCAAAAGGGCCTCATAGAAACAGACAACTGGTGCCAGAGCCATGGCCTCAAGCTAAACGCCAAAAGTGTATAGTCATCCCCTTTGGCAAAAACAAAGTGCCCACAAATTACCACATAGGTGGTAATCCATTAAGTACAGAAGAAGTAATTAGGGACCTGGGACCCAAGTTGATAGCAGTCTCTCATTTGACAACCACGTGGCCAAAGTGGTTAGAAAAACATTTTATATAGCCCACCTAATCATGAAGGGATTCACATCTAGATCAGGGGAGGTCATCGTGCCTCTACTCATCCCTCATCAGGCCCATAATAGAGTACAATGCCCCTTTTGGGATGTACCTTACCAGACACCTGCAGCAACTGGAAAGACCCCAAAAGTACCTCACCAAGAGGATCAAAGGGCTCAAACAGATGCCATATGCTGCCCAGTTAAAGAAACTCCAGCTCTACTCAGTGGCATACTGCCTGTTTAGGGGCGATCTGTGCCTGACGTATAAAGCCATGTCCAACCCGAAATTAATGGACATGCTGCACCTCAGAAAATCCAAATCCCATCGAGCTATGCACTCGAGAGACTTGAACCTCAGCACTGAAATAAATAGGAGATGCTGGAGGGACAGATTCATAACCCAGAGGCTCCCTTCACTCTTGAATAAAATCCCAGTCCAGGTTAGGCAGAGTCCCTCATTGACTCTCTTCAAGAGGAATCTTGATGAGTGGATGGGACATCGTAGGTTTAACCCGGGTATCACTTCTGTGTCACTATTAGACAGAGGCACAGTATACTAACCTTGAAAAAGGACATAGCAAAATTAATTTAAAATGGGTGGCGAAAACCAAACACATTCTGGCTAGGCTTATAAATGCCCTAGGGCAGATAGCCTAGTATGAACCTATGAACCTATGAAAAGAAGTCACTTAACCAGAGCCAGTGTGAAGCACCCGATCTTGTTTAGCTGCAAACAAGATCTGGGGAGTTTCCTAGGGCATCATGGGTGTGAGCTAGTTGAAGACCTCGAGCTTCTGTAACAGGCAGAGTCAGAACAGATGATGTAGGCGAAATAGGACATCATATCAAAAAACTTCTCAGACTTACAAATCCCCTTTGTTTTATCTAAATAACACCAGAGATGTCTAATCAGATCCAAGATCTGAAGAACCTTCTCAATGGCAGACTGTGGAAAAGGAAAAAAAGAAGGAATATGAATAGACATTAAGAGACAACTCATTGACCACCTTGTGCATAAAAGAAGGTTTAGTTCGAAGAGACACCCTGTCTCTGTGAAAAACTAAAAAAGGAGGAACAGCCATAAGGGCCTGAAGTTCAGACACTCGCTTTGACTTACAGTCTTCAAAATACAATGTTGCAAGGAAGTTGAAGAAGCAGTCTCAAGTACAAAACTGACATCCCAATAAGGCGGAACAGGCTTTCTAGGAGAAGTGATATGAAGGACGCCCTTAAGAAATTGCTTGATCTCAAACAGAGAGGATTCAAGGGCAGACAAGCAAAAATTGCTGATAGGTGAGCTTTAACTGAAGAATATGCCAACCCAGAATGGAAAACATCACACAAATAAGGCAGAACCAGAGGAACCTCCACAGAGAGGGATCCTAAGGGCAAGAGAGATTAGACAGAAAATCTTTTCCATTTGGACATGTAAGGTTTTCTGGTAGTGGGTTTCCTGGCCTCCTTGAAAACCTATATCACTTCTTCAGAAAAAAGGTGCCTAAAAGGAATCAAAACCTTCTTATCCACACTGCCATCTAAGGAGTGGATAGGTGAGAATGGATAAGAGATCTCTTTTCCAGTGTGAGAAGATGTACCTGGTGAGGTAACTCGTGGTGATTGCTCCTGGCCAAGTAAGCCCATGTGGACCAAAGGGGAGTCACCAGCAAGATTTTGGTAGAGTCCTGCCTGATCTTGTGCAGAACTCATGGCAACAGAGGACGACATACAGAAATATTCCCTTCCAAGGAAAAGACAGGGCATTCACTTTCCAAATCGGAGGACTTTGGACTATGGAACATAATAGAGGAAATTGCAAGTTCACAGGGGAGGCAAAGAGATCTACCCGAGGAATACCTCACCGATGGACTATGTCCAGGAACACATCTCTGTAAGCATCCATTTGTGAGGCAGTGTTTGGAACCTGCTTAAGAAGCCTGCCACTACATTGTGCTCCGAAGGAATGTAAACCACCTGAAGAGTCACTTGATGCTTCACAGCAAGATCCCAGACCTGTAGAGCTAATCTGAAAATGAGACAGGACTTCATACCTCACTGCTTGTTGACGTACCAGATCACAGTGGCACTGTCTGTGAAGATTTTTAGGGGGCTGGGATAAAAAAGGAAATGAAAAGCTTGCAGAGCCAGAAGCAGTGCCCTCATCACCTTTATGCTGATATTGTCTGGCCTGATGAGGTCAGAACAGAAACTCTGGACCTTTAGGGGTCACAGGAAGCTTCCTATCCCAAGTCTAAGGCATCCATGAACAGTTCCTGAGAATGAATTGGAGCCTGGTAGGGAAGCCCTGGACAGAGAGAGTTGATGAATCCACAACTGAAGCTTAAGTTTGAGACAAGGAAGAAAAGGAACAAAACTCCAGGGGGTGGCAATGTTGAAGCCACAGTCATTTCAGGTAGCATTAAAATTTCCTCACATGGAGCCTGGAGAGGAAGCATGGGAAGAGTGGATGCCATAAATCCCAGAACCCTCAAGACTACAAAAAGGTTGCCAAAAACAGATTCTTGGGAGTAGGAAGAGATGCCAGCATGGGAACAATCTCAAGCCTGCACCTGAGAAAAACATGATCTTGGGAGGGTGTCAGGACTGATTTCTTGAGATTTATGGTGAACCCCAGAGTGTGTACTAGACAAGTGCTAAACCAGATATCTTGCAACACACTGCTCAGAGAAGTAGCTTGAATGGGCAGGTCATCCAGACAGGGAAAAACCTTTATCACCCAAAGCCTGCAAAAAGCAATGACAGGAGCATGTCATTTGGTTAATACTCTTGTGGCAGTAGAAAGGCCAAAGGGCAAAGCATAGAACTGAAATGAGAGGAAGAAACAGAGAAATGTATACTTTCCTGAACAGAAGGTGAATGGGGATGTGAAGATGTGCATCCTTGAGGTCTAGAGAAACCAAAAAGGCCTGGGAAAGAACAGAAGGAAACAAGGTCTGAAGAAAACATCCAGAAAGAAGCAACCTTGAGAAAGGTGCTGCTGAGAGAAAGATCCAGAATTGATCTCAGAGTGCCCTCCTTCTGATGAGCCAAAAACATTCTAGAGTAAAACCCCTTTCCCACCTGGGCTGTGGACCAAGCTGAACAGTGCCCTGATCCAAAAGGGATTGGAGAACCTCTGGAAAATGAGGAAGCTGTTGTAGTGGAGGGTGAGGATGCCTGAAAAGGGGGAAGGGATTTACAAACCACAGAATACCCCTGATGAATAAGAGAGAGCATCCTGCAATGTTTCATGATCTGAAGCCAATTGGGAAGAGAGAAGGAAAGGCGGACAGACAAGGATACCTGGCCGAGGGGGTGGCCAAAGGTCAAATGGAGACCAGTCTTCTTTTCAGGACTACCCTTTGAGATGAAGGGGTCTTGAGTAGATTTAGCAGAAGGAATGGGCCTAGATCCCTTCTCATCTTTGGGGGGGGGGCAAGGTTCTCCCTCAACATCTGGAGTAGATGTTGGAAAAGCCTCCAAGGACGTACGAGAGTTTGGATCCATGTTGACCTCCAACAGGGTTGTGGAAGAGAAGAAAAAAAAAAGACACTGGTCGTTGGGGTCTTTGTGGAGAACCTGCATCTTACACTGACATTTCCCTTAATGGATGATATGAACACAAATACAAGTCAGAAATGAAAAAAGGAGAGAAGAAAACCTAATGGGGCATTTATCTGAAAATGGCTTGGTAAACAGCACAGCACAAGGGTGTTTAGATCAAATTTTGATAATGGTGTTCAGACTGGAGGCAAAGAAGTTCTGAGTGCTTGCATCCATATGCCACCTTTATGCCCTACACCTTACACCGGGAGCCTATGTGTGGTGCACCCATAAGAACTAAATACTTTGGTATACTGGCCGGACATTGGCCTATCCTTCCCAGGAGATCCTTTATGTAAAGAACACTTCGACAGTGATGCAGAAGGACATCTGGTCAAGGCAGTAGCAGCACTAAGCAAGGAACCATGACGGACAGGAACAGATACATTTAACAGTCCAGATATGAATAGAATTCTGAGGTATGTGTAGTAGTTTTGGCTACGGGTTGATTGATATCAGCTTCGGGGGTAGTGGGGAAGCACTTCTGAATTTCTCACACTTGACAATACTAAAGGAGAAGAGAACAGGCTTGTGACAAGACAATTATGGAGAAGACTATGCATGGTGGAATGCAAGCTGTGGCAATATTTGCAAGGTTAGGGTCAAGATCATTCCCACCTCAAGTGAGGAGAAAGGCAATTTAATCCAAGGAATTTGAATTAAAGTTTAGAAACTACTGTGCGTATTGGCTACTGGTTGTATATTTTTACCAGTTGATGTCACCTAAGATTATCGTAACAGGTCTAGAAACCAAATGATTTAAGTACACATCATGATCAGCAGGGGAACATAGTGAAACAATGGTATTGTGGGTGAATATGGATACACTCCTCTGCATATCTGAGAAGGGCTGACTAAACTCAGGTGCAGAGGAGTGCTATCAATACAATGAAACCATATTTCAGTAACTAAACAGTTATGTATGTGTTCAAGGGTCAGGAAGGCATCAGGACTGTTTTTTTTTTTTTTTAAATATAATTTAGCTTCCTAGCATTGAGCAGTGCCACCTTAACATCAGAATGATTAGCCAGATTATGTTCTGCAAACCCTCTAAAAGCAAACATTATCCCTTTATTTCTTAACCCCATCCATCACTAACATTATTAATACAATTCTCCACCAGCTTCCTACAATGGACCCTTGAATTTCCATACTAAGATAGCTATGTCAAAAAATGCAGCCTATGTGAGAATATTTGAATGCTTTCAAATCATTTTTTGGAACCCACTCCTTTCAGCTCCTGTGACCATCAAGCCTCCTTCAGCTGTTGGCTCACTCACTGCTCTAAGCTGACAACATAAAAAAGAAAGGTGAGAGATGGAAACTGAGGCCATCATGTGTGTGTTTCAAACTCCTTTCCCTCCAGCTACAATGTATACAAATCTTTGGCAGAACTGTGCCCCACCTTCCATCCCTAGTTCAAACATTACAACCCTAGCGGGAAGCAATAGTACTTGGACTCTGGGCATGCCCTCCTACCCAGGACAGATTAGCCAGTGATGGCTCATCATTCCCATCCCTCACTGTCCAGTTCCTCTAGCACCTGGGCTGCTGAACTAAGGTAATCTGAGGCATAGTCTGGGCAAAACCTTTATGCTCTAGTGCCAGGTAGACATATTTGGCTTTTTACTTGCTGAATGCATCACTTGCTCAGTGACCCCCCACCCTATACAGAGACCAAAGAAACTAGCTTTTAAGTTTCATGAATTCGGATAGTGCATCATAGGACAGGAATGTTATTCTGCTGCTCTCCAATTGGTGTAGTCATGGAAAAACACATTTCAGACGCTGTTCAATGTCAGGAAAGAATTGTAATCATTAATCCTGGCCAGGAAATCAATATTATAAAAAGGACTTTGGAAGAAACCGAGGAATGAGATAATAAAATCAAGTAAGGGAATTTTTAGGGTCTGGAAAAGCAAATACATTCTAACTTTTTAATGTATGTTTGCAAAACCAAGGAAAAGTGGAGGAATATACCTGGACAACAAGAACAAATTTGAAAGTGAACTTTGAGAAAGAAGGAGAAACAAAGGAGGTGCCACAGCCTCACAAAACTGACAAAAACAGTACAACACAGGATGGAATAAATAAATCAAATAATGGCAGGATTACAGGGCCAAACTTGTTCAAGAAATTGCTCAGTTGTTCAAGTTCCAGAAAACAACCAAAGGGCAGCTAAACTCCTCCTTCAAAATGACTGAAGTAAACAAGAAGGAACAACTACATACCAGTCAACAACACCTGAAAATTTGAAAAAAAGTTAAAAGGAAACCTTTAAAAGAAACACCAACATGAAATCCAGTTAAACAGGACCCAGCACAGTATGGGCTCACCTAAGAACAGGGACATTAATTTTAATTGATTTCTTTGGTTGGGTTGCTGGTTTGTGGACTGGTGAGGATTTCTGGATATAGCACACATCTGCTTCAAGCAAGGTATTCAGTTTTACTTATTCTACAAGTGTTTAGATCACAATGGTCTGCCACTGTTAGCAATGGCATACAAAGTCTACATTTACTAAATAAAGGTCAGGAAGTTGTGACAAATTTTCTTCTTGGTTCTGTTTCACATCATGCCTTCCAACCATCAGGACCCCTCAGAAACTCAGCTTGGTCATTCCCATACTAAGACACCCAATTCAGTAATGGGCGAGTCTTCTAGAAGAAGTCATGACTTAGGCAGCCATGAAGGTTCTTTTGTGCCCCTGCTCACACCTGGCTCCCAGACTCCATGAGCTTACATTCTCATCCCTTGCCCAAGTATGTATGGCTTACACCCCTTCACAAGGTTCACACCACCTAAGAGCAAGTTAGAATTAAAAAGACAAAAACAAACAAACAAAAAAAAAACTCCACACACTGGATAATATGTGCACCTGTTTCATCACAGGGCTCGCCAATGTCCTTCTATATTACGCATGCATGCTTCTTTGCATGCAAGGACAAGGGGTATCAACTGGATTGGGTAGTCTCAACACAGATGACCTGGTACCTGCACCTGCTTTTAAATGAACCAGGCCTTCGTCCCACCACCACAGTGGCAGAAGCACTATTTGGGAACAGTCGCACCTTCTCCTCAGGACTGGGCAAGCCAATTTCCAACTGCAGTCAGGGCTTTTTTTCTCCAAGCCATGAATCAAGGTTAAGTTTTGAGAAATTTAACAATGTGGTAAACCATGACAAACTGGCATGTATTGTTTAAGTTATGACAAATTATTTCAAAGTGACAAAAGAAAAAAAATAACACTGAAAATCATAAAGACAGTTTTGAGAGCTGCTCTGTTTATGATGTTATCACTAACACTAGAGGGCTTACACTGGAAGAAGTACCTCTGTGCAGATACAAGCAAGGTTTACAATACTACTGAGAGGCCAAAAGATGTGGAAAAAACAAACAGCAACTTAAAATGGAACAGCTGATGGCATAACTGATGTGTTATGAAAACATGCAGTAGTCCATTTGTGTGAAAATCAATTTTTCAACTATGGGTTTGGACACTTTGTAAAAAATACATTTAAATGAGGGTTGTTATACCTCGGTATATAGCTTTAAAGCTACTGAGCTAGTTCCAGTGACTAGTATTGTCATGTAATACACAGAAGGTCTACAGAAGTCAGTTGGAATACGTATCTCATGGTGACTAAACCATATCTGTTTTACTCATTAGACCTCGTGCCATGACGTGGGTGTCAGAGTGGTGAAATACCCATCAAAACTGGAGCAATACATGGGCAAAAAATGAAGGAAATATTAACTTTTAAAGGTATTTACTAGGCTATGGATATGTAAAGATTTAAAAAACTAGTTTTAGCCCTTTTTGTGCACAAATAACCCATCTTTCAAAGATTTCTGTACCTGGAATTATGCAAGTATGCACCCTCCTGGATTTTTTTTTGCTTCAAAGAACCTTGGCTGAAAACTAGAAGCATTGTCTCAAGAAACTGAATGTTACGCATTAATGATAACACTAGATGTTTAGTAATGGGGATCATCCTCAGTAACATCTAGGGCAGTGCCCCAAACTCTTCCACGGGATATCCAAGTTCACAATACCATATAACACAGCGTCTCTAAAAAAAGCTCAGGACCTTGGGGCCATATACCACTTACAACGTTTAGGAGAGCTGTTCAAAGAGGCCAAAAAAACAGTCATAAAATGTTGACTGCTGCACTCCCGAAGAAGGATGAAAAGGAAACCACAGACCTGCTAGACTGAACTTTGGGAAACTCCTACAACTGTCTTTTGTGCACTGTACAACAAAATGGGATGCAAGAGAGAAAGCCAAACATAAAAAGAGTAGCTTTACAAAAATTATCAAACAAGAAACTGGGTTCAAAGAGCTTAGAGTACTTACTGAAGACCTTCTTCTAAAAATGCAGCTATCTACGAGTATTAAGACCGTGCAACAGATGCATGCGCTCCATAGTTGGCATACTAACTGAAAAATACAGACAATAAGTATCTTGATTTGATGTAAAACTTAGCAGCTATCTTCAGCTTGTACAAAGGGCTGTTATTTAGGGCAACATTGGCCTTGTGAAAAAGTGGGCTATGGAGGCTTGGCAAAAAGGTATGCAGCTCAGAAGCAGGCTGGAATATGTAATCGTCATGAAAAAAGGGCCTTCCGAGAAATAAACACAATATCTGTTGAAGCTGCTGCCTCTGAATAAGCTTGTTTAAATTTCTCGAAGACAAAACAAAGGTCTCAAAGAGGAACTAACTCATGAGGTCTCAAGAGGAAAGTGCTTGTCAAGAAGGTTTGGAAAACTTCAAGAAAGCTAAGACAAAAGCACTGTGGCCTCAGTGAAAGTTGGAAATGGTGCCCAGATGGACTTTAACAGAGGAGCACCTCAATCCAGCCTCAAAAGGTAGTGCAAGGCAGTCCAACACAGTTAGAACAGGAGCAGAAAAAGGACCCAAGTATTCAGTCTGAGTGCAAACTGAAAAATGGCCCCACCTGCCCCTGTTTGTTTTTCCAGTACTGGGCTTCTGGGAAGAAACAATGGAAACAACCCTGTCCAAAAAGGAAGGACTGTGAGCAACTACTGGAATTGGAAAAAAAAATAAGTATGAAATACAGGGAGTGGATGCCTGGACAAGACCTGCCTGCAGGCTGGGGCCACAAGGTCTTCGGAGGTCTCAGAAATTACAGCTTCTTCAGCAGAAAAGGAAACAAAACAAAGAACTAGACCTATCAGTGCCAAAAACTGAACTAGAAGACTGACTCAGGCTTGAAACAGCCTCACCCTGCTGATGACCTCCATCACCAGAATTACAGGAAAAGTATAAATGAATCCCTTATGCCATGGAAAAGCCAAGGCATCCTTTGGAGGTCTCCCTAATGACAGGGCAAGGGAAAAGAAATACCTTTAACTGGTAGTGGATGGGGATGTGAAGAAATCACATCAGAAGTCCTACCATCTGCAGTCTGCAAAACCTGTCCACTAACAGACTAGACACCCCAGGAATATGGACTATGACAAGAAAGTGATCCTTACCATACTCTCACAGCATCTGAACAAAGGGGATAAAAACTGAGTTTGGCTCATACTTAACACCACTATGAAGAGACTGTCCAGATGGACAATATTACCAGAATATGGGACTCCTGAAAAGCTCCTTAAAATTAGAAGCTCTACATTAATTGCCAATATGCTGATGTGGGCAACCACACTCTCTGGACTATCTGCAATGCAAGGTTTATGCATCCATGCTGACTGTCACCCAAGTCAAGGGGGAGGTAGAAAAGACTGCTGAATGAAAGGCAGTGGGCATTTAGATGTCTGAAGTTTTCCAACAGGTGCCTTGTACACACCAAACATACGTGGATTTTGGGTTTCAGAGTCCGATACCTGTGATAACTGAATCTTAAGGGTCTGCTGCAGAACTCTCATTTGACACTAGGTCAGAGCGTTTACAAGAATGGCTGTCACACTGAAGCACATAACCTTAAGATACCGAGGAGCAGATACCAAAGGAGAACCTATAAGAGAAGACTCTTGAAATTAAAACGTAACATTCTGTCCATGGGTAGTCTGACTCAGCAGGCCTGTGTGTCCAACTTGCAACCAGTAAATACAATCTGCTTAGTTAGCTATAACGGAGACTTGGGACATTCACAGTAATTCACAGGGACAGGAAAAGATAAGCCAAGAACTCGTGTCCAGATTCAATTGAATTCAAGAGGAAACATGGAGGAACCAGTCATGCAAGTATGAAAATGCTTTGGATCCTTAGAGGCACAGGGGTGTCATCACCCTTAATATTAATTTGCTGAATATTGGGGGAGGAGAGATAAGCCCAAGCAAAGTCCAAAACTGATAGGGAGTGGCTCACACAAATGCAGAAATCCTTGGGCTACTGAATCCTGAAATGCAAATAAGCACCCTGATAAGACTAAACAGCATATACAATCTCCATCAGGAAAGTATAGGAGGATTATCTGAACAAAAACCATCTGCAAGACATCCCCAAAAATGAAGGCATTTATGCTGCTTAAATGCAGAATGGACCTGAAGAACCTGCAGTACAGTCTCTCATCTCAGGAAGAACCTCCTGAATGTCTCTCTTAACAGGTGGAGCTACTCAATTTTGATACCTTCCTATGATGGGGATGGGATGCATGACAATGGGGGGTGGGGGGTGTAGAGGAAGGGAGTACTGCAACTCCTGGTGATAACCTTCCATTCCCACTGATTGGTTGCAACTGCAAACCACAGAGCTTCCCACTGAACATCTAACTGCAAACCACAATAATTGATAGAGAAGCAAGCAACCCCCAACTGACGCTGGGGAGGGGGTGGGCTGTGGTCCCTCTGGGGAAAAGATGTGGTAACATAGTGATAACTGAGGATACTGGCAATGTCCACTGTGACCTAGCCTTGGAAGAAATCAGAGAAGAGGATGAGTCCCTTACCAGAACCCTGGTTGCTTCATTCATGATGAAACTATAACTCGTATCCAATTTTATTGGTCCTGGAGAAAAGTATGCGGAGGAAAAACAAATCTGACACCAACCTCCATTAAGGTCTTCCTCTAATGTTCCAGTCTCTCATAGTGAGTCTAGAGCTCTGGATAATGAAAAGGGGCATTTATGAATACTGCCTTCAAGTCCTCACTGATGTTTAGCCAAGCAAAACGGCAAACAATGATGCCTATATGAATCATTCTGGCAGCACCCTCTGCCGCATTAAAAGATAAAGTGCATAATTAGGGTGGCCAAAAACACTCATGTAGGTCGACTTGACAACACTTTCTGTCATGTCTTTCACCTTGCTGTGACAGGATGAAGGACATCTCATTAGCAATGTCACAGGAGAAAGTACAGTTTTGTACCTACCATAAATGTAGATGTTCGAGTGCTAATACAGCTGCAGTAATCACAGATGCGTTTTCAGCCGTCAGGCGGTCCCTCGGTCGGCCGAATTCCAAAGTCTTGGTCCGGTGTCGGTTGTCATCGCTTACTCTTCTGACGTCAGGAAGGCCAGAGTATATAAGACACAGCCAACGCCATGTTCTTCAGTCTTTCTTGCCCCAGATGTCAGGTGCCCCCAAAAGGAAGGCAATACATAAATAAAGCTTATCCACAAATGCAAGCAAATAAAACATAGCAGGATAACCCAGTCAGGAGGTATAAAGAGGTTTTTAGGCCTTATGCCCTTTGCAAGAGGGAAAGGAGGGAGGAAAAACATCTACATTTATGGTAGGTACAAAACTGTACTATGTTCATCGTGCATACAGCTGCAGTAATCACAGATGGGTAGAGTCCCAAAGCTATGCATAGGGTGGTAGGTACTATGAGGAACTGGGTTGAGCCAGAATGCCCTGCCAAACAGCAGTGGCAAAGCCTGCTCTTGTTCTGGAATATAAGGGCAGGTGGTAGTGTTTTGTGAAGGTATGTACAGAACTCCAAGTGGCTGCCTCCAAAATATCCTTAGTAGGCACACCTCTGAGGAAGGCTGTAGAGGTGGCTGTGGCCCTGGTGGAGTGAGATCTGATACCAGAAGGGACAGGTTTCCCATGATAGGAGTAACAAAATCGTATGCAGTGGCCAATCCACTTTGAAATGGTCTGTTTGGTAACTGGATTCCCTTGAGCCCCTATGGCATAGGACACAAAAAGTTGTTCTGATTTCCTGAAGGACTTTGTTCTGTCCAAATAGTAACGTAACTGCCTATGGATGTCTAAAGTGTGAAGCAGCCTTTCCCCTTTGTTTTGAGAGTTAGGATAAAAGGTAGGTAGGTGTATGGCTTGGTTTAAGGCTACCCTGGATACCACTTTTGGCATAAAAGATGGGTTAGTACGAAGGGAAACCCTATCCCTGATGGAAGATGAGGAAGGGCTGCACCGCCATGAGGGCCTGTAATTCAGAAACCCTACGAGCTGAAGTGATGGCCAGAAGGAAAGCTGTTTTCCAGGACAAATATTGCAGATCTGTTGAGGCAGCAGGTTCAAAAGGAGGCAATGTTAGTTTTTCTAGTATGTAATTAAGGTCCCAGGCTGGTATTGGTTGCTTCCTTGGAGGTCTTATATTCTTGGCCCCTCTGAGGAACTGCCGTAGGAGTGGGTGAGAGAATAAAGGAGGATCTGTGTTGAATTCTGCGAAATGGCTGAGGCGTATTTTAATGGAAGAAAAAGAAAGTCCACTGTTCAGCAGTTCAGCTAGGTACTGTAAGACCTGAGGCAAGTTCAATTTTCTAGGGTCCTGTCCTCTTTTCTCATTCCAACAGCAAAACCGCTTCCATTTTGGAGTAAGCTTTTCTAGTAGATGGTCTTCTGGCCTCCAATATGACATCCTGCACCTCCTTGGAGAGTAAGGTCTGTTGTGGTGTTAAGGAATTTTCCATGCAGCGAGGTTGAGTGTTTTCAGCTGACTGTGAAGGGTTTTGTAGCTGTTCTGAGTCAGCAGAAGAGGTATTAGAGGCAGGGACCAGGGAGGAGTATGTGTTAGGCTCCTCAGGAGTGGGTACCAATGTTGCCTTGGCCAGTCTGGAGCAATCAGTATCATCTTCGGTTTGTCTGTTCTTGCTTTCAAAAGCACCTTGGGCAGAAGAGGCAGAGGTGGGAATGCATAAACTGTCCATGTTGTCCAACTGAATGAAAGGGCGTCCACTTTCCAGGCCTTTGGATGGAAGGTCCTTGAGCAAAACGTTTTCAGTTGATGGTTCCTGTGGGAGGCAAAAAGATCCATGTCTGGCCTCCCCCACGTTTGGATTATCTCCGTAAACACCTGTGGATGTAGCTTCCATTCGTGTGGATCTGTCATATTCCTGCTCAGAGTGTCTGCCAGTGTGTTTTCCAGTCCTGGCAAGTACTGTGCCTGAAGTTCGATTTGTCTCTCTAGAGCCAAGTTCCAAAGAGTCATGGCTAGTCTGCACAAGGGGTATGAGTGTGTTCCTCCTTGTTTGTTTATGTACCACATTACTGTGGTGTTGTCTGTTCTTATCAGTAATTGACCTGGATGCAGGAAGTTCTTGAAAGCTGTAATTGCATTTATTACTGCTAGCATTTCTTTTTGATTGATGTGAAGGTGCTTTTCCTTTTGGGACCATCTGCCCTGAATGCACCTGTCCTTCATGTGCACCCCCCATGCGTAATCTGAGGCGTCTGTGGTTATGACTTGTTTTGCTTGAGGCTTGCAGAAAGGAAGGCCTGTGTTTACTTGACATGCTTGGGCCCACCATAGAAATTCCTTTTGTAGACATGGAATTATTGGTATAATTGCTACCAAGCTGTGACTGTGTTGAGACCATAGATTTTTTAGGTATCATTGAAGTTTATGCAGCTTTGCACATGGGATTAGAAGAATGCAAGATGCCATGAATCCCAGAGCCTGCAGGATTTTCCTTGCAGTAAGCCTGGTACTTTTGCTAGTGCTTTGAAGTACTGAGATAATTGCCCTTGTTTTTCTGGCGGAAGGTATGCCATCTGGGTGTTTGTGTCCAAGCTGGCACCCAGGAAGGTTATTTTCTGAGATGGTGTTAGCCTTGATTTCTCCTTGTTGATGGTGTATCCCAGAGAAAGCAGTAACCGTGTCACATATGCCAGATGTTCCAGTAGTATGTGGTTGCTGTCCGCTTGGATCAGGCAGTCGTCCAGATAAGGGTAAATTTGTATCCCTTGAAGTCTGCAATAGGCAATCACTGATGCCAGGCACTTTGTGAATACTCTAGATAAGCCAAAGGGCAATGCAGAGAATTGATAGTGGATTGAACCTGCAAGAAATCTGAGGTATCTTCTGCAGCTTTGTCTGATTGGGACATGCAGGTATGCCTCCTTGAGGTCCAATGTTACCAGCCAAAACTCCTTGCCCAGCATGGGAAGAAGTTGCTGTAATGTGAGCATCTTGAATTTTGGCACGAGTAGAAATGTGTTTAGGATGGATAAGTCCAGAATGGGTCTCCAGTCGGTTCCTTTTCTTGGTACCAGGAACAGCCTTGAATAAAAACCTTGACCTTGTTGGGGTACCTTTGTATAGCTCTCATGTTTAGGAGCTTTGAAATTTGCAGTTTTGCCTCTACCCTTTGATTTTGTGGTAGGTTTGGCATGCCTCTCATTTTTGGAAGAGTGTGGAATTGAAATTTGTAGCCTCTGTTTATAATGTCCAGTATCCATTTGTCTGTTGTGACAATATGCCAATTGCTTGCAAATAATGCTAGTTTCCTCCCAAAGGTGCTGCCAGCTGAGATTTGCTTGGCATAGAAATGAGGGAGTCATTGGGTTTGCTTCCTGTATTGTTGTGCACTGTCTTCACCACCTCTTGGTGCTGGAGATTGCCATTGTCTGCCTCTATATGATCCTTGTGATTGCCCTCTGCCCCTTGTGCGTCTGTATCTACCTCTTTGGGGCTCGTCAGTGGCTGGAAAGGACCAGTTTTTTGAAGGCCAATTCCTGCTAAATCGTGGTGGCTGGACCTGTAAGAAAGCTTTGACAGTTTGCATAGATTTGGCTTTTTCTTCCATTTTTCGTAGTATATCCTCAGCATTAGTACCAAAAAGTACATCCTTTTGTAAAGGAGCGTCAAGAAGTTTAGCTTTCACATGATCAGGCAAATTTTGTTCCCTAAGCCAGGCAGAATGCGAATGACTAATCCTGTAGCAGCAGCTCTACTGGAGGCCTCTAGGGCATCATAACCACATTGTAAGGTGTGTTTACCCACTTGTTCCGCACTATGCATCATATCCTGTAACTCTTTTAAATCTGGTTGTTCAGGTTGAGACATTTTGTTTTTTAATTGTGATAACAGGAACTGTTGATATTTAATCATATGAAACTGGCAGTTTAAGGCCCTCATGGCTAGGGTGGCCGAGGTATATACCTTCTTACCCCACCTTTCTAGAGATCTAGATTCTCTTTCTGCAGGAAGTGGATTTTTGGCAGTGGAGGCCTTTAATCCCTTAGGGCCTTGAGAAATGGTTTCAGGGTCAGCATTATGGCCTTTGTAGAGACATTGGTGAGAACTGGGTACTCTGTAATATCCATCAGGCTTTACTGGTGCAGGAGGCAGAGAATCAGGATTAAGACAAGCCTCCGAATATACATCATCCAGTACCTCCAAAACAGGGGGTATAGCCAGAGGTCTGTGCTGAGGTAACCAAAGAAATTCCCTAAGCCTTTTCTTGGAATCTGAAAAGTCTTGGCCTTCCCACTGGAAATGTTCCTCAGTGCAAGGTTTCCCCAAAGAAAAATCCTCAGGGGGGGATACAGAAGGAATGGACTGTTCTGCATCCGAATCCTCAAAAGGAGAGTAAGAGTGTTCCTCTGCATCAGAATGTTCTGATAAAATGGATCCCTGATCAGAAGAGGGGGATTCTTCCTCCACTCTGGGACTCTTGTCAGGAGGGGGCTGAGAACCTCTGATAAGAGTTATTAGGTCCTCAGCCATTTTAAGCATCTGCTTCTTAGGCATAGGTCCAGGAGATGGGCCTTGAGCAGCAGGCCTAGTGTGAGGCCTAGCTGCTTTGGATTTAGTGAAGGCCTTAATAGAGAAAGAAGATGAAGGCCTAAATACACCATGGGTGGAGGTGGATCTGTCCACATTAGTAGGCTCGGTTGTAGTCTGGGAATGGGCCGATGACCCAGCGGTCTCGGTACAGAAGACACCGCCAAAGGAGTGTCAGATCAGGGGGACTGCAAAGGCGCTCGCTGAGAACCGGAGCACGGTAGCCTGTTTCGCGGTGTTGGTAGAGACCACTGGTCTAGCGTGTCGGTCCTTTTCCTTGCTTTTGGATAAAACGGTAGTCGGAGTGTCCGACGACATTTTATAGTCAAAAGCTTTACCAAAAAGTGTTGGGCGACTCACGCCACGCTTGATAGTAGTGCTTTATAGAAGGTAGGCGCCCGGAGCGACAGCCCGCAGCCGTGTCTGGGCCCAAACAAGGTATGCAAAGGGAATGGAAATCCTTATGCGTATTTGCTTCCCACAAGAAATACAATTATTAACTTTTTCTGACATCGGTCTGAGGCAAGAAAAGTTTCAACGGGTACTTAGCTTTAGTGAAGACTTCGGTTCCAAATATTTTCAGAATCAGGAGCTGGCCGACCGGCACTGCGAACTGCTTCTGCTTCGGGCACCGCAGCAAAAAGACTGAGAACATGGGCGGGCTGTGTCTTATATACTCTTGGCCTTCCTGACGCCAGAAGAGTAAGCAACGACAACCGACGCCGACCAAGACTTTGGAATTCGCCGACGAGACGGCTGAAAACCCATCTGTGATTACTGCAGCTGTATGCACGATGAACATCTCCACTATGTGGCTCAGACAGGACAGCACCCTCAAGGTAAAGGATGCATTCCCTAGTGGTCAGAGGTAGGACTCGGAGATGCAGGAATCCCTTTCCTTTCAGAGCTGCTGCACAGACCAGTTTATCTGGCTTGGGAGTCCCTGACAGAAAAGCCTGATCTCTGGAAGGTTGCAAGTTGGACACACAGCCTTCCTAGGAACAGGAGCCACAATGCCAGGGGGTGGCCCAGGTCATGCTGGTAGGCACTTTTATGATGTCCAAAGCAAACGTAAATCATCCATGTACATCTTCTGGTGGACTAAAACACACACTGAGAATCTGTTATGGAGAAGGCAGTATGTCAGCCAGTCATCTCTCCTTCTGATGCAGCACCTGCAGTACCTTTATAAATTTGGAGTCACCAGGGGGATGGGGAAATCGGTGCCCTATACACAGTCTTCAACACTGAGAAAGGGAGACTCTGAATAGCATCAATATACCTCCTTTTGCACCACCTCTTCCTTGCTGAAGAAGAGCTCCTCAAGGAAGAAGACAAAGTCTATGGTCAGATGGAGGTAACCAGAACCTTCAGGAAGCTTTGGTCCTACTGCTCTTTCTTGGGATAGCAAGTGTCAAGAACAGCAGCAGTAAGTGCTTAGTCTTAGGGAGAAGCCCGGGAAATGACCTATGGGCGACTAGAGCATTCCACACAACTGAAGGCTGTAAAAAGATTCAATGAGAGAACAAAACTCAGTCTCAAATTTTGTACCCAGAACACATCCACCATTAAGGCTGGAAAAAAAGCACCTGCATCGAAGCACATGGAGAAAACCCCAACATAAACTTCCAGTTCCTGAACGAGGGCTCAAATTACAAGACTGCAAGGCTGGCACCAAGGGGAATGACACTGATAACTGCACCATCTGCCCCATAGGCAGCAATTGCTAAGGTCTCAGCAGGGCAAGGGGGATCTCCACCTATACTTCATGACTCACTAGATCTAACAGCTCACCTTTCTCAACCAACTTCAGGGGAAAACCAACCTACTACAGTTTAAACAAACAACCAGTGGGGTGAGGTGGGGAGGAATTCAGTGTTGGAATCGAGGCCAGTGACTGTTACCACTCTTACCATCTTGTGAGACAATGAATCAAAAGGTGACATTAAGAAGGGGAAAAAAGACAAGTCACTGTAATGGGAGGAAAGTACAGTTGTGTACACTTACCATAAATGTAGATGTTAGAGTGTATTCATTGTTGCAGTCATCACACTTGGATTATCCCTGCCAGGGTAGCCCTCGGCCAGCCCGAATACCAGAGGCTTAGTATTTCTGCGTCAGTTGCTGTTGCTTCAGGACTGACATCAGGTCGACAGTAGTATAAAGTTAGGCAGCCGACGCCATTACATCAGTTTTTCTTGCCCTAACCTGTCAGGAGCCCCCAAGTGGGAGCCAGGTTCTGGTGAAAGAACCCCACCAGTAGAAAGTAAATACAAACATGTCCCTTGTAAGGAAAGGGAAGAAAGAAGAGGGGGATGGGGGGAGGGAAACCAGGACTGCAACAGTGAATACACGAACATCTACATTTATGGTAAGTGTACACAACTGTACTATGTTCTTCGTGTTTCATTGTTGCAGTCATCACATTTGGGCTGATTCCCAAAGCTGAGGAAAAGGGTGGAGGCAGTCAAGGAAACTAGGGACTGGCTAGGATGCCCTGCAAGACTGCAGAGGCAAACCCTGCCCTGGATTTGGAGAAGATAGGCAGGTGGTAATGTTTGGTGAAGCTGTGAACAGATGTCCAGGTGGCAGCCTCCAGGATGTCCCTGGTGGGGACTCCTCTGAGGAAAGCTGCCGAGATGGAGGCTTCTCTGGTGGAGTGAGTCCTGACCCCCTTGGGGGGAGGCTTTCCGTGTTGTTTGTAACAGAAATGGATGCAGTGTGCTATCCATTTGGAGATGGCTTTGCCCTCTGCCCCTGCAGCAAAGCTAACCAGCAACTGATCAGACATTCTGAAGGATTGATTTAGTCCTGTCTAGAGAGTGCAGGATCCTTTCACCCTTGTTCTGTGGGTTAGGGAAAAAGGTGGGCAAATTAATGGATTGGCTGAGAGCCACACTGGACATCACACCTTGGGCATGAAGGATGGGTTAGTCCTGAGTGATACCCAGTCAGCATAGGAAGATGATGAAGGGTTCCCACAGCAACGAGTGCTTGCAGCTCGGAGACCCTTCTGGCAGAAGTGATGGCCAGAAGGAAAGCAGTCTTCCAGGAGAGAAAATTTAGCACTGCTGAAGAGGTAAGTTTGAAGGGGGGAGGGGGTGAGCTTTTCCAACACAAAGTTAAGGTCCCAAAATGGGGTTGGTGCTCTTCTGGGTGGCCTCAAGTTGCTAGCCCCTCTTAGGAACTGTTTGATCAGGGGGATGTGAGAGAAGGGGCTGCTCAGTGGGAAAATGAGCACAGACATGAATTTTAATAAAGGAAAGGGAGAGCCCAATGTGTAGCAGGTCAGCTAAGTAATCCAGGATGAGAGGGAGGGAGGGCTGTGCCGTACTGGCTCCCTTAGCCTGAATCCAGATGCAGAACCTTTTCCATTTGTCAGTATAAAACTTCCTAGTGCTAGGGCGTCTGGCCTCCTGTATAACATCTAGAACCTGTTTGCTGAGGTTGGCAGATTGATGGTGGTTAGGGAATAAGCCAAGCTGCCAAACTGAGTGTCTGCAATTGGGGATGCATGAATTCTCCTTCCCTCTGGGTTAAGGAGGTTTGGAACTTGATGGAGAGGGACAGGCTGTGCAGCAAGGGGTACCAGTGCTGGCAGGGCCAGTCTGGAGCTATAAGAACTGTCCTTGGTTTTCCTCCTTTATTTTGAGCAGTACCCTGGGGATGAGAGGTAGTGGAGGAAAGGCATAGACTGACAGATTGACCCAGGGGAAGGACAGGGCATCAACTTTCCAAGCCATGCAGTGATGCTCCCTGGTGCAGAACTTGCTGAGCTGATGCTTGGTGTGGGAGGCAAAGAGGTTGACCTTCCGGGTGCCCCATTTCTGAGTTATTAGAGTGAAGGTTCTTCTGTTGAGCTGCCACTCATGTGGGTCCAGAAGATTTCTGCTTAAGTGGTCCGCCACAGAGTTGAGAGAACCCGGTAGGAATTGTGCTAACAAGGTGGAGATGCATGGCAGAGGCTGTGTGCCAAAGGGTCATGGCCAGCCTGCACAGAGAGTAGGACCGAGTCCCTCCCTGCTTGTTGAAATACCACATCACAGTTGTGTTGTCTTGTTTTGATCAGGAGAGCCCCTGGGGAGAGAAGGGGCTTGAAAGCTATCAAGGCGTGCTGGCCAGCTATCATCTCTTTTTGGTTGATGTGCAGATGGATTTGCTGTGGGCTCCATTGGCCCCGTATGCACCTGCCGTCCAGGTATGCACCGCAAGCATAATCTGATATGTCTGTGGTGAGGGTCTGAGTGGCATGGGGTGGTGAGAAACATAGTCATTTATTGAGGAAGCATGCTGTTGCCCACCAAACAAAATCTTTTATGAGGCAATGTATTATAGGTATAAGAGTCTCCAGGTCTTGAGAGTGTTGACATCAAAGGCTTTTTAGGTACCACTGAAGTTTCCTCATAAGCAGTCTGGTATATGGAAGGAGTACAATGCAAGATGCCATGAACCCCAGAGCCTGCAGGATTTTCCTTGCAGACAGTTGGGGTCTGGTGGCTAGTTGAGAGAAGCAGGCGGTCAGGAAGGTTTGCTTTTCTGGTGTAAGGAATGCCATCTGGGATGCTGTGTCCAGCCTTGCTCCCAGGAATATAATCCTTTGGGTGGGTACCTACTTGGATTTCTTTTTGTAGGGAGGTTAGTAGGGACTTTACAAAGGCCAGGTGCTTGAGCAGCTTTTCCTGGCTGTCTGCCTGAATTAGGCAGTCATCTAAGTATGGATAAATATGGATATTCCTTTGTCTGCAAAAGGCAATGGCCGGAGCCAGACATTTTGTGAAAAATCTGGGAGCAGTAGATAAGGCAAAGGGAGGCGCAGAGAACTGAAAGTGCTGAGATCCTGCCCTGAAACGGAGATATTTCCTGCATGATTCCCTGACAGGAATGTGGAGGTAGGACTCCTTTAGGTCTATGGCGGCTAGCCAAGTATCCTTGGACAGCAAGGGTAGCAGCTGCTGGAGAGGGAGCATTTTGAATTTTGGGATCACAAGGAAGGTGTTTAGAATGGATAGATCGAGGATGGGGCGCCAGGTGCCCTCTTTCCTGGGTACCAGAAAAAGTCTGGAGTAGAAACCTTGGCCTTTCTGTTCTGCAGGAACGTGCTCTACTGCCCTCATGGAAAGCAGGGAAAGGACTTGCTTTTGAACCTCTGTCCGCTGGTTTTGAGGTAGATCTGGGATGCCTTTTAGGGTTGGAAGGGTGTGGAAAGAAAATTTGTATCCCTGGGACACTATGTTGAGAACCCAGCAGTCGTTGGTAATGGTGGCCCAGGTGTTTGGATGAAAGGAGAGTTTTACTCCTAGGGGTAAGTGGCAGTGGGCAGAGGGAGGGGGTGGGGGAGGAGAGTCACTGCGGGTTCTTACTGTAAGGTGGTGGCTTAGAACTCCCTGGTTTTGAAGTGGAGGTAGTCCACTGCTTAGATCTCCGCATTCCCTGTGGCTGCTGTCTGTGGGGTCTGGTTCCCCAGGGTCTGGGCTGAATTGATCTGGTGGGAGCAGGAAAGGACCAGTGCATGGGGGGACAATGCCTGCTGAACCTGGGTGGCTGGACCTGTAAGAAATCCTTAATTGTCTTAATAGATTTTGTTTTTCCTTCCATCCTTTTTAAGACTTTTTCTGCCTTAGTGCCAAGGAAGTTGTCTTTGTGCAAGGGGGCATCCAACAATTTAGATTTAACATGGTCTGGCAAGGGCTGTTCCTTAAGCCATGCATGCTTTTTAAGGACAGAACTGGTGACAGCTGCCCTGCAAGAAGCTTCTAGGGTGTCAAAACCACAGTGCAGGGTGTGTTTAGTTACTTGACTTGGAATGCATTAACTCTTGTAACTCTTTAGAGTCTGCACAAGCAGGAAAGGAAGACTTTTTGTTTGAGGAGTTCCAGGGTATGTTGCTGAAATTTTAGCATATGGAACTGACAATTTAGTGCTCTGATAGCAAGAGTAGCTGAGGTGTATACTTTTTACCCCATCTGTCTAGTGCTTGGGAATCCCTATCTGAGGGGGTAGGATTCTTAGCAGAGGTTACTTTAATTCCTTTAGGCCCTTGAGAAATTACCTCAGGGTCAGCAGTAGGATTTTTAAAAAGAACTTTGTGAGAGTCAGGGACTCTAATACCAGTCTGGTTTTCTGGGTGCAGGAGGGAGGGTGTCAGGAGTCAAGTTGGATTCCAGGAAAACATCCTCCACAACATCCAGGACTGAGGGGATGGCCAGAGGTCTGTGCTTTGGAAGATCTTCCCTGAGGCTCTTTTTTAGACTGAGGGTAGTCCTGACTTTCCCATTGGAAATGCTCCCTTAAGGTGTGATGGGTTTCCCCAAAGGAAAAATCCTCTGGGGGAAGAGGCTGAAGGAATGGAATCCTCTGTATCAGAATCCTCAAAAGCAGAGAGGGGTTGCATGTCTTCATACTCAGATGCATCAGAGTCATCGGACTCCTGTTCAGACAAAACTACAGTGGACAGATCTTTCTTTTGGAAGGGGTAGCTTGGCTTCCCCTGATCAGCATGATAAGGTCTTCCACCACTTTAAGCATTGAGACTGAGGGACGGAAGCAGGTGCCTGAGACTGGGATGTCGGTTTCTTGGGTTCGTAACCTGGTAGCTTTCGAAAGAACGGTAGTCGTGAAAGAAGTCGTTTGTGTCGAGAATCGGTAGTGCAAAGGACTTCCTCAGAAGCCAGTGCCTGCTCAGCGGCTCCAGACCCATCCAAGGTAGAGACGACCACAGGATCCTTAGTCGAAGAAGAGTTTTGCGGCATCCAAAAGGGTCTCAGTAGTGGCTTGCGAATCCACAGAAGCGGGCATCAGGGGCTACGAAACCACCTCACTGAGGACCAGAGAACGGACGACTTGCTTAACAGGAGCTAGTCCGTAGGTTTGGACCTGTGCAGTCTGTCTCTGTCTTTATCTTTACGTTTTTTCGGAAGATCTGCTGTCGGATGGCTAACCGAAGCCATATCAGAATTCAAGGACTGTAAGCAAAAATATCTAGCTACAATAAGGGCCCGATGACATATAATTCTGGTGTTGAACAAAGCACAGAAGCGACAGTGGGGGACGCTGTGGTCTGGGCCTAAGCAAGTGACGCAGTAAGAATGAATGTCTGTGATATTTGCTTTCCAGAGGCAAGACAATTAACTTTTTCTGACATTGGTTAGTGCAAGAAAAAAGGATCCCCAACGAGGTTCTTAGCTTTAGAAGAATTCAGCTTCAGTTCGGAAGACAAAACTCAGGTAGCGGCTGACCGTCACTCATGCAAACTGCTTCTTCTTTGGGCTCCACAGCAAGAAAGACTGATGTAATGGCGTCGGCTGCCTTACTTTATACTACTGACGACCTAACCTCATTCCTGAAGCGACAGCAACCGACGCAGAAATACTAAGCCTCTGGTATTCAGGCTGGCTGAGGGCTACCCTGGCAGGGATAACCCAAATGTGATGACTCAACAGTGAAACACGAAGAACATCTAAAGAACTGTGAACAGGAAAAGTCCAGAGTCTGCAACACTTACCATTGAATCACAGTCCATCGTGCTTTAGGTATCTTGGAAATGGATGGGATGGGCCCATTTCAACACCTGTCAACCTTGAACTGAAACAGACTTTTTGTTTGCCATCAGCCTTGGATAAAGCATGTGAGGATGACGCCAAACTGCCTGAACACAGTGATAATGAAGGAAGATGAGATCAGGGTCAACTGACCTACGGTTGATGCTGCAGATGGAAGTGTGGACAGGACACACTTCAGAGTACAAGTGCCAAGCCATTCCTGTAGATGACACTTGGCAGCAGGAGTAAACCCTATCCAAAAATCACCAAGTTCCACACAGTAGTCTTCTGCCAAGCATGAAAGAAACATAATGTGATCATCTTGCAGGGGGGGGATCCTTCTACAGTGTCATCTGTGGAAACCACTCTAACTGCAGCAAATGATGGAACAATTCTAAGCAAAAGGAAAAACAATTGCAATCCATAAAGAACATTATCAGTAAAGTGGAACTGACCCAGAACAACAGGGAACAAATACAAAGTTAAGCCTTCTAAAATTAAAGCAAAGGAAGGGGGGAGATAAAGAAACCATCGGCTAAACTCAGAGCAGAATGTCAGACCACCCAGGTCCAGACAGAATGAGACAGGAGAGGAGAGTAAACAGGTACAGAGAGAGCAGACCCTGGAGTACCCCCCCCCCCCAAAAGATCAAGAAATCCTACAAAAGGCTAAAATAGAGAGTGCTACTAATTGCTGGAAAGCATGAGAATAAAAGAATAACTTCACTCTCTTCCTCAAACAAACCAATACAGGTGATGGCCATTTGAAAGACCAAAAAAAAGATCTGAAAGAAGCAGCTAGTGTAGCACATTACAAGGCAAAAAGGAGAGTTCTGCAACCTGGGATAAAATGGTGTGCAGGGTAGTCCTAATGCCAGTAGCCTCATTCCCACAAATTAGAGAGGATTGCCCCATTCCTACCAGATTTTGAACGGTTTACTTGTTCGCTGGAAGTGAAAAGATGGAATACAATGAAATATGAAAATGCATTTTAAGTACTGTAACATGCGTAGGGAGATTACGGGAAAGAAATACTGATAATTAAAGCTTCTGAGTGGAATTTAAACCAAGCCCAGAAGTAAGAATGTAACAATCTGCCAGTAAATCATTTTAAAGAGCTGGGATGGTTCTGAAGATAAATGGTCACTTTAGGACATAGAAACTACAGCTGTACTGCTTGTTGGATGACATCAAAGCGAATTCACAGTGTAGAAGGAGACTGTATGTGTACTGAATCACTCACACTAACAGAGATATAGCAACTATGCAAAGCCATAAATAAGCAGCGACATCCATTCATGACTATACCTATTCATTTACCGGTATAGGAAGTCTGCCAAGAGAATAATCAAAAAAACCTGGGACAGTGCTTGTGATACATGCTCCCAGAAAAATTCCTGTAGTACTCAGGAGAACAGGAACTGAAGAGCATGGACAGTTTAGATGTCATTAAAAAGCAACCAGACACAAAATAATAGGTAAAAAAGAAGTTGTGTACTCACCATAACGTTCCATCCGAGTAGGTAATCTTTATTTGTCAGCAACCTGTGGGTATCGGATCCGAGTCGGCAGCTTCAAACAGATAAGATCCGAGCTCCACGCTCCTCCCCCTTACCCATAATCCCTTGCTAACCCTTCCTGACCTCAGATCGAGTTTGCTTAGTAACACAGAGTATTACAACACAGGAATCACCTGCAAATCCTAACCTAAGGTTATCTGGAAACAAAGGGCTAGGAATCCTTCTAGTACGCACTATAGGTTAGGGGGATGGAGGGAGGGTCGGTTGCTGACAAATGAAGATTACCTACTCAGATGGAACTTCTTTATCTGAAGTAGTTAACTTCATTTGTCCATCAACCTGTGGGACAGAGTCCTCAGCTACACAAACCTTGGGAGGTCCTCATGGAAGGATATTCCGCAGCACTGCAGAGCCGAAGGATGCTCTCCCTCTGGAAATTATGTCCAACTTGTAATGGTTAATGAACGTATGAGATGAAGCCCAAGTGGCTGCTGAACAAATGTCATCCAAGGAAACTCTGGACCAAAAAGCAGCAGAGGTAGAAACTGATCGAATAGAATGGGCGTGGACTCCTTCAGGTTCAGGTAGACCAGAACTTTGATATGCAAGCAGGATACATTGGGAAATCCATCTGGACAATGTAACTTTTGATACTGGTTTTCCCAAAGAGGGTTTTGCAAAGGATACAAAGAGTTGGTCAGATTTCCTGTGACCAGCGGTCCTGTGCAGGTAAAATCTTAATTGCCTGTGTGCGTCCAGGGAATGTAACTTATATTCACCTTTGTTATGGTAATTTGGAAAGAATACTGGTAAATTAATGGACTGGTTGATGTTGGGTTCCGACGAGACCTTGGGCAAAAAGGAAGGATTGGTCCTGAGGAAAACTCTATCTTTATGAAAAACCAAGTATGGCGGTTTGGCGCAAGGGGCTTGAAGTTCTGAAACCCTTCTGGCCGAAGTGATGGCAATAAGAAAAGCAGTCTTCCAAGATAAGAATTTTAGATCCACCGAGGCTGGAGGCTCGAACGGGGGAGCTGTCAGATTGGAGAAAATAAAATTCATAAGGAACAAAGAAAACTCTTCTAGGTCTGTTCTGCTGGCTGAGGTGGAAGGGGGGGGAAAGAAAGAAAAGAGCTGAGAAGAAGACAGCTAACATGGAGCGTTATAGTAAATAACATAACTTCTAAATCTGTCAATTCTCCTTCATTCTTGCTGGATGCTGGATGTCCTAGCACCACCTTGTCCTTGTCTGTGGCCTGTGGCTTGGTTGAGTACAGTGGAGCCAAAGCTGGCTCCGGTCTCTCCAAGCCCAAATCCAACTTATAATGAGAAATGAAGGTATGGAGAAAGCCTGAGAAGCTGCGAACAACAAATTGAATCAATAGGCAATAAGCTTGGGAAGTGGCTAGAAGTGGCTAAAGACCCTGGGTTTGGATGGCAGTTTGGGATGGCAACCCGTGTCTGTCTTGTCTCATAGGGTATCAATATCAGTAAAACACCTAGAGACTTTAGAGACTGAGACTGGCTCTACCTTCTGCACAAAGAGCAAACAGTTGGTCAAATTTCCTGTTTTGTTTGGTTTTGTTTGGTCCTGTCTAAATATGTCCCAACATTGCAAAAAACATACTTTTTGTTCTGACCTATTAGAATAATTGGAAAGAATAATTTGGGAATATGGTGGGAAACATTTGGTGTGAAAAAAATTTGCCAAAAAAACTTAAAGGAAAAAAGGGCAGCCCTTAAGGAGGACAAAGGAAAAACAGATAAAAACTCGAACAGAAACAGGGAGTACACAGAGCATGGAGCTGTTAGCAGGAGTAGCTATAGATTAGCTCTACTAAAAAAGGTATAAAAAAGACTTAGTAAAAAAGGAAAAAGAAGGAGGATTTAAGGAAAGGGGGAAAAGAGGGGGAGAGATCCCATTGATGAGGAGGAGAATTGAGGGGGGGTTGAAAGAAAGGCTTTTGAGGTTTAAAGACTTTTTGTAAGGACTTTTGAGAGAAGGACTCTGTTAGATGAAATGATAGTAATTGCCAACTAATGGTAGACATCAAAGTCTAATTGATGGAGAGATGGAAGATGAAAACTAATGGTACAGGAAATAGGAAGCTAGAAAATGGAAGCAGTGAAAGGATCTACTTCTGATGACTAAACGTAGAAAAGAAACGTTAAAATCTGGATTCTTCTTCTTCTTGGACTGATTGGTCTTCGAGTCAAAGAATTATCTAAAAGATCAGTGATATCCTGGGGAAATATGATAAGGTCGAAAAAGGGAGGAACCAAGAGAGAGGGAGGAAAGGGAAGTGAGGTGTGAAAGTGACCCGACTGATGCAAGAAACCCGGGGAATGAGTCAAGAGTGAAACACTGTTCAGTCTGGAGATGGGACCAACAGAAGACGGTGGAGAAAGCTAACAGGGGCTTGAGAGGGCAGCTGGGATAATCTAGGCAAGAGGGAGCTAGGGGCTTCAGGAGGGATGAGAAGCTGTATCATCTATATAATCAGTGGGCTGGGAGGGGATAAACGTGCAGGGATGGCCTGGTATGGCGTGCGAAAGGTGTAGTCTCTGGTGAGGAGTAAAAGATGCTTGTGGGGGGGGTAGAGGTGAGCCAGTCTAAATAAAACACCTGGAATCCTTGGCGTCTCAGATGAGAGGCTACCACTGCCATGCATGCCATGCATTTAACTTAGCGGGGCTGTGAGTAGGACCAAGGGGGGGCAGGGAATTATTGTGAAAATGACTGGTTCCCAGCGTGAAGGAGGAAACCTCCTGGGCTTGATGTCATCTTGTGATGATGATGATCTAGAAGAATGAAGGCGAGATTGACAACTTAACATCAAGAGTTAAATCCCATGGAGGAACTAGATCTTTAACAAGAGGTCTCAAGAGGAAAGTGCCCTTTAAAAAGATCTTACATAATTTGGAAGAGGCCAGGGGGCCGAGATCACTTCCCACATGATAGTGGGAGACTGCAGCTAACTGGACTTTGACCGTAGAGGAGCTAGCACCCTGGTCGAATAAGGTTGATAAGAATTCTAGCACTGCTGGTAACGGAGCTGTAAAGGGATCTAAGTTTCTGTGCTCCGCCCAAATTGAAAAACGTTTCCATTTGCTATTATAAACCTTTCTCGTGGAACACTTATGAGCGGCTACTAAAATAGCCTTGACAGAGAAAGAGATACCGGAGTCCTAGCTATCACTGGAACTGGATCAACCAAGCTGTGAGCTTGAGGTTGTCCAGGTTCGGGGTTGTCAACCCTAGCGGGTGAGAGATCAGATCCGGAGTGGGATCTAGAACCCATGGGGGGTTCACTAGGTGAGACCATAGGCAAGGAAACCATGCTTGACGAGGCCAGAATGGGGCTATGAGGATCACTCTGCTCCCCAACCTACGTGCTTTCTGCAAGAATTTTAGCATTAGGGGAAGAGGTGGATAAGCATAAAGTAGACCGGATGGCCAAACATGCACCAGAGCGTCTCTGGGGGATTCCCCTGGTGGGGGAATTAGAGCGAAGTAGTTGCTGCACTTTGCATTTGAAGGAGACGCAAAGAGATCGGAGCAAGGTTGACCCCATTTGAGGAAGATTTGCTTTGCCACTCTTGGGTTCAGAGACCACTCGTACGGTGAAATGATGGTTCGACTCAACCTGTCTGCCAAGATGTTCAACCGGCCCGGAATGTGCATTGCTATGAGAAAGCGGTTGGTGGAGATCGCCCATTCCCAAACTCTCATGGCCTCTCGACAAAGTGGGTAGGATCTGGTTCCCCCTTGTTTGTTGATATACCAGATGACTGACATGTTGTCTGTCTGAATTGCAATAGTCCCCAAGGGAAGAAGGGCTTGGAGTGCTTGCAACGCAAGAAGCACCGCTCTCATCTCTAGGACATTGATGTGCGACATGGTCTCTGATTGGGTCCACGTGCCTTGGATGGTTCTGCCCATACAGTGCCCCCCCCACCCAAGGTGAGAAGTGTCTGTGGTCACTGTGGTTAGAGGGGGGGACATAGAGAAGGGACGCCCTTTCTGGAGGTCCGGAGACTAGAGCCACCAGAATAGTGCTTTCTTGCAAACCCTACTGAGGGGAATGGGTGAACTCAGTGGATGCTGCAGGATGGACCAGTGAACTTGTACGGTCCATTGTAGTACCCTCATGTTCAGGTGCGCTAAGGGTAGCAGGTTGATAGTTGCCGCCATGGAGCCTAGAGCCCTCAGGACCAATTCCGCTGGAAGAGCCGGGAAGTTTAGAAGGGCTAGCACGTGGAGCTTCAGGGTCCGAAGCCAATCCGGAGTCAAAAAGACTTGCAACAGGTTCATGTTCAATCTGGCTCCAATGAGGTCTAAGACCTGGGTTGGTTGAAGAGAAGATTTTTTGATACTGATTGTGATTCCCAGTCGGGAGGCCAAATGGAGGAAACAATCTCTGGCTGAGCACAGTAGATGCCTGGTGGGGGCGGAAAGGAGCCAGTCTAGGTACGGAAAGACCTGTATTCCCTGAAGTCTCAGGTGGGCCGCTACCACTGCTAATACTTTGGTGAACACCCTGGGGGCTGTGGTGAAACCAAAGGGAAGGGAGCCTGAACTGGTAGTGGCTGGCTCCTAACCAGAAGCGGAGAACCTTCTGGATCACCTGTCCATCAGAATGTGGTAAGTACGTGTCCTTGAGGTCTATGGAGCACATCCAGTCGTTCTCCTGCAGGAGTGGGAGAATGGACTGAATGGTGACCATCCGGAACTTCTCTTTGGCCACTGACAGATTTAACAAGGATAGATCGAGGATTGGTTTTAAGTCCCCCGTCTTTTTTGGCACCAAAAAGAACCTGGAGTAAAAGCCTGATCCGGATTGCTGCTGGATTGCTCTTTTTTTCTAGCAGCTGGAGAATTTCTGTGGCTGCTGCCTCCCTTTGATTGGGTGTGACATCGGGGAGGCTCTGGGGTTTGGGAGGAAGATTGAGAAAGGGAATCTTGTAACCTCTGGATATGATCCGAAGCACCCAGCGATCTGTTGTAATGGACTCCCACATTGCTAGGTGCCTCGAGAAACGCCCCCCAACTGCCTCCAGAGTGGAGCAGTCAGGTAACCCTTCAGGGTTGCTGTGTGGGCCGATCAGAAAAGGGTTCTCTTGACCTGAAATTCTTCGGTCCCCCTCTGCCTCTGGGCTGACGTCCACCCTGTCCTCCTCTGCCTCTGAAGGACGAGGGGTCCGGAGCAAAATGGGACTGTTGAGATTTCCAGAACCACATCTTCTTCTGTCCCTTCTGGTTCCTAGAGAAGGACCTCTAGGGAGCAGAGAAGCGGACTCCGAAGGCAGACAACGTCTTCCCGTCTTTCTCTCTCTGGACCAGTGTGTTGTGTACGGTCTTGCCAAAGAGCGAAGAACCGTCAAACGGGGCATTAAAGAAGGACGCCTTGAAGGGTTCCGCAAAATCGCAATGGCAGTGCCAAGCATGCCGTCGTAAGACAATGCCAGCTCCGTTAGCTCTAGCGGCCCCTTCCGTGCCATGGGAGAGGAGCCACATAGAGGTGTTAAAAATGGATTTGAGAGTGGCCATTCGGGTAGAGAATACTTTCTTATCCTCGGCCGACATGGACTCTGGGGGCGACCTGGCATATTCTTTGATGAGATCCCGATGGAGTCGTATCACGTGTGCCACATAATTCAGTGACCTTACTGAGAAGGTGGCTGAAGCGAACATCCGCTTCCCCAAATGGTCCATCGTCTAAGACTCCTTGTCTGGAGGATGGACCGAGGAACTCTCCTGGGCCAGTTCCTTTTTAGTGGCGGCCGCCACCAACATGGCATCTACAGGAGCACCTTTGCTCCAACATGTCCCATCGGAAGGGGGACTAAGAATTTTATCAGGCCTCTTGGGAATGGGGTCCACAGTGTCCGGCTCCTTCCATGCCCTGGTAGTAATCAGGTCTGCCAGGGGGTCGGCGGGGAGGGGACACCCAAGAGGTAGATGGGCCTGCGTCAAACGCCTCCAGAAACACAGATTCAGAGGAAGGTTTTTGGGCAGACCACCCCCCTCTAATTCGAAGCATTTCCATGATGTCTCCGAAGGAGACGTCTTCGGGGGGTGACCTTGGGAAACATTCCCCTTTCTCTAAATCTGTGTCTGTTGTCAAGGACTCAGCTGAGTCCAAGTGCCTCCTCTTGCACTTGGCCTCACAAACCACATCTTGTTCCTCCAAAGGAACTATCTGGGACGTAGGTGCAGGCTGTCCCTGGGGCCGGGTGATGGAAGGTAGGCCCGTCTGAGAGGGAGTGCAGGGTGGAGCCGTAGCAGAAGCCTGGGGCCTCGAATCCCTCGATAGAACCCTCTCCACAACATCGAACGCCGAAGGGGAGCTGCTCTCCCTGGGATCCGAGAGCAGTCCCCTCAGATCCAATGTGTGGATCGGAGCCGGCGCTGAAGCAATCAAATCCGAAGGGCCAGTATGCTCCGACCGAGACGGAGCCGAAGACAGACTGACGTCTCCGTATCTGAAGTTCAGCTCCTCTCGGCTCCGAGAGCTCAGATCCAAAAAGGGACACGACAAACTCGAGGGTGCCGTCGGCACCGAAGTACGAGGTACTATTGGAGCAGACACTCCCCCGGCTCCAACGCTTCCCGGCTCCGAACCCCGGAAGTTGGTTGGAGAAGGAGCAATCGGGGTGAAAAAAAGGGGTCGAGCTCCCCCCCGGGGGGGGGGGGGAGGCAGGAGCACTCCCATCTGCAGCTGGGCCTGGAGGAACCTATGCATCATCCAGTCCATGTCTGCATCGGACAAGCTTCTAGTCGACCTAGAAGAGGCCAACGAGGTGGGTTGGGAGTGCCACCTCGATGACCTCAAAGGCGACTGGGTCTCCTCCTTCTCCAGCGCCGGAGAAAAACGGGGTGAATGGAGCCGGGAAAGAGAAGGCCCGGAGGCCTTTGGAGAAGCCGCTTGCTTGGCCGGTGGGGCAGAGGAGGAAGACTCGGCCCGCCGCTTGTGGTGCTTCTCCTTTCTATGCTCTCTCCTAGCTTCCCTCTCCTCCTGGAGGGTGAGTCCCGGCCAGGGGAGCAGGGATGGGAGGTGGCACTGCCGCGGCAGGTACCACGGAGGAAGAGGAGGACAAAGTCGAATCTGGGGGCAACAGTCTCACCAAAACCAACTAGGACCTCCTGTCCCTCAAAGCCCTGGGGTTGAATGCTGCACAAATAGTGCAGCCTGAGGAGAGGTGGTCAACCTCAAGGCAAATAACACACCGAGAGTGGCCATCCGCTGTGGACAGCTTATGGCCACACTGTGCATTTAGAAAAGAAGGCTTTAGGGGCCTCAGACACGACTCGGAAAAATAAACACTAGGCCCAAAACAAGACACGCCTTCACACACACGGAGGAGGACAAACTAACTAAATACAGTCAAGTTTAACTAAAAAAAAGCGCTAATAATAATAATAGACTAGGGGTAACACACACAAAATTTTTAACAGTTAGAATGAAGAAAAGAAAGATTTTTCTCACAGAATATGCTTTACACCCACACCTGGAAACTCTCTCAAAGCTGCTGACTGAACCGCGGCAAACGAAATCTGAGGTCAGGAAGGGTTAGCAGGGGGTTATGGGTAAGGGGGAGGAGCTTGGAGCTCGGATCTTAGTTGTTTGAAGCTGCCGGCTCGGATCCGATACCCACAGGTTGATGGACAAATGAAGTTAACTACTTCAGATCTGTATAGTTACCACTGTGAAAAAGACAAGATTTGCATTTCTGCTGATCTGCAAGGTCTGAGAAATTTAGTACAAGATACAAAGCAAGCTTTTTTTAAGCAAATAATGCCAGATAAACATAGCTCCAAACTGCATGTCATAATTCTACCATTAGAAAGATATAGATTAATAGATTCATAGACTATTACTAGGCTAACGACAGAAGGGGCCTTTCTAAGCCTAGTCAAGTTTTCCCAAAAGATTAATGATGTCTTGCATCCAAACAGGAAATTGAGGGCCAGGCATTTATAAGTTCTCTCTGTCCATAAGGGACATGGGTACTAGGCCCAGCGTAAATTTCCTATTCCTCATCCACTGGTCTAGGTTGTGCGTAAACTGGGTAATGGATGAACTCAGCTTCACATGGATGGGAAGCCTGTTACACAGGAAAGGCAGTCTCCTGGATACATCTGTCTCTCCAGCATGTTCTGTTAAAGTCACAGACAAAATTCAGGTCCCTAGACCTTGTATTTCTGGTACTTTTTGACTTATAAAAATGCAGGAGATTCATAAATGTGAGGTTTGCGGATGCCTTGTACGCCAAGTGTAGATCACCCCTCACCAATCTATAGGACACTGTGTAGAGGGAAAGGGCTTTAAGGCACTCTACATAAGACAGGTTTTGTTACGCCTTGTATTCTTTTTGTAAGGAACCTTTGAGGTTGCTCTAGTTGCTGCATAGAGCATTGTTCTCTTTGAATGGTCTGATAAGGGTGCGGTATAGTGGGATAATGACCTCTTTGGACCTAGATGCCATGCTCTTACTTGTAAGTTAAGCAACATAAAAGCACTTCCTCACCACTGTGGCCACAAGGTGGTCAAAGGTAAGGCTACTGTCTACACGCGTACTCAGCTCCCTGACCACTGGATCGACTCTTAGGGGTGTACTATCAACACTGCAATTAGCTGGGATGGTAGATTTCCGAAAGGGTACAATTATGCATTTCTTAGCATTGAGTACAAGATCATAGCTTTGGCACCATTTATTAGTCAGAGACAGACTTTCTTGAAGAATGCTAGTCTGCAGGGTAGTTGACAATAACCCCCAGCTTGCAAAATAGTCAGCAATAAACCTTCAGCATTTGCTTCAATTTCAGAGAGAAACAGATGCCAAAAAGAAGCAAGCCCAATACAGAGCCCTGGGGGACTCTGCTACTGACTGGCCTCTTGGTGGAGGAGGACTCACCTATTTTGACTTCCTGGGTCTCATCACCCACTAGACAGCCAGCTGGCTCACTGATAAAAGGGTTTATACCTAAATTAGTTAGCTTGACTATAATGCCCAAGTTGGGTATTGTATCAAAAGCTTTGGCCAGGTCGAGGTATGCTGTGTGCACAGTCTTACCTTTCATCCAATGCGTTGGTTACCCTCTTAAAAAAAAAACAAAAAAAACCCCACCAGATTTAATAGGCATAACCCTCCTTTAACAAAGCTGAACTGTGATGGGTGTAGCATTTGCAGGTTACCCATGTCCTCGATTATCACATCCATGATGATTCTTTCCATACCCTTACTTATGAGGCTGGTAACACTTATGGGACTGTAGTTACCCGGATCAATGGTTGGACCTCCTCTGTGGAGGGGAATCACTTGCTATCTTCCATTCCTTGGGCACAAACCTGACTGACGGCTCCAGTTGAAAAGTGGACCACAGAGGTGATGTTTCACGCTATTTATTAAACATTCTGGGATGTCATCGGGGCCCACCGGTGCAGTGATTTTGGTCTTGGAAAGTGCATTAATGATCTGTTCTCTAGTAATGGTTGGGGAGAATTGTGGTATGTGGCATTCCCTTCGGACTATCGGAGGGAGAAATTTGAGCTGAAACTGTCAGCCAAAAGGCTGGCAATGGCCTTCAGTTCAATGTGTGTGATGTGACAATAAGTTCTGCACATTGCTGTGTACTTCCTCTGAAGTTACGGACAAAGCTGCAGAAAGCTTTGCGGCTGTCCTTTGCCCGAGACACTATTTATTCTTCAAATTTAGCCTTTAAAGTATTAATTAACCCTCTTAGCTGCCTGTTTAGATTTGTCAGGGGGGGGAGCTTTTAGTATGTACGGTTTTGCTCCTCCTATGCTTGGACAAGACTTTTTTTCTTTTGTTGTATAACAGATTGACAGTTCCACCAGGGTGGCTTGTCTTTTAAGTCTGTCTTGTTCTTAACATGAGTGGGCACACCTCGGTCCACACAGCTATCAATGTGGCTGTACAGAGACTTTGTCAATAACTCAGTATATTCTATGGTGCTTACTGGGTTTAGGGGTGTTTGGAATTTAGCCAAGTTATTGCTTAGTAAAGATGTTAGCTTTGGAATAGTTCCTAAAGGTTTTTAGTTTTGCTGTCGCACCCGGAATTTAATTTCTATTTAACGTAATACTGTCTTATGGTAAGATCTAATGAGTGAAGATATTATGTTGGATGAGGATCACTGCCCCCCACCCCCCCATGTCTCGTAAGCACAAGGTCATGGATGTTTGTACCCCTGGTAGGATAATGAGCTGTTTCAGGATGTTGGTATTAATAACGTTTATGAATTGCTGGGCTTGTGCATTAGAAGTTGTGTAAGATTCCCAATCTACAGAGGGGTAGTTGAGATCCCCCAGGAATATTGTAATGGATTGAATGGTGAGGGAATCTAGTACATTGAGATAGGCAGTATAGCTTTCCTACACGTTGCAAGGATATGGTACAGCACCCAGTTTATGGTGAGCTGCACATGTACGAGTTCCAGTGGGTCACTAGGTCATACAACTTTAACTAGTCTAGATGTGAGATTAGTCTTAATACTGACCGATACTCCTCCACCTTTAGTTCCCTCCTGTGCAGTAGCTGGTCTAAAGGTGTGAAAGGCATTATAACCTTGCATTGCTGGGGTACTCTAAGCAACTTTAAACCATGTCTCTGTTACTACACAGATGTCTACACTCTCCAAGGACAAAAAAGGCTTGTCTCTCCAAGGACAAAAAAGGCTTGTAGGGAGTAGAATTTCTTGTTAAAGATTTCTAGCATTGAGCAGCACCACCTTCAGATATTTCTTCATAGGTTAAGTTGGTAGACTTATCAGTTTGGCATTGCCTAAAAGAAGGCACTATGGGGGTTGAAAAGGTCTTTGCCAATATCTGAAAGTCTAAAGGGATAAGTGCAAACCATCTCTGGCAAAGCAGCGTTCTCTGTCAACCATGTCCACCCGGGCTGTCAAACATTGTATCCTCCTGGATTGACACCAGAAGCTAAGCAAATTGTTAAAATCAATCATTTCCTCTTGGTAACATGGCATCACCCTTGGAGAAGGTAGTATGCTGCCAGTGCTAGGCTAATACCTGCCTGAGATACAAATCAGCGAGCTCGATCATGACTCACTTTATATAGTCAAGGGAGGTACGTTTCAGGTCATTAACACCCACATGGACTATGACAGAGTCATAATGGTAGCTGTGGTTCAATGGCCTGAGTGCCTGTGCGACTTGATGGATCTTAGCCCTAGAAAGGCAGCTAACTGCGACTCTCGCCTTATTCAGTCTGGTGAGGGGGACATTGACGCGCCTCATTATAGAAATCACCAATGACCAGGAAATTTGGTTGTGTGCTGGTTTGCCTTAAGGGCTTAGCAGTGGGGCACTAGATACAATGTTACTATGTGAAGCTGTGGGTGGTGTTTTAACGGAGTATTTATGTGATGGCCGAGGACCCTTTCTTTGTACTGAGCAGGTGGTCTTAGTATTTTAGGAAGGTTACCTCCAAGTGCCTCAGCATAAGCAGTTTTATGTGTAGTGTCTTTACCCTGTGTAGTAGGCATGATGCAAATGTCACTAACAACCTCTATAGGATTAACTGTGGTTGTATGAGAGTGAGTTTTACCCCCAGCGTTAAAGTGTATTTACGCCTCTCTCATACACTGTTTTATTAAGAATAATTGGGTTGTCAGTGTACATGAAACAATTGCTACAATACCTCCAAATACCCATCTCAACCAGACTGGCCAAAGGGAAAGTCAGGAAATGCATGCCCATGGCCATTGATCTACTAAGGAGGATTGAGAAAAACTGGAATATTGAACAACTCAATAAGACAAGCAACTTGATGAGCAACGCTCAGCTATGAGCAAACTAAATGCTCTAGTAGTTAAAATATAAATAAATAAATAAATAAATATCTGTCTAGACAGTAATGCCACAAGAGTACAGGCAACAACAAAAAATATCTGTTTAGACAGTAATGCCACAAGAGTGCAAACAGACCGAACAACAGACACAATAAGCCTTCATCAGCAATTCCCAGCTCCGAAGGATGAAGGCTATCCTATCCTCCCACAAGAGTGTAGACCACAAACCTTCCGAATGTAAAATAGGCTCCTTTGACTTCCTTTGGTTATTCCATAAGCACATCTTCCAAAGAATTGTTGCCAAGGAATATGAACACTCATTAGCTGTTGTACACATGGCTAATGACATATTAGTATGAGGTCAGATCTGAAGTATAGCTAATGAATAAATAAAGACTGCACAACTTCAAGCTTAACGAGCAAATATAAAATCAAGATATATGGGTCCTATTTTAATGTCAGTGGGTCTACATCTGAGCCAAAAAAATATTCATCCCAACAACAGTGCAAATACAAAGGGCTTAAGAGAAGCAGTTATTACACGGGTTTTAAAATTATGTAACACACTGCAAAGTCTGTACTGAATAACTCTGAAATAACCATACTTTTAAGAAACCCGACAGACCAAAATATAGCTTGGGAAAGGCTCTACTAAATGAAACATTTTTTTTTTTAAATGTACACATCTCCCAACTTTAGATACTATGACGTAAATGACTGTGTTGCAAATTGGTACCAATCAGAATGGTAACATACTTGGGATCTTATAGAGAAGAGAGCAGCTACCTGCAAGTCAAGAGGATTCATAAATTCACAAAAACAGATGTGGTGAGATGGAAAAAGAACTACTAGCAGTAATGCAAGGATGTGAGAAAGTTCATTAATATATTTATGATGAAGTTATTTGGCTGGAAACAGACCACAAAACCTTCAAAGCATGTTCAGAAAGTACTTGTACAAGGCACCTAACACAGCAAAAGTACACTACTTAATCTAAAGTAGTACGATTTAAAGTGAGAAGCAGAAGAGCAAAATAATTAATGCAACAGATATGATGAAAAGTTGTTTACCAGAGAAGCAAGGGCAGTTGCAAGAAAACAGATTGCAGATTTTTGGGTAACCACAGTTACCAATGACTAAAAGAATTTCAGAGATGTATATGACAATGACTTAGAAAAGCAACTACTGAAAGATATCACAATGAAAGGCTGACCTAACCAAAACTCATCAGTACGGGGAAAAATCAGATTTATTTTTTAATGAAGAAATGAGCAGTGATTACAGCTTAATTTTCACAGCTGACAAAACAATAGTTCACAATCAATTGAAAAAATACATATTTGACAGGATGTAGGAGTATATATGTGAACTGTACAGTGCACAGAAAGATGAGTTGCAAACAGAACAATGTAGATGTGCCCTCTGTAAAGCATATCATAACAGCAATCCGAACAAAGATTTGATACTATGTCAATACCATATCTTCCTTGCAGCTGCCACAGCAGATTTGCTCCAGTTCACAGAGGATGTGCATCTCCTGTGTGTGGATTATTACACCAAGTTTCCTGAAAAACAAAACTGACAGCAACTGCATGTTTGATTAGAACCTTACAGTGTAGGATACTGTTCTCATATCTGATAATACTCCATAATATATAAGTTGTAAATTTCAAATATCATATCCAGTCCACACTATCTGCAATACAATGGACAAGTGGAGAGAACCGAAGAGTGAAGAATCTCAGAAGAAAAAGATATTAAAAATTGAGGGCTAATCTACTGCAGGAATTCAATCTCACACAAGCTGTACTATTAATGTGCAGAAAGTTGAAAAGCAGGTTATGTACTTCAGCTACATTACGAATACAAAAGTATCAACATAAAATAAAGGAAATGCCAAAACAAAATTAGCAGAGCCAGAAATACCACTACGATATGAAATGCAGAAAAATGACAAAACACAGCGGCCATGATGAAGTGGCAAGGAATCAGAGATGCCTCTGCCAGCCCTGCTACAAGAAAATAGATCTTGAAGATGTGCCTCCAAATGAAGCTGCAGTATAACAAGAACCCTCCAAAATTAAGTTCCAGTGTGCAGTACAAGTTAAAAGACCACTAAATTACGTTTTCCACAGTTAAAATTGATTCCAAAAACTGAAAACTCAAAGAAAAAAATATTTTTCATTGTAACAAAAATTAGTTTTTTGTTTTCATGCCTGTGACATGCTTAAAATAGTATTAAGCATATCTTTAAAAACAGTAAAACAAAAATCTTGCCATCCTATAAATACACACTACAGACATATATAAATAGACACGTATATACATTTTTTCCACAAAAAGGGGATGTTATACATGAATATACACATTTACTGCTAATGAGCTAGCTGCAGTGAATAACAAGACCATGTGGTACACAAAAGTTGTACAGAATTTGCATAGAATACAGGCATCATGGAGGTTAGATAGCATTTCCTGTCTCTATCTGCTATTTATCAAGCCTTCTGACATGATGGGTGGGGACAGGATGGCTTCAAGAAGGAATTTCTCAATTCTTCTCATTTCCCAAGTGATCCCATAATTATTTATGAGGACATATAAGCGTGTGTGTGTGCGCGTGTGTGTGTGTGTCTGAGAGAGAGAGTCCGAGAGAGAGATTTAAAAAAATTATTCTTTTTGTATAAAAAAATTTGACCAACTGACATTCATTCAAATGGAAGAACTCTACCACATGTAACATCTTAGAAGTGAGGAAAAAAAAGGATTCACAATGCAATGGATCTAGAAGAATAACTGCTAAAATAAGGCTGGTAATATTACCAAAGTTATCTGAGAACGGCTAGTTCCCTAGTGCTTAGTGATAAAATCTTGCCTATGTCACAGATGACCTAGCAATGATTAGGGGAAAGAAAGGCAACTCTGTCTACTGCAAGCCTAACAGACCTAGCAAAAACTAAGTTGTCTTTAGGCAGTGTAATGGATGATGGAGTTATACTAAGGGACACTGGAACAATACACATGGCTGCAAGGATTAGAAGTACAAGTAACCTGAGAAAATGCCTCTTGAAATTAAACAAAACACTGCACTGAAAAAAACAGCAGTAACAGTAATAGCAAAACTGTGGGGAAGTTCAAATGAGTATGACACATATGTAGGGGAATTCTAGCATCAATAAGAAAAGCTAGATTTGAAGATCTATACTTTGGATGTAAGCATGGAAAATGTAAAGTACAGTTTTGTACCTACCATAAATGTAGATGTCCGATAGGTATGCATCTGCAGTCATCACATATGGGTTGTCCTGCCTCAGGCAGCCCTTCGGTCGGCCGGATTCCAAAGTCTGGGTCCGGCGTCGGCTGATGTCGCCCTTTCCCCGACGTCAGAGCGTCTGGGGTATAAAAGCGTCAGCCGACGCCATCTTCCTCAGTTTTTCTTGCCCCAGATGCCAGGTGCCCTCTAAGGAAGGCTAAATTTGGAGAAATGCAATCAAAATACAAACATGCACAATAATACATGTATATATAAAAACAAATACACCATAACAGATTCCCCCAGCTAGCTATTAGAGGGGTAAGTACCCAAGAATACCACAGAGGGGAAAGAGGGTGGGTAAACCTGACTGCAGATGCATACCTATCGGACATCTACATTTATGGTAGGTACAAAACTGTACATGTCCTTCAAGGATGCATCTGCAGTCATCACATATGGGTAGAATACCATAGCCAATCTGGGTGTGGAGGAACTAAGGAAAGGATGGTGTAGCTAAGATACCCTGCAGGACAGCCGTAGCAAAGCCTGCTCTGGATCTGGAATATAAAGGTAAATTGTAATGCTTGGCAAATGTACGCACGGAGCTCCATGTGGCAGCTTCTAAAATGTCTTTGGTAGCCACCCCTCTTAAGAAGGCTGTGGAGGTGGCTGTGGCTCTCGTGGAATGAGGTCTAATGTAAGTTGGTACAGTCTTTCCATGAAAGGAGTAGCAAAAGCGAATGCAATTTCCTATCCATTTTGAAATTGTCTGTTTGGAAATTGCTTTTCCTTGAGTACCAGGTGCATATGCTACCAACAGCTGGTCAGCTTTTCTGAAACCTTTTGTTCTGTCCAAGTAGTAGCACAACTGTCTGTGAATGTCCAGGGTGTGCAGAAGTTTCTCCCCTTTGTTTTGTGGATTTGGGAAGAAGGTAGGCAAGTGAATGGCTTGGTTTAATGAAACCCTGGATACCACCTTTGGCATAAATGTAGGATTAGTTCTCAATGAAACTCTGTCCTGATGAAAAATAATGAATGGCTGTACTGCCATCAGGGCCTGCAATTCCGAAACCTCTTCTTGCTGAGGTTATGGCCAGAAGGAAGGCAGTCTTCCATGAAAGGTACAGTCTTCCATGAAAGGTACTGTAGATCTGCAGATGCTGCTGGTTCAAAAAGAGGCAGCGTTAGTTTTTCCAACATGAAGTTAAGGTCCCAAGCAGGTAGAGGTGGTTTCCGAGGAGGTTTGATGTTTTTGATTCCTCTTAGAAACTGTCTTAGGAGAGGATGAGAGAAGACAGGTGGATCAGTATTGTACTCTGCTGAAATTGCTGAAGCATGAATTTTAATAGAAGAGTAAGACAGACCATCATTGTGGAATATTTCTGCCAAATATTCCAGGATATGTGCCATGTTCATCACTGTCGCACCTAGGCCCTTTGTGGTGTTCCAAATGAGAAATCTTTTCCATTTTGCTGAATATGCCTTTCTTGTTGAAGGGCGGCGAGCTTCCATAATAATATCCTTCACTCTCTGGGATAGCTTATCCTGAGGAGGAGTCAAGGTATTCTCCAGGCTGTTAGTTGCAAGGTTTTCAGGTTGGAATGTAGAGTTTTTTATCTGTGCTGTGTCAGTGGAATGTAGAGTTTTTTATCTGTGCTGTGTCAGTAGAAGTGGCCATAGAGGAAGAGGCCATGGTTTCGTATGTGACATGCTCCTTAGCAGTGGGTACCAGTGCTGTCTTGGCCAGTCCGGAGCTATCAGAATTACTTTTGGCTGCTCTGTCCTGATCTTCAGTAACACCTTGGTCATTAATGGGATAGGTGGAAATGCATACACTGTTAGATTTCTCCAGCTGAAGGAGAGGGCGTCCACTTTCCACGCTTGTGGGTGGTATGTCCTTGAGCAGAATTTCTTCAGTTGATGATTGTGTGGGGATGCAAATAGGTCTATGTCCGGCCTCCCCCAAGATTGTGTTATCTGTAGGAAGATGTCTGGGTGCAGCATCCATTCGTGCGCATCGATGACATTTCTGCTTAAGCTGTCCGCCAGTGTATAGTCTTTCCCTGGCACAAACTGAGCTTGCAGCTGTATATTGAGTTTCAAGGAAAGATTCCATAGTTTCATTGCCAGTCTGCAAAGAGGGTAGGAATGGGTACCCCCTTGCTTGTTTATGTACCACATAACTGTGGTGTTGTCTGTCCTCATTAGTAGGTGGCCTTGTTGCAGAAAGAGTTTGAAGGCCTCGATTGCATGTATCACTGCTAGCATTTCTTTTTGATTTATGTGCATGCGTAGCTCCTTTTGTGACCAATGTCCTTGAATACCTCTGCCCTCCATGTGTGCTCCCCAACCTAGGTCTGAAGCATCCGTTGTAATAGTTTGGGAGGTTTTTGGCTTTGTGAAGGGCAACCCCCTGTTGGACTGGCTGGCCTGAGCCCACCACAGAAATTCCTTTTGAAGGCATGGAATGAGTGGGATTAAAACTTCTAAACTGTGACTGTGCCGAGTCCATAAACTCCTTAGGTACCACTGTAGCTTCCTCATATGTAGCCTTGCTTGTGGGATCAAAAGAATACAGGATGCCATGTAACCCAGGGCCTGCAGGATTTTCCTTGCAGTCAGCTGGGTTTGACTTGTCAGATTCTTGAAGTAATCCGGTAGTTGTCTTTGTTTTTCTTCTGTGAGATAAGCCATTTGGGTGGTTGTATCTAGATCTGCACCCAAAAAGGTTATTCTTTGGGATGGAACAAGTCTTGATTTGTGCATGTTGACTGTATATCCCAAGGCCTGCAGAAGACTGATGGCATAATTTAAGTCCTTTACCAAAGTAGGCAGTCGTCCAGATATGGGTATATCTGAATCCCCTGAAGTCTGCAGTATGCTATTACTGATGCCAGGCATTTCGTGAATACTCTGGGCGCAGTAGATAAGCCAAAGGGCAATGCTGAGAATTGATAATGCTCTGACCCTGCAAGAAATCTGAGGTGTCTTCTGCAACTTTGTCTGATAGGGACATGCAGGTATGCCTCCTTGAGGTCTAGAGTCACCAGCCAACACCCCTTGCCCAGCATGGGAAGGAGTTGCTGTAGAGTCAGCATTTTGAATTTTGGCACAATGAGATAAGCATTCAGTGCAGACAAGTCGAGAATAGGTCTCCATTGATTTTCTTTTCTTGGAACAAGGAATAGTCTGGAGTAAAATCCTTGGCCTTGTTCTGAAAGAGGAACTTTTTCTATGGCTTTCATTTGTAGTAAGCTTGAGATTTGTTTCAAAGCCTCTGCCCTTTGATTTGGTGGTAGACCGGGCATGCCTTTTCTTTTTGGAAATGTGTGGAAATGGAACCTGTATCCGTTGTCTATTATTTGCAGTGTCCATTTGTCTTTTGTAATGCTGTGCCAATTTTTTGAGAATAAAGAAAGCTTTCCGCCCAAAGGTGCTTCTAATTGAGCCCTGGTTGGCGGAGTCAAAGCAAAGTCATTGAGTTTGTCCTTGTGCAGCAGTTGCAGGTCCTGCACTACCTGTCTGGTTTGGAGGTTGCCATTGACGGCCTCTGTAGGAGCCCCTAGCTTGCCCTCTACCTCTGGCACGCCTGTTTCTTCCTCTCTGAAATCTGTCTGTGTCCGGAAAGGACCAATTCTTGGAAGGCCAATTTCTGCTGAATCTTGGTGGCTGGACTTGAAGAAAATCCTTAACTGTTTGTACAGATTTTGCCTTTTCCTCAAATTTCTTTAGGACCTCTTGAGCAGTGGAACAAAATAACTTTTGCTTTTCCAGTGGAGCATCCAAAAGCTTAGCTTTAACATGGTCTGGCAGAGACTGTTCCTTCAGCCAAGCATGCCTACGTATGACTACACCTGTCATTGCTGACCTACATGAAGCTTCCAATGCATCATAACCACACTGCAAGAAATGGTTGCTAACCTGCTGGGAATTATGTACCAGATCCTGAAGGGATTTGCGATCAAGGGGTTCAGTAGAAGACAGTTTCTTATGCATTTCTTCTAACAAATACTCTTGGAACTGTATCATATGAAATTGACAATTTAATGCCCTCATGGAAAGAGTGGCAGAAGTATATACTTTTTTACCCCATCTCTAAAGCCCTGGACTCCTTTGCAGAGGGAGTGGGTTTAGTAGTAACAGCTGCAACCCCTTTAGGGCCCTGGGAAATAGTTTCAGGATCAGCAGAGTGGGCCTTGTAAAGAAAATTATGAGAGTCCGGGACCCTGTAATACCTTATCGGGTTTAACAGGAGCCGGAGGCAGAATGTCAGGGGTCATACTAGAGTCAGAGTACACATCATCAATGACATTTAAAACAGGAGGAATAGCCAGAGGTCTATGCTGAGGTAAATGAAGGAAAGTTCTTAGTCTTTTTCTGGAATCAGAATATTCCTGGCCCTGCCATCTGAAATGCTCTCTCATAGAGTGAAGGGTCTCCCCAAAGGAAAGCTCTTCAGGAGGGGAGGCTGAGGGGATAGATTCCTCTGCATCCGAATCCTCGTAGGCCGAAAAAGCCTCATCCTGGTAGTCCGAGTGATCCGAGCCATCAGAGGCCTCCTCTGAGGAGAGGGGATCAGGGGGATCTACCCTGGGCCTTTTGTCTAGAGGAGGTTGGGAGCCCCTGTCCGGATGGGGCTGAGAGCCCCTGATTAAAGAGATAAGGTCCTCTGCCAAGGTTAGGATCTGGGAACTAGAAGAGGGTCCCTGAGGAATAACCCTGGGAGGCATGGCTTTAGTGTGCTTAGCAGCTTTAGCCCTGGTGAAGGCCTTAATGGACATGGATGCAGGAGGCCTGGCTGCACCACATGCTGGTGTAGCTTTGTCTAGTGGTATGGTGTCGGAAGCTTCCAAAACACCAGTCTCTGAAGGCAATTCCATAACCGACTCGGCGGGAGCCTCAGGGGCCGAGGCTGTCGGTTGTACTGTTTCAGGGTTCGGAAGTTCCAAGGACTCGGTATCAGCCGAGACTGAGACACTCGCGGTAGGCCTAGCCGCGGTTTCAGCCGAAACCGCGGGCCGCGTGTCGGTCCTTGTCTTTCCGTTTCTTAGTTAAATGTGAAGTCGGGGTCTCCGACGGCATTTTATAAGAAAAACTAGCCCCAAAAAACTCCTCTGCGAACTCCGACCGACGTCTAAGAGTGCGTCGGTTGAAGGAAGCACAGGATGAACAGGCCGAGACGTCGTGGTCTGGGCCTAAGCAGGGGAGGCAGTAAGAGTGGAAATCCTTATGAGGTATTTGTTTCCCACAAGTTAAACAATTATTAACTTTATCTGACATCGGCTGAGGCAAGAAAGAGTCCCCAATGGGGTACTTAGCTTTTGAAGTCTTCGGTTAGCTGAATTACAGGAGCCGGCCGACCGGCACTTGCGAACTGTTTCTGCTTCGGGCACCACGCGGCAAGATAGACTGAGGAAGATGGCGTCGGCTGACGCTTTTATACCCCAGACGCTCTGACGTCGGGGAAAGGGCGACATCAGCCGACGCCGGACCCAGACTTTGGAATCCAGCCGACTGAAGGGCTGCCTGAGGCAGGACAACCCATATGTGATGACTGCAGATGCATCCTTGAAGGACATCATTGCAACAACCTTGCTGGAGTGCAACTAAACCACATGGAGTTATACGTCACTGAAAGAGAGGGAAGTTAAACTGCAAATAGTAACCTGTCATATTTCATTGTTAAAAATGATAAAACCACAAAAATAAATTACTGAAGACATAAAAAGACTCCATCTTCATCATCAACTTAAATGCAAAGTTTTGTTAGTTCTTGTAACCATAGCTTGCAATGCGATTATTCTCACAAAGCAATGCAGCAACTTTTTCTCTCCCTGAATTCTGTGAAAGCCACAATTTCCTACTGAAACACAATTGTATATCAAACCACAGCAATGCAGTCATCAACCAGCAAGTGTTGATCATACATCCATTAACACTCACCTCATGTAGATTGAGCTCTTTTACCTTCTGTTTCAGAATCACCTGGCATAGAAAGACAGGTCAGGTTTTAATCACTCAGACAAAGAAAAAAAATTGCACTTTTGATCATTTTAAAATTCTTAACCAAGAAGCTTCCATCAAAGGCGCATCAGTGCATCACATTTCTTATTTCCCTTGCTTCATACTACTATAATCCACATCACCATTATCACAGATCTGCACAGTACAGCATGTCTAGTACTACATATAAAACAATAGTAGTGGGCATTTGCCATAATGACAGATTTGTAAGGTTAGTCTTTAGTAACATGCAGGGTTTGGACTACAGGCATTAAGACTGCTCAGCATATGAAACCTTCTCAGGCAGTCTTTCGATGCTCTCTATTGTGTAACATGCGACCACCTCTGTCCAGTTACAACATTACAGGAAAACTTGAGATCCTCATCAGAGAAAGAAAAATGGCAAAAGACAAATGTAAGAAGGTGGGACATGGACATGAGGAATGTTACTGAAAACAGATGATCTTACAGGTATTTCATTATGGCAAGTGCCCCTAATTTCACTTAATTTCTGATAAGAGGAGGCTCTTCTTTAGTAACCTCTGTGACAAGAGTCCCTACTTAATTCTCCTGGAGGCTGCTCTCAAGAGAAAATGAGTCTAATAAAGGTAGCACTGAAAACAGACCTGGACTAGAAGGTGATGGCCAGTTTTAGTACCTCTCTGCTGAATATGCAGAAATGTACACCAGCATGCAAATAGCTGAACAGATGCAGCTGTACCCCGTAGGAACAAATTCAAGGCAAACGTCAGAAACAAATCCACATGGTAGAACCATAATATCAACAAGTTTTATAATAAAATGAAAAGAATTTTGACCAAAAGTAAGACGACTTAGAATGTTAAGAGCCCTTGTCACTGAATTATACAAACTCAGAAGCTTATTAAAATTCGCAAAATTCAAGTTTAAGGCTAAAATAGCTACTCAAGCCAAAGATGATCAAACGGCATTAAGTTATACTTGTAATCTCAAAAGCATAATGCAGCAATGTGCTGAGCTAACTGCGAATGACATTACCTACACTGAGGCTGAAGATATAGCGAACCTACTGGCCAATAAATTTAGATCCAACTCTGCCCTCTCTTTTCTCCATCTGTCCCTCAAGATACACCTGAAACTGGATTGTTTCCAGCAATCACACAAGAAAAAGTCCCCAAAGTACTATAAAAAGCTAAAAATACTTATCGATGGGTTCTGATAATACCCCTGGACACATCTTAAATGGCATGACTCACAACTTAACCACACCCCTAACATTGCTCAATCTCAGCCTCCATACAGGTTTTGTACCAAGCAAATATTAAACAGAAACAGCAATTTCCCTGCATAAGGGAGGACATTTCACAGATCCAGGCAATTACAAACCCATAAATCTGACCAGCCACATATGCAAAGCCATGGACAGACTTATCATGGAACTAATCATTCAGGACATAGGGAACCTCCAAACACAGGATCTGACTCAGTTTGGATTTATCAACGGGAAGTCATGCTTATACAAACTGGAGGATTTTTTTTTCTGAAAAAGGTCACCAAAGTAATGGATGAAGGCAAAAACACCACACGTTGCATACCCTAACCTGGCCAAAGCTTTGACAACTCCCCACTCAGACATACAGAGGTTTATTCTCAGTTTACTTAGATTTTTTTACTGTCACCCACTAGATTGCCAAGTGGCTCACAGATAGGAAGCAGGAAATCAAAACTGGGAAAGTTACCTCCACAAAGAGGCCAGTCATCAGTTGAGTCCCCCAGGACTCTGTCTGGGACCCCTCTTATTTGGCATCTACTTTTCTGAAGTTAAAGCCAATACCAAAGGGTTGTGGCTGACTAAGTTTGCAGATGACTGCAAGCTAGGAACAGTCATTGAATCCTCACATGACTTAGCCATCCTCCAAGAAGGTTTTTATCAAATAAATAATTGGTGCCAAAAATCATAGACAAACTAAATGCCAAAGAACATATAATTGTATCTTTTTTGGTAAGTCATCTACCCCAGGGAAATACCATATTGACAATACTCCCCTAAGAGCTGACCTAGTTGTTCGGGATTTGGGAACTTATATTGACAGTGACCTAAGTTTTGACTAACGTGTCCTCTGTTGTACGAAAGTCATTCTATATAGCAAAGCTTAAAAACAAAGGGATTGTGTTTAGATGTAGGGATACAACTGTCCCCCCCCCCTCCACTCAGCTCTCATTAGGCCAGTCACTCAATATAATACCCCCCCTCCCTTTAGCAAACATCTGTCCAGAAATATACAACTGGAATGAAGGGGGTTTCCACACTGAAAGGATACAAGGTCTATATATGTTCTACATGCACTGACTCAAAGCCTTGTCACTATACTCGGTATACCCTAACAAGTACCTATGTCTGGCATACAAAGCACCCTCCAACCCAATATTGATGGATTTACTGCATATCAGCAAGTCCAGTGGCATCAGAAATACTTCGTCTAGGGATGCAAACTTCTTCTGTAACATCAACAGAACAGTTTGGAGGGACAGGTATATTTTGCAGAGAACACTACTGCTCTGGAACAGATTCCCAATCTATACTAAACAAAGTTCATCTCTGTCCATATTTAAGCACAACTCAGCTCTATTGATGGGGAAGCAGAAGATTTCCCTCAGGACTGCCCCCTATACTACAAACGGACACAGGCAGCTCCTAAATGTGTTATCTCATGCATGGGTCTCCTCAAATTATCTATGGTATGATCCCAGTTATTCTCATTAGGGGTAATATATAGTTATCGACCATGGGATGGGCAAGGACAATCTCTAACCAAATGGGATAGGTTAATTTGTGCACAAAAAGGAAAATTGGCTAGGCTTAAAATAGCCCACAAGGGCTGTCAGCACAGTACTTACCCTTGAACACAAAGAGCTGACTGTCTTTCCTCTGTGACTTGGTTCTATCTACAGAGAATCTAAGCCATCTAAGAGGAACCATACAGTGAGAAGCAGGGACTTGCTTTGCTTAGAATCTTGAGCAGCTAGAAGAATAAAAGTTTAGTTTGCCAGTTTCTTGTTCACACATGCACCACAACATTAACAACAACAAACACCCTGAACTACCAGGCAATCTCTACAAAGAAGAGGGTCTTCCAAAACAAGAATTTCAGCTCAAATGAAGGTGCAGACTTGGGAGGTTGTTAGATTTTTATGTAGAAAGCAAACACACGACTGTGGGATTGGGCTTGTTAGTGGGGTTCTGAGTAGGAAGGTCCCTCACAAGAATGCAATGACAACTCTTCAAAGAATACAAAGCCTTGTCTAATGTTAAATTTAAGACATGGTTGCAAACTAGACTCTGATGGGAGAATTAACAGGCCAGAAATTACTGACAAACAGTGCAGAAGATAGAAAACAGGGTCAGAAAAGGGTCCAAACCTCTATGAGTGATCCTAAAAGAAAACCAAGTCCACTTCTAGTACGTTTTTCTGTGTAGACAGCCTTGGGGCAAACCAAACGAAAGGGACAACTCTTTCTTGGAAAATAAATAAAGGTCCTGAATATGAATGGAATGTCAGCATCAGAGCAGTCAGCTTTTGACCATGTATGTCTGTGTAAGACTAACTCAAAGGGTGAGACATCAACATCTGAAAGACAAGGGTCTTAGCATGCACTAGAGCCTGCTTCATCCAGAAGGAAGCAAGAGGAATAATCAGTGTAGTTTGGTCTTCAGAATGAACCGTATCAGCAGAGAAAATTAGATAAAAGTATAGAGAAGGCCATTTGGTCATGGGTGAGCTAAGGTGTCCTTCATCCGATTTGAACAGGAACTTGGGACATTTAGAAATGGCTGGGGAGGCAAAGGCACTGCACACTGGGAAGCCACAATAATAAGAAAATGTTCTTGGCTACTGTGGGAATGAGTTACCAATGAGTAAGGAAAGAGTGGCTTAGCTTGTCCTTTTGTGAAGTGGACTCTACTGGAACATGTGTGCTGTTGAAAGTAAACTCCTTAAATGGACTACACACTGTCGCACCTGCATGGTCTTGTGGTAAGGAGAAAACTAAGTTCCCTTTTGTCAGCAGATGTACAAGACTACCACCATGCTGTCAAACTATGTGGAAAGAAAAGAAGTTATGTACTTACCATAACGTTCCATCTCAGTAATTAGATTCATTTGTCATCAATCTGTGGGGTTCGGATCCAGACCGAATCCGAGACAGCAGTTTCACCAGCATCAGATCCAAGCTCCTCCCATTGCCCATAATACCACTGCATCTCCTTCCTTCCCTCAGATCGAGTTTGCCACCTAACACATGAGCCCGACTGACAATAACTGACCCACAAGTAAAAGCAAGAGGGCCGAAAGGGTAACATCTCTTGGTTACTCAGGCAAAAGAACCCAATAACAAGGCCAGGGGGAAAGAGGGAGGGGATGGTTGATGACAAATGAAGTCTAACTACTCAGATGGAATGTTATGGTAAGTACATAACTTCTTTATCTGAAGTAGCTAGACTTCATTTGTCACCAACCTGTAGGACAGAGTCCCCAGCTACCATAACCTTGGGAGGCCCTCATGGAAGGATGTTTTGGAGCACAGCGGAGCCAAAGGATGCTCTCCCTCTGGAAACATGTCAAATTTATAATGAGAAATGAAAGTATGAGATGAGGATCAAGTAGCCACCGAACAAATATTGTCCAAGGATACTCTGGACCAAAAAGCAGCTCATGGAAGGATGCTCTCCCTTTGGAAACAATGCCCAATTTATAAAGAGAAATGAAAGTATGAGATGAGTACCAAGTAGTCGCTGAACAAATATCGTCCAAGGATACTCTGGGTCCAAAAAGCAGCTGAAGTAGCCATGGACCTGGTAGAATGGGCATGAACCCTCCCTGGAATAGGCATACTTTTATCGTTGTAAACCTGCAGAATGCAAAGGGAAAGCCACTTGACAATTATCACCTTGGAAACTGGTTTGTCTAGAAAAGGTCTATTGAAGGACACAAACAATTGGTCAGACTTGCGAAAGGGCTTAGACCTGTGTAAGTAGAAGCGTAACTGCCTATGTACATCTAACAAATGTAGTTTATATTTCCCCTTGTTCTGAAAATTTGGAAAAAAGACAGGCAGACTGATTGACTGATTAATATTTGACTCTGAAGCCACTTTAGGCAAAAAAGAAGAATTAGTCCGAAGTAAAATCCTGTCTTTATGAAAAACCATATAAGGGGGTTTTAACAGATAATGCTTGAAGTTATGACACTCTCATCGCCAAGGTGATAGCCACTAGGAAAGTTGTTTTCCAAGACAAAAATTTCAAGTCCACAGAGGCAGCCAGCTCGATGGGTGGAGCAATTAACGGCTGTAGAACTAAGGTAAGATCCGAGGAGGAGGAGTGGGTCCTTCACCGGAGGCCATAAAAGAAAAGTCCCTTTAATGAAGGTTTTGCAAAGTCTGGAAGAAGCCAAAGACCCCCATGTTTTCGCCTACATGGAAATTAGAAATGGCAGCCAGTTGAACTTTCACCGTAGAACAGCTGGCATCCTGCTGGAAAAGGTGTGTTAAAAATTCAAGAACCGCTGGCACTGGAGCTGTAAAGGGATCTAGATCCCTCTGAGAAGCCCAGATCAAAAAACGCTTCCATTTACTACGGGAAACTCTTCTGGTAGATGACTTATGGTCTGCCACCAGAATAGACTTAAAGGGGGAAGAAAGTCCCCGAAGGGTGTGAAATAAGATCCGAAGAAACCAAAAAAAAAACTCCAAACCAATGAATACCAAAATCCAGACCAAAGGAGAAAAGCGAACCAGTTCAACTGTAGCTCACTTTGCTTACCTGGTAAAAAACAGATCAGACTTGCTGATGTTTCCAACTTAAATTCAGACTCTGAAATTAAGTTGGAAACATCAGCAAGTCTGATCTGGTTGTTAACCAGGTAAGCAAAGTGAGCTACAGTTGAAATGGTTCGCTCTTCTCCTTTGCTCTGGATTTTGGTATTCATTGGTGTGAAATAAGATCCAGAATCGGATACAAGATCCAAGGAGGAACTACCAGATGATAACACAGACAGGGAAACCAGATCTGGCGAGGCCAAAATGGGGCAATGAGGATGACTCTGCTCCCCAACAAACAAGGCTTCTGTAAAAACTTTGTCATGAGGGGTAACGGGTGATATACATAAAGAAGACCGGGAGGCCAAGCATGGACTAGAGTGCCTCTGGGGGATGCCCCCTGAGGGAGGATCAGAGCTAAGAACTCGCTGCACTTTGGAAGGAGATGCGAAGAGATCGCAGCAAGGCCGACCCCACTCGAGGAAGATCTGCTCTGCTACATAAGGATTCAGCGACCACTCATAAGGCATTAGGATAGTTCTTCTCAATTTGTCCGTTAGTATGTTGGACTGACCCGGAATGTGCATTGCTATTAGAAAACGGTTGGTGGAGATCGCTCATTCCCACACTCTCATGGCGGGGGTTAGGATCTGGTTCCTCCCTGTTTGTTAATGTACCAGACCACTGACATGTCTGTCTGAATCACAACAGTACCCAGAGGAAGAAAGGTATGAAGGGCCTGCAACGCTAACAAGACTGCCCTCAAAACCAGAACATTGATATGCAGATTGGTCTAGTTTAGGGACCACATGCCTTGGACCGTTCTGTCCAAGCAATGACCCCCCCACCCTAGTTGGGAGGCATCCGTGGTCACCGTGGCTTGGGGAGGGGCAACAACAAAGGACCGTCCCTCTACTATCTCCGGAGAGTGGAGCCACCAGAGAAGGGACTTCTTCCACGCCTCGCTTATGCAAATCGGATGAGTCAAAGGTTGATCCAATAAGGACCACTGGACCACCAACATCCACTGCAGAACCTGCATTTGAAGACAAGCACAAGGAAGAAGACAGGGGCTGCCATGGATCCTAGGGCTCAAAGTACAGTTGTGTACACTTACCATAAATGTAGACGTTTGAGTATATTCAGTGTTGCAGTCATTACATTTGGGTAATCTGCTGGCAGGTTGCCCTCAGTCGGTCTGAATAAAGTCTTGGAACCTGCGTCGGTTGCTATCTCCTCTTCCATGATGTCAGGTCGTCAGGGATATAAAACATGCAACCGACGCCATTTTATTCAGTTTTTCATTTTATATAAAAATAAACAGCAATATACGTAAATGCACTTTTAGCAACATAAACTTTACTTCATTTAATACACTCTAACATCTACATTTATGGTAAGTGTACACAACTGTACTATGTTCTTCATGTTTCACTGTTGCAGTCATTACATTTGGGTCGAATCCCAAAGCTATGGATGGGAGGATGGAACTAAATAGCATTAGGAGCAGCTATAAGGCCCTGCAGAACTGCAGTGGCAAAGCCTGCCCTGGATTTGGAGAAGAGAGGCAAATGATAATGCTTTGTGAAGGTATGAACAGAGCTCCAAGTACCAGCTTCAAGAATGTCTTTGTTTGGAACTCCTCTGAGAAAGGCTGCTGAGGTAGAGGCAGCCCTGGTGGAATGTGACCAGATTCCCTTGGGCACAGGTTTACCATGGTGCAAGTAGCAGAAACGAATGCAGTGGCTTATCCACTTAGAAATAGTCTGCTTTGATATAGCCTTCCCCTCTGATCCTGAAGCAAATGCCACCAGTAGTTGCTCAGGCTTTCTTAGAGATTTGATCCTGTTTAAGTAGAATCTTAGTTGTCTGTGTAGTCCAATGAATGCAGAATCCGCTCCCACTTGTTCTGCGGATTTGGGTAAAATGTTGACAGATGAACACTAGATACCACCTTAGGCATAAAGGAATGATTGGTCCTGAGGGACACACACCCTGTCCGGGTAAAATGTAATAAAAGGCTCCACAGCCATGAGAGCCTGTAGTTCTGAAACCCTTCTTGCTGAAGTGACTGCCAAGAGGAAAGCTGTTTTCCAAGATAACAATTTTATATCTGCAGTAGCTGCTGGTTCAAAAGGAGGCAGGGTGAGCTTTTCCAGCACAAAATTGAGGTCCCATGCATGAATTGGTGATCTTCTGGGAGGCCTTAAATTTTTCGCCCCTCTAAGATACTGTTTTAACAGAGGATGAGAAAAGAGAGGAGGCTCTGTGTTGTAATGAGCCGAGATAGCAGAGGCATGGATTTTTATTGAAGAAAAAGATAAGCCTTTGTCAAGCATCTCAGTGAAGTATTGCAAAATCTGAGGGATAGTTGGTTTTGCTGTGTCCGTTCCTTGTGCTTGGTCCCAAGCACAGAATCTCTTCCATTTATCAGCATAAGATTTTCTAGTACTAGGCCTTCTGGCTTCCAAAATGACATCCATCACAGATTTACTGAGAGGTGTTGTTTGAATAATTAAATGATCAGCCATGCTGCAAGGTTCAGAGTTTGGAGCAGAGTCTGCAGAATTTGATTGTTCTGCTGAGACAGTAGATGAGGCAAGTACCAAGGAGGGATTTGAGACATACTCCTTAGAATTGGGTACCAGTGCTGGCGAGGCCAGTCTGGAGCAATCAGGATCATTTTTGTTTTTTACTGTCTGATCTTTAGTAAGACCTTGGAGAGAAGAGGCAGAGGGGGAAAGGCATAGACTGATATGTTTTTCCAACTGAAGGATAGGGCATCCACTTTAAATGCTTGTCTGTGATAAGTCCTTGTGCAGAATTTGTCCAGTTGATAATTTTGGGGAGAGGAAAATAGATCTACTGGGCTCCTCCATTTCTGTGTTACCATGCTGAAGATTTGTGGATCCAGTTTCCACTCGTGCGGGTCCACAAGATTTCTGCTTAGGTCGTCTGCCAGAGTATTTTGTTTTCCTGGCAGGAATTGAGCTTGAAGATGTACTTGGTAAGTCAAAGCTGTGTTCCACAATGCCATGGCTAGTCTGTAAAGGGGATAAGAATGTGTACCCCCCCTGCTTGTTTATGTACCACATAACCGTGGTATTGTCTGTCTTTATCAGTAGTTGTCCTGAATGAAGTAAGTCCTTGAAGGCTGTCAGATCATTCTTAACAGCTAGCATCTCTTTCAGGTTGATATGCAGATGCATTTGTTTTGGGCTCCATATGCCCTGAATGCATCTCCCCACCAGGTGAGCCCCCCAAGCATAGTCTGAAGCGTCTGTAGTTAGGGTTTGGGTGGCAGGGGGTAGAGTGAATGACAGCCCCTTGTTTTGGTGACATGTCTCTACCCACCAAAGAAACTCCTGTTGTAGGCAAGGAATGAGAGGAATCATTTTTTCCAGACTGTGACCATGTTGACTTCATAAACTTTTTAGGTACCACTGAAGTTTCCTCATATGCAGTCTTGCATATGGAATTAGTAGAATGCAGGATGCCATGAACCCCAAAGCCTGCAGAATTTGTCTTGCAGATAACTGGATTTTTGTTGCCATTTTTTTGAAGTATGTCATCAGTTGCCTTTGTTTGTATGGCGTAAGGTAAGCCATCTGGGCAGTTGTTTTCAAGCTTGCACCCAGGAATGTAGTTATTTGAGAGGGTACCAGTTGGGATTTCTTTTCGTTTATTGTGTACGCTAGGCATGTTAGAAGCCTTTTTACAAATGCCAGATGTTGAAGAAGAATGTCCTTGTTCTCTGCTTGAATGAGACAGTAGTCCAGGTAAGGATAAATTTGTATGCTTCTTTGTCTGCAAAATGCAATTACTGGTGCCAGGCACTTTGTAAAGACCCTAGGTGCAGCAGATAAGCCAAAGGGCAGTGCAGAGGATTGGTAATGCAAATACCTGCCTTGAAGCGGAGGTATCTTCTGCACGATTCCCTTATTGGGATATGCAGGTATGCCTCTTAAGTCTAGAGTCACTAACCAAGCGTTCCAGCCCAGCATAGGCAGTAGCTGTTGCAAAGTCAGCATTTTGAATTTTGGAATGTCCAGGAACCTGTTCAAAATCGATAAGTCCCGAACTGGACGCCAGGCATGGTCTTTTCTGGGTACCAGGAAAAGTCTTGAATAAAAACCTTGTCCTTTTTCCTGTTCTGGTACTGGTTGAATAGCCCCCATATCCATGAGGGACGTAACTTGTTTCTGAGCCTCTGCCCATTGATTTTGTGGCAGATCTGGCCAACCGTTTGAGATTGGCAAAGTATAGAAATGAAATCTGTACTCCTGGGATACTATGTTTAATACCCACTTGTCCTGAGTAATTAACTGCCAATTTTGAGCATGAAGTGCTAATTTTCCCCCAAGGGGGCTGCCAAAAGTAAGCGCTTGGTGAAGATAGAGGGAAGTCATTGAGACTGCTTACTGTAGGGTTGTGCTTTGTTTCCTCCAGATTTGGAGGTGGAGGCACCCCATTGCTCTGACCTGTAAGAACCCTGTGATTGGTATCTAGAGCCTTTTGAGCGCCTGGATTTGCCTTGAGAGGCTCAGTTGGACACAGGAAAGGACCAATTTTTAGTAGGCCAATGCCTACTGAACCTGGGTGGCTGCACTTGTAAGAAATCTTTTACAGTTTGCATAGATTTAGCTTTGTCTTCCATTTTCTTTAACTCATTCCCTCCAGTACAGCTCTTTTGATTGTGCACCTTTAACTCCTAGTGTGCGTGGCTTGAGTCTTTAAAAAATAAAGTTATCACCTTACAATTCTAACAAATACTCATTGACATAGGTCAAATATCAATACAATTGTGTTTGCCATCATGTATGCTTCAAGATAAAATATTCTGATACCTCGTATAGGGCATGGTTTTGGAATTATTAATGCAAATATGAACAAGCAATATTTGACGCCTAGAGGAGCTGTAATGAGTTAAAACCTCTTCTGCCTTATTACCAAACAGAGTATCATGCTGTAAAGGGGCATCCAACAATTTAGCTTTAACATGATCAGGCAGATTTTGCTCCTTCAGCCAGGCATGCCTTCTAATCACAGATCCAGTAACTGCGGCCCTGCAAGAGGCCTCCAAAGAATCAAAACCACATTGCAAAGTATGCTTTCCAACCTGTTCTGCTGCATGCAATAATTCCTGTAATTCTTTATTTTCCACACAATCAGAAATCAACATCATTTTCTGTTTCAATAAGCCCACAACATGCTGTTGATATTTAAGCATATGAAACTGGCAGTTTAAGGCCCTAATTGCCAAGGTTGCAGACGTATAAACCTTCTTTCCCCATCTATCCAGCACCCTGGAATCTCTATCAGAGGGGGTAGGATTTTTGGCTGTAGAGGCCTTTACACCTTTGGGACCCTGTGAGACAGTCTCAGGATCAGCAGGATTTTTGAATAAAAGGTTGTGGGAGTCAGGAACCCTATAATATCTGTCTGGCTTACTAGGAGCCGGAGGTAGAGAATCAGGAGCCATGCTTGATTCCGAAAACACATCAACAATGTCTAATACAGGAGGTATTGCCAAAGGCCTATGATGAGGAAGAAGGAAATCTCTAGGCCTCTTTTGTGATTCTGAGGCATCCTGACTCTCACAATGAAAATGTCCCCTTAAAGTATGAGAGGTTTCTCCAAAAGAATAATCCTCAGGGGGAGATGCAGATGGGATGGATTCTTCTGCATCTGAATCCTCATTGGGTGGAATAGAAAATTCCTAATCAGAAGAGGAATCAGAAGACATGGAAACCTGATCTGAAGATTCATAATCAGTGTCTTGCCTAGGCCTCTTAGCGGGGGGGTTGGGAACCCCTGATCAAGGTAATTAAGTCCTCAGCCATTTTGATCATCTGTTTTTTAGGCATAGGGGCCTGAGTACGTGGCTCATGCGTCAGTTTTTTAGAATTAGAAGATGTGTTTGATCTTGTTTTTGAAGTTGGCGTCAGGTTTTGTATAAAAATGTTGAGGCCTGAAAACACCCTCAGAAACCAGTGCCTGCTCAGCAGCTCTAGACCCATCCAAGGGAGACACATCCGTGGGTTCAATACTCTTGAGAATCTCATGGCATACCGGACTCCACAATGGTCTCGGTAGGGGCCTGTGACTCAAAGGTAGTGGGTATCAGGGGCTGCAAAAGTGCCTCACTGAGTGCCGGCGACTGGCTTAGGAGAAGCTTCGTCGTCGGTTTTGGACCTCGACGGTCTGTTTCTTTTTCTTTGCGTTTTTTGTGAACTCCGGTAGTCGGATTGCTAACCAATGACATTTCAGGGTAATTAAATCTGGATCCAAAATATTTTTAAGCAAAAATATACCGATGCTTAATAGTGCGTTGGCTAAATCTAGCACAAAACCGACAGCAAGGCATGTTATGATCTGGGCCTTGGCAAGGAATACAGTACAAATGAAAATCCTTATGAGGTATTTGCTTCCCACAAGTAATGCAATTATTAACTTTTACTGACATTGGTAAGGAGCAAGAAAAAGTTTCCCCAATGGGGTACTTAGCTTTAGTTGAAGACTTCGGTTCTGAAAATCGAATGTGAAAATTTCAGGAGTCGGCCGACCGGCACTTGCCAACTGCTTCTGCTTCGGGCACCACGCGGCAAGAAAGACTGAATAAAATGGCGTCGGCTGCATGTTTTATACCCCTGATGACCTGACGTCATGGAAGAGGAGACAGCAACTGATGCAGGACCCAAGACTTTGTTATTCAGGCCGACTGAGCGGAATCTGCCAGCAGATTACCCAAATGTAATGACTGCAACAGTGAAACACTAAGAACATCACCACTGCGGTCGGGGGAAAGGGATACTGAAGAATCGGGAGGACATGAAGATGAAGGCTCCGAACCCGCTCTGGAGTCAGAAATCCTCTGGATTGCAATGCGTCTATTCTCGCCCCTATGTAGTCCAGGACCTGAACCAGTTCTAGAGAGGACTTGGCTATATTTATAGCGATGCCCAGCAAGTCTGTCAACTTCCATAAATAATCCCTGGCTTGACAGAGTAGATGCCTGGTGGGAGTGGCAAGGAGCCAATCATCCAGGTATGGATAGACCTGTATGCCCTGAAGCCTCAGGTGAGCCGCTACTGCTGCCATGACCTTGGTGAACACCCTGGGAGCAGTGGTGAGACCGAAGGGTAGGGCCTGGAATTGGTAGTGATTGGAGGGACTGGTTGGATGGCCCGTTTGCTTAGCAGCTTTTCTACTTCCATGGCTGCTGCCTCCCTTTGTGCGGGTGGAATGTCTGGGAGGTGCTTTGGGGGAGAGGGACGTGTCACAAAGGGAACCGTGTAACCTCTGGATAGTATTTGGAGCACCCAATGGTCTGCTGACACGGACTCCCACGCCATCAGGTGCACAGAGAAACTGCCCCCGACTGCCTACAGAGCAGAGCAGTTGAGTTGTGCAACCCTTCAGGGCTGCTGCGTGGGTCTGTCCAAGAACAGTTCTCGAGACCCTAAGTTCTTTGGACCCCCCGGCCTCTGGGCCAGCATCTGTCTTGTCCCCCTCTCCCTCTAGGGGAAAAGGAGTCCTGAGTGCCCCGGGAATACTGAGACTTCCAAAACCACATCTTCTTTTGCCCCCACTGATTCCTGGAGAAGGATCTTTGGGGGTTAGAGAAGTGGATTCTAACTGCAGACAGTGTCTTCCCATCCCTTCTCACTCTGGACTAGTGTGTCACGGACCGTCTTCCCAAACAAGGAAGAGCAGTCATAGGGAGCATTTACGAAAGACGCCTTGAAGGTTTCCGTGAAATTACATAGCCTGAGCCAGGAGTGTCGCCTCATAGCAATGCCGGACCTGGCCACCCGTGCTGCTCCGGTGGCATGAGAAAGGAGTCGCATAGATGTGTTGGTAACCACTTTCAGAGTGGCCATTCATGTAGAGAATGTGCATTTATCCTCTGGTGACATGGACTCCGGGGGAGACGCAGTGTACTCTTTGATCACGTCACGCTGCAGTCTGGTAACATGGGCCATATAGTTTAGTGCCCTTATACAAAACATAAGTCTCCTTTCACAACCGGTCCATCGTCCTGGACTCTCGGTCCGGGGGAAGGACCGTGAGTCTCTCCTGATCCAGTTCCTTCTTTGTGGCAGCCGCTACCACCATGGCATCCCACTGGGGACCCTTTATTCCAGCTTGGTCTATCCACCGGGGGGGCTCAAGATGTTATCTGGATGTTTTGGGATTGGCTCCATGGTGTCTGGTTCCTTCCATGCCGTGTGGTAATGAGGTCCACCAAGGGGGTTCACGGGACACACACACACACACACCGAAGACGTAGATGGGCCCATATCGAATGCCTCCAGAAATACTGACTCGTCAGAGGAAGGCTTGGGGGGGTGGACCAGCCCCCCCCCCCCACTGGCACAGGATCTCCAGGATGTCTCCAAATGAGACATCCTCGGGGGGGGGGGCAGATGATCTTGGGGAGCCTTCCCCTTCCTCCAAGTCAGTATCCTCCGTGAGGGACTCAGGGGAGTCCAAGTGCCTCCTCTTGTACTTAGTTTGTGAGGAACCTCTTCGGTGGGACTCTCTGGAGAGGACTCACGAACCGCTTGGGGTTCCTCGTGGGGAACAGTTTGGGGCATGTCGATCACGGGCTGTCCCTGCATGGGCAGACTGGCAGAAGACGCACCCAGAATAGAGGGGGTCAGAGGGGACTCAGAGGAGATAGTCAGGGGTCTCGATCCATTAGCGAGAACCCTTTCCACCACATTGACTGCAGAGGGAGCGAGCTTCCTGAGTAACTGACAGACAGGATGCCCTCCCTGGATCTGAAACGGGGATCGGAGCCAAGCCTGAAGGCGCCGAGGCTCCGAGGGGTAGGTCTTGGCCTGACAAAGTTGGAGCCAAAGGGGAAAAACCCAACACCTCGGATCAGACGCCCAGGCTATGGCTCCGAGAGCTCAGCTCCAACACGCTCACGGTAACTGCCAGCGTCAAGGTAGGTGGTACCATCTGTGCTGACCCCCTGAATCCGGGACCTCTCGGATCCAGGAAATCCAAAACCAGAGGACGGATCGGGGAAAGAGCAATTGGTGCAAATAGTGGCAGTGAGCTACCCCTTCCAGAGGGACAGGGAGCCAGCAAGACCCCCATCTGAAGCTGAGTGTGAAAAAACCTTTGCATCAACCTGTCCATGTCGGCTTCAGAAAGGCTTCTAGTTGACCTAGAAGAGGCCACCAACGCCAGCCTAGTAGGATAGTGACTGGAGGCCCTAGACAAAGGCCAAACCTCCTCCGCTCCGAGGAAAACCTTGGAGATCGTTGCCGAGGGGAAGTCGGCCTGGAAGATGCAGGAAGCTTGGGAGGAGGACCTGCCGGATCCGTGTGCTCTGGGGATCTTTTCCTCCCTTTCTCTTTCTCACGGTGCCTCTCTTTCTCATTTTCTTCTCCCTTTCCCCGGGTCAGTGGTCAGGAGGGTGAGTTCCAGCCTGGGAGGGAGGAGAGGACACAGCAGAAGTGGAGGGAGCAGTCACAGCTGAGACCACTGCTACAGAAGACGAGGAGGCAAGCCACCTCCGTGGAGGGGAGAAGCCCCCTCAAGATTAACTTGGCCTTACGGTCCTTTAAGGCCCTGGGGTTAAACTCCGCACATATGGTGCCACTCTGTGTTCAAATGAGCGGCCCCTAAACAAACAACACACAGAGTGTGGCCATCCGCAGAGGATAACTTATGGCCACACACTGTGCATTTTCTAAAGACCAACTTTTGTTGATCTGCCATAACAGTGTCTGGCTACCCAACCCCAACACTCAGACACGCACTCAAAACATGAGGCGGGAAAGGGGACTAACAACAAACTACTACAGACTTTTTTTTTAAACTGACACTAACCTCAACGGAGAACGCGAAGAGGAGGAATAAAGAGACCCAAGAACTAGGAAATGCACACACTTTCACACAACCCCTCCCCCCGAAGAACAGTCTTACCACCTGGAGCTCAGCGATCACGATGCAGGTGAAGCCGCGGCAAATGAGATCTGGGGGAAGGAAGGAGATGCAGTGGTATAATGGGTAAGGGGAGGAGCTTAGAGCTGATGCTGGTGAAACTGCCATCTCAGATCCGATCCGGATCCGAAGCCCACAGGTTGATGACTAAATGAAGTTAACTACTTCAGATCTACTTTCTTCAAATGGCTAGGGAGGACAAACTGAATGTTCTAATTTCAGGACACTGACACAAAGCTAAAACTCATGACACATCAAGGTTTTCGGACTGCCTACTGTATTGCCCCCTCAACCATAATGCAGATGCATGGGAGATCAAGGTTTCCCAAGAAGATAGAGGGGCTCCCTATGCAGAAATCTGTAAGACTTTTCCCACCACGCTACAGAGACATCCTGCAGATTAAAATAAAGTGGAGACGAAAGTCAGAGTGCTGAGTCCACAGGATCCAGAAAGTCTAATTAAGGACTGTTATGTGCAGTCTGGCAAGATGGATCATGGGGAATGATGTGGTCATGAATCTTACAAATTTTATGGTAGGTTTCCACTTGTGCTGTTTGGGAAGATGAAAGAGAGGGACTGTTTGGAAAGCTGACAGCAATCTGTCCACAGGTAAAAAGACCCAACAAACCTTGGTATGGAGAGAAAAGCTGCTGAATGTTAGGACCTCAATTAGGGGGAGATTAGACTTCACTGTATGTCCTGTGATTCGGGGGATGTTAGAGCAGAGACATCTCCCTTCTCTGTCACAGCGGCAGGCAAACAGTTATCCAAATAGTGAAAAATTCCAAATCTCTACAGCTTGAGATAAGCTGCCACTATGGACACACACCTGGTGAACACCCTGGGAAACATAGGTGATCCAGCATGGAAGGGTCCAAAACTGGTAGTAATTGGCCCCTACCTAAAAATGGCGAAGGTTTTCTAACTCTTAGGTGGCATGAAAGTCTGAACAATGCAGTCTCCTTTGCAGAGACCATGTGAAGATGGACTGCACTATTACCATATGAAAGGGCTATTTGAGGACAAAGGTACTTATGCTGCTGAAATCCAGGCTAAGCCTGCAAACCAGACATTGTTTGATCAGTGTTCTGCTCCAGTAAACATGTTTAAATAAACAAAAATCCTAAATGTACCAGTGGTCCTTGTTTTCTGGGCACTAAACAATCTGGAATAATATCCAAGCACTTTCTGATCTAGTGGGAACTCCTACGTAACATTTTTGCTGTGGAGCTTGGGCACCTAATCACGGACAGATTTATACATCAGGCAGCAGTATGTACAGGATATGAGAATGGTTAGAAATGTGACTATGTACCATCAAACAGGAAAGTTTTCTCTAAGCAGGGTATGTAGGTTACACCTCTTGCAAAAGAGAAAGACAGAGAGAGACATCCACGTATTCAGGACCTCTGCTGGTTCATCCTGGGGCCAGACAGACTACAGTCTTCTAGAGGTCACTGGAGACTTTAGCCTTTTGATCTATGACCCTGCTGCTAAAGACGGTAGTTTGGAGTGGCTGGCTGTTCCTAACACCCTCCTGTTGTGGCTGCAAGGCATGTCAGAACCACATATGTTTGTTCCTCTGCATTTTGGTGAAAGAATGCTATGTGAAGGGTAGAATCTGACACCTACAGTTGTCAAAGTCTATCCCATTTTCTTAGTGCCCTTCAACTGTCCATCATTTTCAAGATAAAAATGAGAAAGCCCCAGAGAATGACATCATATAAAAGGTTTAAGGACAATGACCTAGTTACAGTGATCAGCATGTCACTTGGTACACACTTGCTTTTACAGCAATAAGTTGGAATGCAAACCTCAGGGAGGGTACTCCACATTCTCTCTGCATGTTACGATATTGCCTGAAATGACATGTTGCCAGAGACTTGATAAAATATATGTAAAAACACAAGAAACATATCTGCAGAAGTGAAGAAATATATTTGTCTTCAAGAGTTTCTGTGCTACATAAGCATAATTCTGAAATTCTTGCAATTTTTTTTATAAATTTCTGGATCCAAAGAGTTCAGTTTTCAATTTATTTCTCACAGTATGTGGAACAACTGAAAAGTCTAAAAAGGTTCAGTGTGTTACATCTCTGCATGTTTTCAGAGAAGAAGCTATAAAAAGATATTCAAACAGTTTATTTTGTTAAAAAGAAAGACAACACAACACTGCTTCAGAAAAAAAATCTGTAATTACTGCCAGTGCAAAAGTTGCCATGTAAGAATTGTTCTTTACAAGGCCCTACAAAGACTATAGAGACATGATACTGACCTGAAAAACAGAACCAGCAGCTATGAGTTTAGTGAGTTTCATAGTTGTCTAATTAGAGCTAGACTAAATTATAATAATCAGGGATCTGGGAACTCGTGTAGGCAGTAACCTGGCCTTCGACCAACATGTGTCCAAGATCGTAAGAAAATCCTTCTATGTTGCTCAACTTATAGGGGCATGACATCTAGGTCCAGAGAGGTCATCATACCACTATACTCAGACCTCATCAATACCATCATACAATATAATATCAGTATGTATCTGACCAGACACATGCAGCAACTGGAACATCCATAAAGATTCCTTACAAAAAGGACATAGGGAGTAAACACAATATACTAAGCTGATGTCTTCAAAGCCTTCTCTTACTTAGCATCATAAGAGACTTCTGAGAAGTGATCTTCGCCTGGCATACAAAGTGTCCATGAACCCTGTTTTGATGAACCTTTTGCACATGTGCAAAACAGACAGCATCAGAACTACTAAATTAGAAGATCTAAATTTTGGTTGCAACATAAGAAATGTTGGGGAGAGAGAGGTTTCTCAGAATTCCCATTCTCTGAAATTGGGTCTACATCAATTTGAAGCAGAGTTCCTCCCTATCCCTATTTAAGCGCAACTTGGACTAATGGATGGGTAATCAAAAATTCACCCCCTGGTCTGATGCCTATGTCTCTGATGGACAGAGGCAGTCAATAAATCACTCCCTTTATAAATCTAATTTTTGGGTTAACATTTGGGTTGCACAGCTACCCTTATACAAGCCCTAGTGGCAGTTGCCCAATATACACCAGGGAACCCATAATAATCTGTGGTATAAAAACATGATAAAACAAGGATGACTAAAGAGAAGTAAATCACATCTCATCAAAAGCTGTGGATGGGTGAAAAGAAAGTGAAATTACCAGTACACGGATAAAAAAATAACTAATGGAAAATGGGTAAGATAAAATGTGGCTAAAAGCATGACAGGAAAGTTTGTCCTGCACTCAAAGTCTCATGAAGCAGAACTCCAGATACATAGCCATACCTCAAATCAGGTGGTGTAGATACAGAAACAAGTCTGTCTTTAGAGGTGTCCTCATGACCTTGTGGCAATGAAGGATGCCATGCAAGACAGCAGCAGGAAATCTTGCCCTGCCCTTAGAAAGGATGTCCAAACTTAGGTATTCATGCCCTCGATGAATGCTGTAGATATTTGCAGAATGGGGCCTAACCTGTAATGGCCATGTTTTTCCATTATTAGAATAGGAGGCTAGCCATTTAGAAATTGTTTGCTTAGAAACTGTTCTACTAACCTTGTGGGAAGCAAAGGGCAATTATCAGTCTAGTATATTTAGTCCTCTATAAATATCTGATCTATCTGTAGACATTCAATAAACACAAGATCCTTTCCCCCTACTTTGTGGTTTAGGAAAAAAAGAAGGCAAAAGTATGGTCTCTTGTGACTACTGTTGGCTAAAGCAAGAACTGGAAAGCAGGCTCACCCTTTTTTGTAGACAAACAAAAAAGGCGCTTTCAGCATCAATACTTGGTGCTCCAAAATTCCCCTAACAAAAGTAATGGGTATCAAAAGAGTAGTCACTCGGGACAGATAATTCAAGGATATGCTGGCCACTGGTTCAGAGACAGAGATTCTGAGTAGGTTTTCTAATATGAAGTTCCAGGTTCCATGGAGGAGCCACACACTTCCTCTGTGGCTTCACATGCAAAACCTTTTTTAAGAATTGTCTCACAGATTACAAGGATTTAAGTGAATCCAATGCAGACAAATAGAGACAGCAACAAAGTGGGCCTTGATAGAGGCACAAGCTAGCCCTTGAACAAACAGAGCTGAAAAGTAATGCAAAGATATTGGTCCCTGCTGTATTTGGGTCTTGATTTTGTTTCTGGTACCACTGGGAGAAACCCTTTCAATTGATGAGGTAAGATTTCCCAGTTCAAGACCTCCCAGCTTCCCTCATAATGTTAAGAATCGAATTAGAGAGTCAAATCCTCCAAGTAGTTGAGCTAAGGGAATGCATGTTTAGGTGAATTTAAGACTCCTTGTCCTGGTTCAAGAAATCCATGCACACATGCAAGAGCCGGGTTACCAACTTCTCCGCTGGTACTTGCATTAGAATAAAGAACACCAATGAGGTCTCAGCCAAAAAGAAAGTATCAGAATTATACATGGTCCTTCCTCCTTTACTTTCTGGATCATGCTAGGGTAGACTAAGATTGGAGGAAATGCATAGAAAAATACACCTACCCATTGGATAATGAAGGCCATCCAATGCCCAAGCACCTTTGAGAGACACTCTTAAGCAGAAAATTTTGGATTTGTCTCTTGATTGGAGGAAGCAAAAAGGTCCAATCTGTGGAACACCACACTTGTGAGTTAGGTTCAGAAAAAGATCCCTGTCCAGCATCCATTCGTGTTGCCTGCTGTTGTTCTGTTCAGGCAGTCCACAATGGCATTCTGCTGGGACACTGTAGTCAACTTTGTTCACAGCTGGCTCTTATTTAACACTTCAACCTACAACCACAAGTCAGCAGAATAATGGACGCTCACTACTTACAAATAGACGGGTCACTGGGATATTTTTTCTCTTTTCTCAGTAGAAACCCGGTGTTACTGGATTACAGCCAAAACTATCTTTCAGTGCCACAAAAATGTTTTAATGGTTTATTACACTTGAGGGAAAGGGGAAATTACAAGGGCACATCTTGTTTCAAGTGGTAGCAGTGACAGTACAGGTAGATAAAAAAAGTACAGTTGTGTACACTTACCAAGGTAGCCCTCAGTCGGCCTGATTATCAAAGTCGTGGGTTCTGCGTCAGTTGCTCTCTCATCTTCCATGACGTCAGGTACTCAGGGGTATAAAGCATGCAGCCGATGCCATTACATCAGTTTTTCTTGTCCCAGATGTCCGGTGCCCCCATAATGGGGAGCAATTGTATACAAGGTTACATCTCCAACAAAAAGCAAATACACCAGAAAGCTTTAAGCATAGTAAACAAGATTAGAGGTATAGTCAATAGAAGTTAGGGGGTTGGAGGGAGGGTAACCAGGACTGTAACAGTGAATACACTCGAACATCTACATTTATGGTAAGTGTACACAATTGTACTAAGTTCTTCGTGTTTCACTGTTGCAGTCATTACATTTGGGTAGATTCCCAAAGCTAAGGAAGGGAGGAGGCAATTAGAAAGCATTATGACCAGCTGTAAGGCCCTGCAAGACTGCAGTGGAAAAATCAGCTCTCGATTTAGAAAAAATTGGCAAGTGGTAACACTTGGTGAAGGCTTGTAAAGAACTCCAGGTAACAGCTTCTAGGATGTCCCTGGTGGGGACACCTCTGAGAAAGGCTGTAGAGGTAGATGCAGCCCTGGTGGAATGTGGTCTTATCCCCTTGTGGGGTAGGTTTTCCATGGTGCTTATAGCAGAAATGAATGCAGTGGCCTATCCACTTAGAAATGGTTTGCTTTGAAATGGCCTTCCCCTCTGCCCCTGCAGCAAATGCAACCAGCAGCTGTTCAGATTTCCTGAGAGGCTTAGTCCTGTCCAAGTAAAATCTAAGTTGTCTGTGCACATCCAAGGAGTGCAGCATTCACTCCCCTTTGTTCTGTGGATTAGAAAAGAAGGTTGGCAAATGAACATACTGATTAAGGGCCACACTGGATACCACCTTGGGCATAAAGGAGGGATTGGCCCTGAGGGACACCCTGTTTGCATGAAAGATGATGAAAGGCTCCACTACCATGAGGGCCTGTAATTCAGACACCCTTCCTGCTGAAGTGATGGCTAGAAGGAAGGCTGTTTTCCAAGAAAGGAATTTCAACTCTGCATTTGCAGCTGGCTCAAAGGGAGGTAGAGTGAGCTTTTTCAATACAAAGTTAAGGTCCCAGGCTGGAGTAGAGGCTCTCCTGGGTGGCCTTAAGTTGAGAGAAGAGGGGTGGCTCTGTATTATAATGAGCTGAAATGGCCGACGCATGAATTTTGATGGAAGAAAAGGAAAGGCCTTTGTGAAGCATCTCAGTTAAGTATTGAAGAATGTGCAGTAAGTTGGGCACTGTTGTGTCCATCCCCTGAGTTTTGGCTCCAGGAACAGAATCTTTTCCATTTTTCAGCATAGGATTTTCTAGTACTAGGCCTCCTTGCCTCCAAAATGACATCCATCACTCGCTTACTGAGGGATGGTAACGGAGAGATCATGTAATTATCCAGGCTGCAAGGTTCAGGGTTTGAAAGCTGTGGGTGCAGAATCTGGCCCTCCTGCTGGGACAGCAGGGCAAGGGTCTGAGGCAGATGCCATGGTTCCAGAAGTGACAAACTGCACAGGAGGGGGTACCAGTGTTGGCGTGGCCAGTCTGGTGCAATAAGTATTGTCCTTGGTTTGTCCTGTTTGATCTATAGTAGCACTTTGGAGAGGAGAGGCAGAGGAAGGCCTAACTTGATAGGTTTTTCCAGGTGAAGGACAGGGCATTCACTTTCCAAGCTTGTCTGTGGGGAGTCCTTGTGCAGAATTTGTCCAATTGGTAGTTCTGAGGAGAGACAAACAGGTCTATCTCTGGGCTCCACCATCTGTTTCTCAAAATGTTGAATATCTTTGGTTCCAGTTTCCACTCGTGTGGGTCCATGAGATTTCTGCTTAGGTCATCTGCCAGTGTACTTTGCTTGCCTAGCAGGAATTGAGCTTGTAGGTGCACTTGGTAGTTTCTTGGCCTGCAAAATGCAATGACTGGAGCTAGGCACTTTGTGAATACCCTGGGCGCAGTAGATAAGCCAAAGGGCAGTGCAGAGAACTGATAGTGCATGTAGCCTGCTCTGAAGAGTAGGTATCATCTGCAAGATTCCCTTATTGGGATGTGCAGGTAGGCTTCCTTTAAATCCAGTGTCGCAAACCAGGCATTTTTGCCTAGCATGGGAAGCAGCTGATGAAGAGAGAGCATTTTGAATTTTGGGATTGCCAAAAAAAAAGAAGTGTTTAGGATAGACAGGTCCAGGATAGGACGCCAGGAATAGTCTTTTCTGGGTACCAGGAAAACTCTGGAGTAGAAACCTTGCCCCCATTCCTCTTCTGAGACAGGTTAAATGGCCCTGATGCTTAGAAGAGAGAGAATCTGCTTTTGAGCCTCTGCCCACTGATTTGGGGGTAGGTCTGGCCAACTGTTTGGGGCTGGTAAGGAGTGGAAGTGGAATCTGTATCCTTGGGAAACTATATTTAAAACCCATTTGTCTTGGGTAATGAATTCCCAGTTTTTTGCATGCAGGGCGATCTTTCCTCCTAAAGAACAGTCAGTTGAGCAGGGCTTGGAAGGTTTAAAGTTAAGTCATTGTGACAGTTTACCCTAGGGGGTGGTCTTACTACTCCCAGCTTTGGAAGTGGAAGCCCCCCCCCTCCACTGCGTAGGCCTGTGAGTACCTTGAGACTGAAGCCTGGGTGGTCTGCTGGTTCTGGGTTTGGACTGAGAGGGCCTGAAGAGGCAGGAAACGACCAGTGCTTAGAAGGCCAGTGCCTACTAAATCTGGGAGGCTGTACTTGCATGAAATCTTTAACAGTTTGCATAAATTTAGCTTTTTCCTTCATCATTTTAAGTACTTCTTCTGCTTTGTTGCCAAATCTAGTAATTTAGCTTTAACATGATCTGGCAAAGATTGCTCCTTAAGCCAAGCATGCCTTCTGAGTAGAGACCCAGTGACAGTAGCCCTGCAAGATGCCTCTAATGAATCAAAACCACATTGCAAAGTATGTCTTCCAACTTGTTCAGCAGAATGCATTAAATCCTGTAATTCTTTATTTTCAGCACAGTCAGGAATCAACATAATTTTCTGTTTAAGCAATCCAATAATATGCTGCTAATACTTTAACATATGAAACTGACGGTTTAAGGCCCTAATGGCCAAAGTTGCAGATGTGTATACCTTCTTACCCCATCTGTCCAGGGCCCTGGAATCTCTATCAGAGGGGGTAGGGTTTTTGGTAGTAGTAGCCTTAATGCCTTTGGGTCCCTGTGAAATGGTTTCAGGATCTGCAGTAGGATTCTTAAAGAGGAACTTGTGAGAGTCAGGTACTCTGTAATACCAGTCAGGTTTTCTGGGAGCCGGAGGTAAAGTTTCAGGGGTCAGGCTAGATTTCAAGAAAGCATCATCTACAATGTCCAGTACAGGAGGGATAGCCAAAGGCCTGTGTTGAGGTAGGAATAAGAATTCCCTAAGCCTCTTTTTGGAGTCAGAGTAATCCTGGCTTTCCCCAGCAGAAATGCTCCCTAAGAGCATGCAAGGTTTCACCAAAAGAGAAATTCTCTGGAGGGGAAGCAGAGGGAATTGAGTCCTCTGCATCAGAATCCTCATAGGTAGATAAGGGCAACTCCTGGATCATCAGAGAAAACAGAAATTTCAGAAACCTGATCAGAAGAAATCACAAGGAAAATCAGTTCTAGGTCTCTAAGAGGGAGAAGGGTGGCTTCCCCTGATTAGAGTAATAAGGTCTTCAGCCATTCTTATGATTTGTTTTTTAGGCATAGGGACCGGACCATGCGGTCTGGGTGTCGGTTTTCTAGGCGTGGACAGAGTTTCAGGCCTTGAAGAAGAAGATGGCGTCAGTTTAATATGCAAGTCAGTAGGGCCTGAATACACCCTCAGAAGTTGGTGCCTGCACAGCAGCTCCAGTTCCATCCAAGGTAAGAGACATCCGCAGGTTCCACAGTCGAAGAAGCATCTCGCAGCAGACTCCGATTGGGTCTCAGTAGAGACCTGCGAATCTGAAGCAGTGGGTATCAGGGGCTGCGAAAGTGCCACACTGAGTACCGGCAAACTGGCGACTACCTTAGGAGAAGCATCATCGGCAGCTTTGGACCTATGCAGACGGTCTCTGTCTTTATCTTTGCTGTTTTTCGGAATGTCAGTAGTCGGGTGGCTTACCGAAGCCACTTCTGGATAATTGAACAGAGTTCCAAAATATTTAGATCTAAAAATGAACCGACGACGAATAGTTCGAGGTTTGAATAAGGCACAAAACCGACATCGAGGTATGTCGTGGTCTGGGCCAAAGCAAGGAATGCAGTATGAATGAAAATCTTTATGAGGTAGTTGCTTTTCACAAGAAATACAATTGTTAACTTTTACTGATATCGGTTTAGAGCAAGAAAAAGGATCCCCAACGGGGTACTTAGCTTAGTTGAAGACTTCAGATCTGAAACTCGAAAAAGTACAGTTGTGTTCCTACCATAAATGTAGATGTTCAAGTGTATTCACTGTTGCAGTCATTACAATTGGGTTATCCTGCTGGCAGGCTACCCGTAGTCGGCCCGAGTTCCAAAGTCTAGGTCCGGCGTCGGATGCTGTCACCTCCTCCCTGACGTCAGTGCGCCAGGGGTATAAAAGATGCAGCAGATACTATTTTCTTCAGTTTTTCTTGCCCCATTCTTGCCCCAGATGTCAGGTGCCCCTAAAATGGTAGGCTCGCTAATGCCAAAAAGCATGCATAACCAAAAAACAACTTTTCCTTCATCTACAAGCAAATACACCACATAGGTTGTATAGAACAGAGAAGTACAGATAAGTCCCAGCAAGGAAAATGGGGATAGAGGGAGGGTAACCTGGATTGCAACAGTGAATACACTCAAACATCTACATTTATGGTAGGTATACAACTGTACTATGTTCATCGTGTTTCACTGTTGCAGTCATTACAATTGGGTTGAATCCCAAAGCTATGGTTGGGAGGCTGGTGCTAAATAGGATTAGGAGAGGCTATCAGGCCCTGCAGAACTGCAGTGGCAAAGCCTGCCCTGGATTTAGAATAGAGAGGTAAGTGGTAGTGCTTTGTAAACGTATGCACTGAACTCCAAGTTGCAACCTCTAAGATGTCTTTGGTTGGTACTCCTCTGAAGAAGGCTGCTGAAGTGGCTGCTGCTCTGGTGGAATGTGGCCTAATGCCCTTAGGCACTGATTTCCCATGCTGTGAATAGCAGAAACGAATGCAGTGGCCTATCCACTTTGAAACAGTCTGCTTTGAGATAGGCTTGCCTTGTGATCCTGCAGCATATGCTACTAGAAGTTGTTCAGTCTTTCTGAAAGCTTTGGTTCTGTCCAAGTAGAAGCGTAGCTGTCTGTGAATGTCCAAAGAATGCAGAAGTCTCTCACCCTTATTCTGTGGGTTTGGGTAAATAGTTGGCAAGTGAATTGTTTGGTTAAGGGCCGCACTGGTCACTACCTTAGGCATAAATGTAGGGTTTGTCCTCAGAGAAACCCTGTCTGGATGGAAAATGATAAAAGGTTCCACAGCCATGAGTGCCTGTAACTCTGAGACTCGTCTAGTGGAGGTTATTGCTGGGAGCAGAGCTGTTTTCCAGGATAAGAATTTTATATCAGCTGCAGAGGCTGGCTCAAAGGGAGGCAGTGTAAGTTTTTCCAAGACATAGTTGAGGTCCCATGTAGGTATTGGTGCTTCTCCTTGGGGGTCTTATGTTTTTGGCCACTCTGAGGTACTGCCTTAGTAATGTATGAGAAAAAAATAGGTGGTTCTGTATTGTAATGAGCTGAAACAGCAGAGGCATGAATTTTAATGGATGAAAAGGAAAGGCCTTTATCCAGCATCTCAGTTAAATATTGCAAAATCTGAGGAATATTTGGAACAATTGTGTCAATACCTTGTGCCTGGTTCCAAGCACAGAATCATTTCCATTTTTCTGCAAAAGATTTTCTGGTGCTAGGCCTCCTGGCCTCCAAAATAACATCCCTAACAGCTTTATAAAAGGGTGCGTCTTGAATGGCTACATTAACTGCCATGCTGACAGGTTTAGGGTCTTGAGTTGGCTGTGCAGTATCTGACTGTCTTGTTGAGTCAATAAGTGAGGAATCTGAGGTAATGTCCAAGCTCTTTAGGATTGGGTACCAGTGCTGGCGGGGCCAGTCTGGGACAATCAGAATCATTTTTGGCTTCTCTTGTCTGACCTTGAGGAGTAACTTTGGGTGGAGAGGCAGAGGAGGAAAGGCATATACTGCTAGGTTTTTCCAGCTGAAAGATAGAGCATCCACTTTCCATGCTTGCGTGTGATAAGTCCTTGTGCAGAATCTTTGTAATTGGCAATTGTGTGGAGAGGCAAATAGGTCTATATCCGGGCATCCCCAGTTCCTTGTTATCATGCTGAAGACTTGTGGATCCAATTTCCACTCCTGGGGATCCATTAGGTTTCTGCTTAGTTCGTCTGCCAGAGTATTTATCCTTCCTGGCAGGAATTGTGCTTGCAGTATGTACTTGGTAAGTCAATGCTGTGTCCCATAAGTTCATGGCTAGTCTGCAGAGGGGGTAGGAATGTGTGGCCCCTTGTTTATGTACCACATAACTGTGTATTGTCCGTCTTTATCAATAGTTGTCCTGGATGAAGCAGATCCTTGAAGGCTGTCAAGGCATTTTGAACCGCTAGCATCTCTTTTTGATTGATATGTAGATGCATTTGACTTGCGGACCATGTGCCCTGAATACATCTTCCTGCCATATGGGCCCCCCAGGCATAATCTGATGCATCTGTTGTCAATGTCTGCCTGGCTGTGGGTAAGGTGAATAGCTGTCCCGTGTTGTGGTGACAGGCTTTTGCCCACCATCGAAACTCCCATTGCAGGCAGGGAATGAGGGTAATAATTGTTTCCAGGCTGTAACAATGTTGAGTCCAAACACTTTTTAGATGCCACTGAAGTTTCCTCATATGCAGTCTTGCATATGGAATTAGCAGAATGCAGGATGCCATGAAGCCCAAAGCCTGCACAATTTTTCTTGCAGATAACTGGGTCTTTGTTGCCAACATTTTGAAATAAGTAGTCAGTTGTCTGGGTTTGTCTGGCGTGAGAGAAGCCATCTGGGCAGTTGTATTTAAGCTTGCACCCAGGAATATTATCTCTTGAGAGAGTATGAATTTTGATTTCTTTTCGTTTACTGCAAACCCTAGGCCTGCTAGTAATGTTTTTACAAACGCCAGATGCTGTAGTAGAGTGTCCTTGTCTTCTGCTTGAATAAGGCAGTCGTCCAAGTAAGGATATATTTGAATTCCTCTGTCTGCAAAAAGCAATTACTGGTGCCAGGCACTTTGTGAAGACCCTGGGTGCAGTAGATAAGCCAAAGGGCAGTGCAGAGAATTGGTAATGCATTGAGCCAGCTATAAATCTGAGGTATCTTCTGCATGATAGTCTGATTGGGACATGCAGGTATGCCTCTTTTAAGTCTAAAGTCACAAGCCAAGCCTTCTTGCCCAGCATGGGCAGAAGCTGCTGCAGAGTTAACATTTTGAATTTTGGAATGTCCAGGAATGTGTTCAGGATAGACAGGTCCAGTATTGGTCTCCAGGTTTTGTCCTTTCTGGGCACCAAGAATAGCCTTGAGTAAAATCCTTGTCCCTGCTCTTGCTGTGGTACTTGCTGAATGGCCCTCATGTCCATGAGGGATGAAAAGTACAGTTTTGTATCTACCATAAATGTAGATGTTCAAGTGTACACACTGCTGCAGTCATCACACTTGGGTTATCCTGTTGTCAGGCGGTCCCGCAGTCGGGCTGGAATTCCAAAGTCTTGGTCCGGCATTGGTTGCTGTCGCTTCTTCCCTGACGTCAGTGCGCCAGGGGTATATATAATGCAACCAACGCCATTTTCTTCAGTTTTTCTTGCCCCAGATGTCAGGTGCCCCCAAAAAGGTGGTCAGTAATAAGTACCAAATTGAGTAAACTTGCACAAACACAAAATCCCTTCAGCTATAAGCAAATAGATTAGGAAGGTATTGAAGAGATTTAGCCAGCAGGTCAGAGGGGATGGAGGGAGGGTAACCTGGACTGCAGCAGGGTGTACACTCGAACATCTACATTTATGGTAGGTACAAAACTGTACTATGTTCATCGTGTTACCCTGCTGCAGTCATCACACTTGGGTTGAATCCCAAAGCTAAGGATGGGTGGAGATATCATAGAGGGTTAGAGGAGGCTAGAAGGCCCTGCAGAACTGCAGTGGCGAAGCCCGCCCTGGTCTCAGAGTAAAGTGGTAAGTGATGGTGTTTGGTAAAGGTGTGTACTGAACTCCAAGTTGCAGCTTCCAAAATCTCCTTGGTTGGAACCCCCCTGAGAAAGGCTGTAGACGTAGCCGTTGCCCTGGTAGAGTGGGGCCTAATGGTAGCAGGAACTGGTTTTCCATGATGGGTGTAGCAAAAACATATGCAATTACCTATCCATTTGGAAATGGTTTGCTTTGATATAGCCTTCCCTTGAGAAGCTGTAGCATAGGATACAAAGAGCTTGTCAGATTTTCTGAGTGCCTTAGTTTTGTCCAAGTAGTAACGAAGTTGCCTGTGAATGTCCAAGGAATGCAGGAGTCTCTCACCTTTGTTCTGTAGATTTGGGAAGAAGGTGGGTAAGTGGATGGTTTGATTTAAAGCCACACTGGAAACCACCTTACGCATAAAGGAAGGATTAGTTCTTAGAGAAACCCTGTCTTGATGAAAAATGAGGAAAGGTTCCACTGCCATTAGTGCCTGTAGCTCTGAGACTCTTCTAGCTGAAGTTATTGCTAGCAGTAGGGCAGTCTTCCATGATAGGAACTGAAGATCTGCAGAGAATGATGGTTCAAAGGGAGGTAGTGTTAGTTTTTCCAGAACAAAATTGAGGTCCCATGTTGGTGTAGGTGCTCTCCTGGGTGGTCTAATGTTTTTTGCCCCTCTGAGGAACTGCCTTAGAAGTGGATGCGAAAATAAGGGTGGATCCGCGTCATAGTGGGCCGAAATAGCTGAAGCATGGATTTTAATGGAGGAGAAAGAAAGTCCTTTGTGCAACATCTCAGTTAAATACTGTAGAATGTGAGGCATGTGAGGATGAATTGCGTCTTGGCCTTTAGATTGGTTCCAGGCACAAAACCTTTTTCATTTGTCCGAATAAGCCTTCCTGGTGCTTGGCCTCCTAGCTTCCAGAATAACATCCATAACTGCTTGGGAAAGAGGAGCTGGCTGGATGCTTAGTTGATTTGCCATGCAGCCAAATTTAAGGTTTTGAGCTGGCTGTGAAGAATCTGATTGTTTTGTTGTGTGAGTAAATGGGGAATATGTGGTAATATCCATGGTGGGCCGTTGGCCATATTCCTCAAGAGTGGGTACCAGTGCTGGTCAGTCTGGGGCTATGAGAATCAGTCGAGGTCTCTCCTTTTTGACTTTCAGAAGCACCTTTGTGAGGAGAGGCAATGGAGGGAAGGCATATACTGTCAGGTTTTTCCAACTGAAAGAGAGTATGTCCACTTTCCACGCTTGATGGTGAAATGCTCTTGTACAAAATTTTGTCAGTTGATAGTTTTGAGGGCTGGCAAACAGGTCTATGTCTGGAAGGCCCCATTTCTGAGTTATAATTGTAAATACTTGTGGATCTAGTTTCCACTCGTGGGGATCCATGATGTTTCTGCTGAGGTCATCTGCCAATGTATTCTTCTGTCCTGACAGGAACTGAGCTTGTAACTGAACTTGGTAAGCCAGAGCTGTGTTCCATAAGGTCATAGCTTGCCTGCACATAGGGTAGGAGAGAGTACCCCCTTGTTTCTTTATGTACCACATTACTGTGGTGTTGTCTGTCTTTATTGTCAGATGTCCTGGATGTAACAGATCCTTGAAGGCTGTCAGAGCTTTCTGTACAGCTAGCATCTCTTTTTGTTTGATGTGCAGATTCCTTTGCTTTGCAATCCATACGCCTTGAATGCACTGTCCTGCCATGTGAGCCCCCCAGGCGTAATCTGATGCATCTGTTGTGATAGTTTGCCTGGCTGGGGGCAAGGTGAAAGGCTGACCCTTGTTGAGGTGACATGCCTGTGACCACCACAGAAACTCCTGTTGTAGGCAGGGAATGAGAGATATCATTGTGTCCAAGCTGTGACCGTGTTGAGACCATACGTTTTTTAGGTACCACTGTAATTTCCTCATATGCAGCTTTGCAAATGGTATTAGTAGTATGCAAGATGCCATGAAGCCCAAGGCCTGCAGAATTTTTCTTGCAGTTAATTGGGCCTTTGTTGCCATTGTTTTGAAATATTGAGTCAGTTGTAGTTGTTTGTCTGGCGTCAGATAAGCCTTCTGGGCCGTTGTATTCAAGCTGGCACCCAGGAATGTCATATTTTGTGAGGGTACTAGTTTTGACTTCTTTTCGTTTACTGTGTACCAGAGGCAATTTAGAAGATGTTTCACAAAAGCCAGATGATGTAATAGAATGTCCTTGCTTTCTGCTTGGATGAGGCAGTCGTCCAGGTATGGGTATATTTGAATTCTTCTTTGTCTGCAGTATGCAATTACTGGTGCCAGGCATTTTGTGAAGACTCTGGGCGCAGTAGATAAGCCAAAGGGCAGTGCAGAGAATTGGTAATGGGTTGAACCTGCAATGAAACGGAGGTATCTTCTACAACTTTGTCTGATAGGGACATGCAGGTATGCCTCCTTGAGGTCCACTGTTACTAGCCATGCTTCCTTGTCCAACATGGGAAGAAGTTGCTGTAGGGTTAGCATCTTGAATTTGTGTACTTGGAAGTAGGTGTTTAGAATTGAAAGATCCAAGAATTGAAAGATCCAGAATTGGTCTCCAGGCATTGCCCTTTCTGGGCACTAGAAAAAGTCTCGAGTAAAATCCATGACCTTGCTCTCGAGTAGGTACCAGTTGAATGGCTCTCATGTCCATGAGAGCTGTAATTTGTTTTTGTGCCTCTGCCCATTGATTTTGTGGCAGGTTTGGCATTCCTCTTTTCATTGGCAAGGTGTGAAAGTGGAATTTGTATCCTCGTAAAATTATGTCTAGGACCCATTTGTCCTTTGTGACAATGTGCCAGTTGTCTGAAAAAAGTGCGAGTTTTCCTCCCAAGGGGGCTGCCAAGAGAGTGTTCCTTGGCCAGATGAGGTGCAAGTAATTGAGTTTGCCTTCTGGTAGATTGAGACCTGTCTTCTCCTCCCTTCTGTGTTGTAGTGCCCCATTGGCGAGGTTTGTACTGGGCTTGTGGTTGTCCTCTGCCCCTTGGGCGTCTGTATTTACCCCTCTGTGGTCTGTCTGTAGCTGGAAAGCACCAATTTTTTGTTGGCCAGTTTCTGCTGAAGCGAGGGGGCTGTACCTGTAGGAAATCTTTGACTGTCTGCATAGATTTTGCCTTATCCTCCCCATTTTCTTTAAGACTTCTTCTGCTTTAACTCCAAAAAGAACATCCTGCTGTAAGGGAGCATCTAGAAGTTTTGCTTTAACATGATCAGGTAGAGTTTGTTCCTTTAACCAAGCATGCCTACGTATAACAGACCCAGTGACAGCTGCTCTGCAGGAGGCCTCCAAAGAATCAAACCCACATTGTAAGGCATGTTTGCCCACCTATTCAGTGGCATGCAACAGATCCTGCATTTCTTTCAATTCAGATTGTTGAGGGAGAGTGGTCATTTTTTGCTTTAACTGAGAGATTAGAAACTGCTGACACAAGCATGTGAATCTGGCAATTTAGTGCCCTCATAGCTAGAATGGCTGAGGTGTAAACCTTTTTCCCCCACCTGTCTAGTGCTCTGAAATTCCTCTCAGAAGGTACAGGACTTTTAGCCATAGAAGCCTTAGCCCCTTTGGGACCCTGGGAGATTGTCTCTGGGTCAGCAACAGGGCTTTTGTAAAGAAATTTGTGGGAATCAGGCACTCTATAATATCCGTCAGGCTTAGCTCCGGAGGAAGAGAATCAGGGTTAAAAGTGGATTCTAAGTAAACATCATCCACAATGTCTAAAACTGGTGGGATGGCAAGTGGTCTGTGTTGGGGGAGTAAAAGAAACTCTCTGAGCCTTTTCTTCGAGTCAGAGTAGTCCTGACCTTCCCAGTGAAAATGTTCCCTCATAGTGTGTAAAGTTTCCCCAAAGGAGTAGTTTTCAGGAGGAGAAGCTGAGGGAATGGAATCCTCAGCATCAGAATCTTCATAAGGGGAGAAGGAGTAATCTTGGTCCTCAGAGGAGTCTGAAGAAATGGACACTTGTTCAGAGGATGCATAATCTTCCTCTTGTCTAGGCCTTTTGTCAGGAGGGGGCTGGGAACACCTGATTAAAGTGATCAAATCTTCAGCCATTTTGAGCATCTGTTTCTTAGGCATAGGGCCTTGAACAAGGGACTGAAGTGCAGTATTTTTAGACTTACTAGGAGTCTTCGTCTTAGAAAATGATTTAATGATGAGCGTCGGTCTGAAAACGCCTTCAGAAACCGATGGCGTTTCTGCAGCACCGACATCTTTTTCAGCAGGTCGTCGGTAGGGCCTGAACTAAATGGCTGCGTAGGCCTGGTACATTCAGTCAAAAATTCTGAAGCGGTCTCGGGTTCCAAATCTGCGGTAGTCAGGGGCTCCGTCGGAGCCTCACTGAGGACCGGAGAACCGGAGACCAGGCCAGTTGAGGCCTCGGAATCTGGCTTAGGCCTGGGCTGTCTGTCCTTATCCTTGCGTTTTTTTTGTGCACACCGGTAGTCGGTTGCTCCGACGGCATGGTGTAGTTAAATTTCCTACCGAAGTAGTGTTGTGCGAAATCAAAGCGTCTTTTAAAAGTACTCTTATTAAACCTAGCACAAAAACGACAACTAGTGACGTCGTGGTGTGGGCCTAGGCAAGGTATGCAATAAGAATGAAAATCCTTATGAGGTATTTGCGTCCCACAAGAAATACAATTATTAACTTTTTCTGACATCGGTCTGAGGCAAGAAAAGTTTCCCCAATGGGGTACTTAGCTTTATAGAAGACTTCGGTTTGAAATTCGAAAATCTCAGTAGACGGCCGACAGGCACTTGCGAACTGCTTCTGCTTCGGGCACTGCGCGGCAAGAAAGACTGAAGAAAATAGCGTTGGTTGCATTATATACACCCCTGGTGCACTGACGTCAGGGAAGAAGCGACAGCAACCGACGCCGGACCAAGACTTTGGAATTCCAGCAGACTGTGGGACCGCCTGACGACAGGATAACCCAAGTGTGATGACTGCAGCAGGGTAACACGTTGAACATCTTGGTTTTGTGCCTCTACGCCCATTGATTGCGTGGCAGGTCTGGCATACCATTTGGCCTTGGCAGGATGTGAAAATGGAACCTGTAACCCTGGGATATGATATTTAAGACCCATTTGTCCTGGGTGATCATTTGCCAATTGTGAGTAAAAAAGTGCTAGTTTTCCCCACAAAGGAGCTGCCAGAAGATAAGCGCTTGGAGCTGGCAGGGGAAAGTCATTGAGACTGTTTTCTGTATGGCTGTGATTTTTCTTCTCCGCTTTTGGAAGTTGAAGCACCCCATTGTTTAGGCCTGTATGAGCTTTGGGGCTGTGATCTGCCTCTGTGGCGTCTGTATCTACCTCTTTGTGGTCTGTCTGACACTGGAAAGGACCAAGTCTTTGCAGGCCAGTTCCTGCTAAATCTGGGAGGCTGTACCTGTAAGAAATCCTTGACTGTTTGCATAGATTTAGCTTTGTCCTCCATTTTCTGCAAAACCTCTTCTGCTTTAACACCAAACAAGATATCATGTTGTAATGGAGCATCTAACAATTTTGCTTTGACATGATCGGGCAGATTCTGTTCTTTTAACCAAGCATGTCTCCTAATGACAGAACCTGTAACAGCGGCCCTGCAAGAGGCCTCTAGAGAATCAAAACCACATTGCAAAGTATGCTTTCCTACTTGTTCAGCTGCATGCAATAAATCCTGCATTTCTTTGTTTTCTGCACATTCTGAATTTGCAACATTTTTTGTTTCAAGCAGTGACATTAGATAGTGCTGATATTTAAGCATATGAAATTGACAATTTAAAGCTCTTACAGCCAAGGTAGCAGAAGTATAAATCTTTTTCCCCCCATTTGTCCAGGGCCCTTGAATCCCTATCAGAGGGTATAGGGTTTTTTGCAGTGGACGCCTTGACCCCTTTGGGACCCTGAGAGATTGTTTCTGGGTCTGCAGCAGGGTTTTTATAAAGAAATTTATGTGAATCAGGAACCCTGTAGTATCTGTCTGACTTAAAAGGAGCTGGTGGCAAAGAGTCAGGAGACAGTCTGGACTCTGAAAATACATCATCTACAATGTCTAAAACAGGAGGAATAGCAAGGGGCCTGTGCTGAGGCAATAAAAGGAAGTTTCTGAGCCTTTTCTTGGATTCTGAGTAATCTTGGCTCTCCCAGTGGAAATGCTCCCTCATAGTATGCAGGGTTTCCCCAAAAGAATAATCCTCAGGAGGGGAGGCTGAAGGAATAGATTCTTCAGCATCAGAATCCTCAAAGGGAGGAAGAGAATATTCCTGGTCAGAAGAGGAATCAGAGGAAATGGAAACCTGATCTGAAGATGCATATTCTATCTCTTGCCTAGGCCTCATATCAGGAGGGGGATGGGAACCCTTGATCAAAGTAATTAGGTTTTCGGACATTTTAAGCATCTGTTTTTTAGGCATGGAGGCCTGTCCAGGAGAATGCTGTACTTGTTTCTTTGTCTTTAGAGCTGCTTTAGACTTTGCCTTTGAAGCTGAAGTTGGTTTTACATATAACTGTGTAGGCCTGAAAACACCCTCAAAAGCCGATGCCTGCTCAGCGGCTCCGGACCCATCTGAGGGAATAGTTTCTGAGTGTCCAATACCTTGAGTTTCCAGCGGCCTAGTCGGCTCCACGTGGGAGTCTGAAGTGGCCTGTGGCTCTGAGGTAGTGGGCGTCAGAGGCTGCAAAAGCACCTCACTGAGAACCAGCGACAGGCCTACCGGAAGCCTCGCCGTCTGTTTTAGACCTCGGATGCCTGTCCTTTTCTTTGCGCTTTTTATAAACTCCGGTAGTTGGTTGCTCCGACGGCATAATATAGTTAAATCTTCTGCCAAAATAATGAAATGCAAAATCGTACCGACGCTTAATAGTGCATTGGTTAAATCTAGCACAAAACCGACAACTAGCAACGTCGTGGTCAGGGCCTAGGCAAGGAATACAGTAAGAATGAAAATCCTTGTGAGGTATTTGCTTCCCACAAGAAATACAATTATTAACTTTTTCTGACATCGGTCTGGAGCAAGAAAAAAAGTTTCCCCAACGGGGTACTTAGCTTTAATGAAGACTTCGGATCTGAAATTCGAATTTGAAAAATCTCAGGAGTCGGCCGACTGGCACTTGCGAACTGCTTTTGCTTCGGGCACCGCACGGCAATAAAGACTGAAGAAAATTGCGTCGGCTGCATCTTTTATACCCCTGGTGCACTGATGTCAGGGAGGAGGAGACCGCAACCGACGCCGGACCTAGACTTTGGAACTCAGGCTGACTGCGGGTAGCCTGCCAGCAGGATAACCCAACTGTAATGACTGCAACAGTGAAACACGATGTTTCAGGAGTCGGCCAACCGGCACTTGTGAACTGCTTCTGGCACCGCATGGCAAGAAAGACTGATGTAATGGTGACGGCTGCATGCTTTATAGCCCTGATTACCTGACGTCATGGAAGATGAGACAGCAACCGATGCAGGACCCAAGACTTTGATAATCAGGCTGACTGAGGGCTACCTGCAAGCAGATATCCCAAATGTAATGACTGCAACAGTGAAACACAAAGAACATTGTAGAGCAGGAGCTGAGTGATGGAGACAACTTTCAGGGTGGCAGACAAACAGCCATGCTACTGGGTACACCAGCTGCATCACATCTAACCTTGGGGAAAGGCAGTGCAGTTGGCTGCACAGCTTTTCTTACTACAGCATCAATGGCACATGCTTCAGTAATGCACAAGCCAGCATTTTACCATGAAATCTTCTTTCACCTTCATGATCAACCACTATCTGCTTGATCTACATTTACTTTAGAATGTGATGTGAACAATTTAATAGGAACACTTGCAAAACAGTAGGGGATCAATCATTTTAGCACTTGGTAATGCAGCTACGCACACATGAATTTGAGAGTACCTAATTCACTGTTTGAATTACATGACTAGCCCAAAATAATAATTTTCATTTTCATAATGAAGTATTATTATAAATATTATTTTAAGCTTCTCACCTGTTTATATGCATAGAGTTCTTTGTGTGCTTGATGTCGTAGTCTAAAAAGAAAAAAAATGATAGGATAAAAAACACAAACTGAGATATCTTGAATATATGAAAGCATCATTTAAGACATTTGTTTTCTTGACTCTGTTGCTTACAGGAATGTTTTTGCATTAGCAGCTGCTGCACAAGTATCACCCAAAGCTGAACTTGAAAAAAGGCCAGGCAGGTTTAGCCACTGTTTTAGCTAAATGTTCCCTAGTTTCTGTACTTTTCAGAAGAAATTTTAATGCAGTCAACCCTTTAACTAAAGTTACTTTAGATATTTTATATCCTTTTTAGAAAGGACCTTTATTGTAAACAACTGAATGCCCATTCTGAAAACTGGTTCAGTCTACACAGAACTGGAGCCAATCTATGACCAAAGAGACAACTCAATAAATATTCTCTTCTGTTACAACAGCTTAAGCGTATTGACAAATTCAGGTTACATTGCATTACTATGTTAGACAGGAGAAAATAAATGGTACACATGGACACTATCCTTAAAGGAAAAAAGGCAAGTAAGAAAGGCACACTGCTAAGGCCTGCAACTCAAACTCTTTTAGCTCAACAGCCACCAGTAAAAATGGTTTTCCTGGGTAAAAAACAATCAACTCTACAGAAGAAGCCATTTCAAAAAGGGGAGTGTGATTTTCTTCAGCACAAAATTCAAATTTACAGTGGAACACATTCACTGAGAAGAGATCTAAGATGACATGTACCTTTAAAAAGGCTTTACACACTTTCAATGACGCCAAAGAGATGGTATTTCCTAATGGAAATTAGATGTAGCACCTAAGTGTACTTTGACAGAATAACAGCCGAGAACTTTGTCAAGACATGCGACAGGTAATCTAAAACTGAGGGTATAGGAGCAGTATATGGGTTTAGTCCTCCAAGTGAGACCCGCATAGGAAAAAGTAGTCACTGTTTTCTTAAGAGGTTTTTCCCAGTATTTGGCTTCAATGCAGATGTAAGAATCTGAACTACCCTGGACAGTTAAGGCAAGAAACCTGGCCATTAACAGAGCTAAGAGAAACTAGACATTTAGTAATTGGGACTAGAAATCCAGGTGGACCTCGTGGAAGGAATGAGACAGTAAAACTTAAGTGCCTAAGCTGACTGGGGTTTCCTCAAACATGTGAGGCTTGAATAAGGAGAAACAGACTCGTCAAAGCCAATACGGGGGACTTAAGAATAACCACAGACTTGTGTTGCTGTGTTTTCCAGATGAACTTCCCCCATCAGGAGAAATGGGAGAAGAGTATACAAGGGTCAAAGGGGGCTGTTTCTGGACAACAGCAACCCTGACACACGTTTCTGCTTTGAAGTGATGAAGAAAAATAATCTTCTGTACCTTGTGATGGTGGATAGGCAAAAACATCACACCAAGGCTTTCCCCTCATTCTGACAAATGATTAGACATCTTGTACGGCACTGGAAGACATCAACTGAGCGTGTCTGCTAATGAGATGGTGTCCCCAATAATATGGGATGCTGTCAGAAACCAATTGGTCAACATAGCTCATTCTCATTCCTTCACTGCTTCTCGTCACAAGGGACAAGAGTGGGTTTCACCTTGTTTATTCACACATCATAACCAGTGCCATGTTTTCAGTAAAGATGGCCATCACACACTGAAGTACACAGTTCTGAAAGGCTCACAAGTTGAGGTCTCATCAAAACCTCTAAAGCCAGCTATGAAGGCAGAATTGCGGCAGGCACTAAAAACAACCACAAAGCCTTCTATAGTTATATCAAGAATCTCCACGGCAATACCCAGGTTTGCTTCGAGATACTGCACAATGGTACCTCCTATACTGAGCCAACAGATATTGCCAACATACTGGTCGACAGATGCAGTGACAACTTTAACCCTCCCCCCCCTAAAGAATGCCAGGCACCCAGCATCACTGCAGCACAGGTTAAAGCTGCATTGTCTAAGGCCAATAATACAGCTTCCATGGGATCAGACAATATCCCTGGCTGTGTTCTACATGAACTACAAAGTGAATTGGCACAGTCTGCTACATTCATTCCTCTCCATAAAGGGGGAGTGGCTTCAGACCCTGGGATTTATCTCCCCATTACCCTGATTAGTCTGATATGCAAGGCTATAGAGTGCATCATCATGGACCTAATTAACAAGGATATAGGGAATCTCCAAACTCTAGATCTCATGCAGTTTGGTTTTGTGAAGGGTAGATCGTGCCTGCTCAACTTGGTTGACTTCATTGAGACAGGCACCAGAGCTGTGGATGAAGGTAAGGCAGTTCATACAGCCTACCTTGATCTGGCCAAGGCCTTTGGTACCATTCCTCACTCCGGAATCATTGATAAACTCACCAAATTAGGCATCAACCCCTATTTCACTAGGTGGGTTGCAAATTGACTCACAGACATAACCTACAGTGTGAAAGTAGCAGACTCTAAGTCAGACTGCCAACCAGTCACGAGTCCCACAGGGTTCGGTCCTGGGTCCTCTCCTGTTTGGAATCTACTTCTCAAGTTGAGGCCAACATGGAGGGACTCTGGCTGATCAAGTTCGTGGACGACTGCAAGCTAGGAGCCATTATTAACTCCACAAATGATGCAGACATTCTACAAAAGGCCTCAATGAGACCAGTGACTGGTGTCGAAAACATGGCCTTAAGCTTAATGCCAGAAAATGCGTCATCATCCCCTCTGGGAAAAACCCAGTTCCCACTAATTACCACATTGATGGGAGCCCACTGAGCACTGAAGAACTCTGTGGACACAGACAGACAGAAACCTCTCCTTCACCCAATATACTGCCACTGTGGTCAGAAAGTCCTTCTATGTGGTGCATCCCATTACCAAGGGTTTTGCATCCAGGAAGAAAAAGGTCATCATCTCTCTCTACTCTTCCCTCATAAGACCAATCAGTGAGTATAACGCCCCATTTGGCATGTACCTCACTAGACACCTGCAACAGCTGGAGAAGCCACAAAAGCACCTCAAGAATAGGATCCTAGGTGTTAAACACATGTCCTACACAGACAGACTCAAAAAACTCCAGCCATTCTCTCGTATCGTCTACTAAGAGGCGATCTCTGCTTGACTTACAAAGCCATGTCTGACCCATCCCTGTTAGGAATGCTACATCTAAAGAAATCCCAATCCCCTCCGCACCACATGCTCTAGAGACCTCAACCTCATTAGCACAAATCAACAGAACATGCTGGAGGAACAGGTTCATAAAGTACATTTGTGTACACTTACCATAAATGTAGATGTTACAGTGTATTCACTGTTGCAGTCATTACATTTGGGTTATCTGCCTGCAGGTAGCCCTCAGCCGGCCTGAATATCAAAGTCTTGGATTCCTGCATCGGATGCTCTCTCTACTTCCATGACGTCAGGTAGTCAGGGGTATAAAACATACAGCCGATGCCATTACTTCAGTTCTCCTTGCCCCAGATGTTAGGTGCCCCCACAATGGGAAGCAATTATATGATATGTTACACCTCCATCAAAAAGCAAATACACCAGAAAGCTTAAAACAAGAAGCAAAGGGTAGAGCCAAGAGAAGTCAGGGGGCTGGAGGGAGGGTAACCAGGACTGCCACAGTGAATACACTCGAACATCTACATTTATGGTAAGTGTACACAACTGTACTATGTTCTTCGTGGTTCACTGCTGCAGTCATTACATTTCGGTAGATTCCCCAAAGCTAAGGAAGGGAGGAGGAAGTTAGAGAGCATTAGGATCAGCTATTAAGCCCTGCAATACTGCAGTGGCAAAACCAGCTCTGGATTTAGAAAAAATAGGCATGTGGTAAATGCTTGGTGAAGGTATGAACAGAGCTCCAAGTAGCAGCTTCTAGGATGTCCCTGGTAGGGACCCCTCTGAGAAAGGCTGTAGAGGTAGATGCAGCCCTGGTGGAATGTGATCTTATCCCCTGTGGGGTAGGTTTTTCATGGTGCTTATAGCAGAAATGAATGCAATGGGCTATCCATTTAGAAATGGTTTGCTTTGAAATGACCTTCCCCTCTGCCCCTGCAGCAAAGTCAACTAGCAGCTGTTCAGATTTTCTGAGAGGCTTCGTCCTGTCCAAATAAAATCCAAGTTGTCTGTGCACGTCCAAAGAGTGCAGAATTTGTTCTCCATTGTTTTGTGGATTAGGAAAAAAGTTAGGCAAATGGATGGACTGATTTAGGGCCACACTAGACACCACATTGGGCATAAAGGAAGGATTGGTCCTTAGGGAAACCCTGTCTGCATGGAAAATAATGAAGGGCTCCACTGCCATAAGGGCTTTTAATTCAGACACTCTTCTTGCTGAAGTATTGGCTAGAAGGAAGGCTGTTTTCCAAGAAAGGAATTTCAACTCTGCAGTTGCAGCTTGTTCAAAAGGAGGGAGAGTGAGCTTTTCCAATACAAAGTTAAGGTCCCAGGCCGGAGTAGGGGCTTGCTTAGGTGGTCTTAAATTTTTTGCCCCTCTGAGGAATTGCTTTAACAGGGGTAAGAGAAGAGGGGTGGTTCAGTATTATAATGTGCTGAAATTGCAGAGGCATGAATTTTAATTGACGAGAAGGATAGGCCCTTGTGGAGCATTTCTGTTAAACACTGAAGAATATGGGTCTGGCTCCAGGAACAGTATCTTTTCCACTTTTCAGCGTAGGATTTTATTCTACTAGGTCTCCTTGCTTCCAGAATTACCTCTAGCACCTGCTTACTGAGGGATGCTATTGGAGAGCTCAAGGAATTAGCCAGGCTGCAAGGTTCAGGGTTTGAAGCTGAGGGTGCAGAATCTGGCCCACCTGCTGGGACAGCAGGGAAGGTGTCTGAGGTAGGTGCCATGGATCCAGCAGTATCATGCTGCACAAGAGGGGGTACCAGTTCTGGTAAGGCCAGTCTAGTGCAATAAGAATTGCCCTTGGTTTGTCCTGTTTGATCCTTAGCAAAACCTTCGAGAGGAGAGGCAGGGGGGGAAAGGCATAAACAGAGAGGCTTTCTCAGGTGAAGGACATGGCATCCACTTTCCAAGCTTGACTGTGGAGAGTCCTTGTGCAGAATTTGTCCAATTGGTAGTTCTGGGTGGAGGCCAACAGGTCTATCTCTGGAGTCCCCAATTTGTTCCTCAAGAGGTTGAATATTTTTGGTACCAGTTTCCATTCGTGTGGGTCCATGAGATTTCTGCTTAGGTCGTCTGCTGGTGAATTTCGCTTGCATGGCAGGAATTGAGCTTATAGGTGCACTTGGTAGCTCAAGGCTGTGTTGCACAGAGCCATGGCTAGTCTGCAGAGAGGGTACAAGTGGGTTCCCCCCCTGCTTGTTTATGTACCACATAACTGTGGTTTTGTCTGTCTTTACCAATAATTGTCCTGGAAGGATGTGGTCCTTGAAAGCTATCAGGGAATTCTGTACAGCTAACATCTCTTTTTGGTTGATATGCAGGTGCATCTGACTTGGGTTCCATTTGCCCTGAATGCACTGTCCTGCCAACTGAGCCCCCCATGCAGTCTGATGCGTCTGTAGTCAGGGTTTGGGCGGTAGGGGCTAGATTGAAAGGGAGCCCCTTGTTGAGGTGGCAGGCCTCTGCCCACCAAAGGAACTCTGTCTTATACAATGAATGATAGGAATCATTGATTCCAGGTCCTGAGAATGTGGACACCAAGGCTTTTTAGATACCATTGTAGTTTCCTCATTTGCAGTCTTGCACATGGAATCAGAAGAATGCAAGAGGCCATGAATCCCAGGGCTTGCAAAATTTTCCCTGCAGATAGCTGGGTCTTTGTGGCCAGTAGTTTGAAGTAGGCTGTCAAATAAACTTGTTTCTCTGGCATGAGGTAAGCCATCTGGGATGTTCAAGCTTGCTCCCAGGAATACAATCTGTTGGCAGGGTAACAGATGAAATTTCTTTTCATTTATGGTGTACCCCAGCGAGATTTGATGTTTCTTTACAAATGCCAGACGTTTTAATAGCATGTCCTGGCTTTCTGCCTGAATTAGACAATCGTCCAGGTATGGGTATATTTGAATATTTCTCTGCCTGCAAACTGAAATGGCTGTAGCTAGACACTTTGTGAATACAATGGGCGCAGTAGATAAGCCAAAGGGAAGTGCAAATAAGTGATAGTGCATGGAGCCTGCTATGAAGCGTAGGTATTTCCTGCAAGATTCCCTTATTGAAATGTGCAGGTAAGCTTCTTTAAGTCTAAGGTTGTCAACCAGGCATCTTTGCCCATCATAGGAAGCAGCTGTTAAAGTGCCAACATTTTGAATTTTGGGATTACCAAAAAGGTGTTTAGAATAGAGGTCCAAGATAGGACGCCAGGAGCGGTCTTTTCTGGGTACCAGGAAAAGTCCTGAGTAAAAACCTTGTCCCCTTTCTTCTGCTGGGACGGGCTGAATAGCCCTGATACTTAGAAGAGAAAATCTGCTGTTGAGCCTCTGCCCACTGATTTGGGGGTAGGTCTGGCCAACCGTTTGGGGTTGGTAAGGTGTGGAAGTGGAATCTGTATCCTTGGAAAACTACATTTAAAACCCATTTGTCCTGGGTAAAGAGTTCCCAGTTTTTTGCATGCAGGGCGAGCTTTCCTCCTAAGGGAGCAACAGTAGAGCAGGGCTTGGAAGGGTTAAGTCATTGTGACATTTTTCCATAGGGGGTTGTCTTACTATTTCCAGCTTTGGAAGTGGGAGTCCCCCACTGCTTAGGCCTGGGTGTAACCTGAGACTGTAACCTAGGTGGTCTGCTGTTCCTGAGTTTGGACTGAGAAGGCCTGGAAGAGACGGGAAAGGACCAATTTTTAGAAGGTCAATGCCTACTAAATCTGGGAGGCTGTACTTTCTGGGAGGCTGTACTTGCAGGAAATCTTTAACAGTTTGCATAGATTTAGCTTTTTCCTCCATCTTTTTAAGGACGACTTCTGCCTTGTTGCCAAACAGGCAGCCTTGGTTTAAGGGAGCATCCAGTAATTTAGCTTTAACATGATCTGGCAAGTTTTGCTGCTTAAGCCAAGCATGCCTTCTAAGTACAGACCCAGTGACAGCAGCCCTGCAAGATACTTTAAATAGTGAAAACAACATTTCAAAGTATGTTTACCAACTTGTTCAACAGAATGCATTAAATCCTTGAATTCTTTATTTTCAGCTGTTTTCATAATGTTTTATACCCCTGATGACCTGACGTCATGGAGGAAGAGACAGCATCTAATGCAGGAATCCAAGACTTTGATATTCAGGCCAGCTGAGGGCTACCTGCAGGCAGATAACCCAAACGTAATGACTGCAACAGTGAAACACAAACATCCCAGAGACTGCCCATGCTCTGGAATAGACTTCCCATACATGTCAAACAGAGCACCTCACTGGCCCTCTTCAAGAGGAATCTTGATGAGTGGTTGGGAAATAGAAAGTTCACCCCGGGGATCACTCCAGTGGCTCTACTCGATAGAGGGACTGGGATCTAATGTTGGACAGCACGATGCCAGGGTACTTCTATGGGCTAGGCTTGTAAAGGCTCCAGGGCCATTAGTCTAGTACACACCTATGAGCCTATGTGAGAAGGACAGCACTCCTTTCCAGAAAAGTGATGTGCAACCTGAACCCACGGGAAAAGAGATGCCTTGGACAGTACGTCTTTGGCAATGCCCCTGGCACTCTATGGCACATGCATCTCTGGTGACCAATACTCATGCGGCATGGATATGAAATGGGCTATCTACAGTCAGATGTTGCATGTGAAACCAGTCTTACAGATGCATTCCATACGCTTTGAATACTCTTTTGAAACAATGGATCTGAGAATTGCGACTATTGCACACAATACCAGCTGAAGTACCCTCATACAACATTTTGTAAAAGGTATTACCGGAATTTCTGTTTACATCAACTGCGAGACTCTTACATAAAGATGCAACTGTGACAAATAGAAACTACACATTTAGAGACCTGCTTCTGAAGTGGTAGAATCCTGTCCGTGGGTGAGTTCTGCATGAAACTGTCGAGGCCAGTAGGTAATCAAGTCCAGAGTGCTGCATATGAATGTGAGCAGTTGCGAAGACTGCAGCTGAAATTTTAGTGCTGCCTCCTAATGACCAAACATACCGATCAGGGACTCCACAGCAGAGATCAGTTTGTTCAATGAGAAAAAGACAGACAGCCAGTCATCTAGCTACAATAATATTTTTGCCTTCTTGCAAATGTCAATATGCATTTCATGAAAACTCTGGGGCTGAAGTGAGACCAAATGGATAAGTCATGAACCGATAGTGACTTGCTCCTACCTGGAAAAAAAAAAATAAACCCCCCGTGTTCTGGACTTCTTGGCTATTTCTAAGTGGCGGCAGGCATCATAGAGGACCAAACAGCTCATCCAGTCTCCTGCTAACAGACAAAGATGAAAGTACAGTTGTGTACACTTACCATAAATGTAGATGTTCGAGTGTATTCACTGTTGCATTCATCACAGTTGGGTTATCTGCCTGCAGGCAGCCCTCAGTCGGCCCGAATACCAGAGTTTTGGGATTTCTGCAGATGCTGTCGCCTCTTCCATGATGTCAGGTCGTCAGAGTTATAAAACATGCAGCCGACGCCATTACATCAGTTTTTCTTGCCCTAGATGTCTGGAGCCCCCAAAATAGGAAGCTATTACATGGTGTGGAACACCTCCAGTAAAAAGTAAACACCCCTGCCATAAAAGATGGCCATAAAGAGGGTAGGTAAAAAGGATAGAGAAAGCCAGGGAGCTGGGAGCTGGAGGGAGGGAAACCAGGACTGCAACAGTGAATACACTCAAGCATCTACATTTATGGTAAGTGTACACAACTGTACTATGTTCTTCGTGTTTCACTGTTGCAATCACCACACTTGGGTTGATTCCTAAAGCTGAGGAAGGGTGGAGGCAGTCAAGAAGTGTTGGGGCTGGCTAGCAGGCCTTGTAAAACTGCAGTGGCAAATCCAGCTCTGGATTTAAAAAAATAGGTAAGTGGTAATGCTTGGTGAAGGTGTGTACAGAACTCCAAGTTGCAGCTTCCAGGATGTCCCTGGTGGGGACCCCCCACTGCGAAATGCTGTAGAGGTTGAAGTAGCTCTAGTGGAATGAGTTCTAATCCTCAGAGGGGTAGGTTTTCCATGGTGCCTGTAGTAGAAATGGATGCAGTGTGCTACCCATTTAGAAATGGTTTGCTTCAAAATGGCCTTGTCCTCTGCCGATGTAGCAAAGCTGACTAGTAGCTGTTCAGATTTTCTGAAAGGCTTAGCCCTGTCAAGGTAGAACCTAAGCTGTCTGTGCACGTCCAAGGAGTGCAGGATACTTTCCCCTCTATTCTGAGGATTAGGGAAAAAGGTTGGCAAATGGATGGATTGGTTTAAAGCCACACTAGATACCACCTTGGGCATAAAGGAAAGGTTAGTCCTGTGGGAAACCCTATCAGCCTGGAAAATAATGAAGGGCTCCACCGCCATTAGTGCCTGTAACTCAGACACTTTTTGCTGAAGTAGTGCCTGTAACTCAGACACTCTTTTTGCTGAAATAATAGCTAGACGTAATTTTAACTCTGCTGAAGCAGCAGGGTCAAAAGGGGGAAATGTGAGCTATTCCAGTATAACGTTTTAAGTCCCAAGCAGGGGTGGGAGCTCTCCTAGGGTGCTTTAAATTGCTAGCTCTTCTCAGGAACTGTTTGATGAGACTGTGAGAAGAGAGAGGAGGCTCAGTATTATAATGAGCTGAAATGGAAGAGGCATGAATCTTAATGGACGAGAAGGACAGGCCTCTGTGGAGCAGCTCTGCTAGGTAATCAAGGATTTGAGGTCAGTTGGGCACAGCTTTGTCGTTTCCTTGAGAATTACACCAAGAACAATATATTTTCCACTTTTCAGCATAGGATTTCATAGTACTAGGCCTTCTGGCCTCAAGGCTGATGTCCAGCACCTGTTCGCTGAGGGATGCTGGTGGTGTATTCATGGGACAAGCCAGACTGCAAGGTTTAGGGGTTTTTAGCTGTGGATGCAAAATCTGTCCCTCCTGTTGAGACAGCAGGGAAGGTGTCTGATGTAGGTGCCAGGGTGGCACTGCTGTCAGACTGCGTAGGAGTGGGTACCAGTGCTGCCGTGGCCAGTATGGTGCAATAAGGATTGCCCTTGGCCTGTCCTGCTTGATCTTGAGTAGTACTTTTGAGAGGAGGGGCAGAGGAGGAAAGGCATAAATCGACAGGTTTTCCCATGTAAAGGATAGGGCGTTCACCTTCTAGGCTCTGCTGCGAGGGTTCCTGGTGCAAAATTTGTTCAATTGGTGGTTTTGGGGGGGGGGGCAAAATGGTCCACCTCCGGTGTTCCCCACCTCTGGGTTTGAAGTTTGAATGAGTTGGGTTCCGATTTCCACTAGTGAGGGTCCATCAAATTTCTGTTTAAGTCATCTGCCAGTGAATTTTGCTTGCCTAGCAGGAATTAAGTTTGTAGGTGCACTTGGATGCTCAAGGCTGTGTTCCACAGAGCCATAGCTAACCTGCAGAGTGGGTAAGAATGAGTTCTGCCCTGCTTATGTACCACATAACTGTGGTGTTGTCTGTCTTCATCAGGAAATGCCCTGGAAGGATAAGGTATTTGAAGACTGTCAGAGCATTCTGTACAGCGAACATCTCTTTTTGATTGATATGCAGGGGAATTTGTTCTGAGCTCCGTTTGCCTTAAATGTATTTGCCTGCCATGTGAGCCCCCATGCATAGTCTGATGTGTTTGTTGTCAGGGTTTGGGCGGCGAGGGGTTGAGTGAAAGGAACTCCCTTGTTGTGGTTCCATGCTTCTGCCCACCAAAGGAACTCTGCCCATAGACAAGGTATGATAGGAATCCCTGTTTCCAGGTCCTGAGAATGTTGACACCAGAGACTTTTTAAGTACCATTAAAGTTTCCTCATATGCAGTCTTGCATATGGAAGTAGCAGAATGCATGAGGCCATGAACCCAAGGGCTTGCAGTATTTTCCTTGCAGATAGCTGGGTTTTGCTGGCCATTAGTTTGAAATAGTTTGTCAAATGGACCTGCTTTTCTGGAGTGAGGAATGCCATCTGGGAAGTTGTGTTCAAGCTTGCTCCCAGGAATACAATTTGTTGGCTGGGCACCAGTTGTGATTTCTTTTCGTTGATGGTGTATCCCAGTGAAGTTAGAAGTCGTTTTACAAATGCCAGGTGCTGAAGTAGCAATTCTGGACCGTCTGCCTGAATCAGGCAATCGTCCAAGTATGGGTAGATTTGAATATTTCTCTGCCTACAGTATGCAATGGCTGGAGCCAGGCATTTTGTGAATACTCTGGGCGCAGTAGATGAGACAAAGGGAAATGCAGAGATCTGATGGTGCATAGAGCCTGCCCTGAAACGTAGATATTTCCTGCAAGACTCCCTTATGAGGATGTGCAGATAAGCTTCTTTTAAATCTAGGGTGACTAACCAGGCATCCTTGGCTAGGACAGGAAGAAGCTGTAGCAGTGTAAGCATTTTGAATTTTGGGACCACCAGAAAGGTGTTGAGGATTGATAGATCCAGGATAGGGCGCCAAGAGCTCTCTTTTCTGGGCACCAGGAACAGTCTGGGGTAAACCCTGTCCCCTTTGTTCTGCTGGAACAGGTTGAATAGCCCTGATATGGAGAAGGGAAAGTACTTGCTCTTGAGCCTCTGCCCACTGGTTTGGAGGAAGGTCTGGCAACCCGCTCGGTGTTAGCAGTCAGTGGAAGTAGAATCTGTATCCCTGGGAGACCATGTTTAGAACCCATCGGTCCTGAGTAATGGGCATCCAGTTTTTTGCATGAAGGGGAAGTTTTCCTCCTAGGGGTGCGAGTACTTGGATACGTCTGGGAAGGATAACTGGAAAGTCATTGTGGACTTTTTCCATACGGGGGTGGGCTTACCACTCCCTGGTTTTGAGGTGGAAACACTCCATTGTTTAGATCTCTGCATACTCTGAGATTATAGTCTTGGTGGTCTGTTTCCCCTGGGTTTGGACTGAGAAGGCTTGAGAGGGACTGGAAAGGACCAGTTTTCTGAAGGCCAATGCCTACTGAATCTAGGTGGCTGCACCTGTAAGAAATGTTTGACTGTTTGCATAGACTTAGCTTTTTCTTCCATCTTTTTAAGAACAACTTCTGCTTTTGTGCCAAACAAATACTCCTGATTTAATGGAGCATCTAGAAATTTTGCTTTGACATGGTCAGACAAAACTTGTTCCTTTAGCCAAGCATGCCTTCTCAGTACAGACCCAGTGACATCAGCCTTGCAAGATGCTTCTAAGGCATCAAACCCACATTGCAAAGTATGTTCACTAACTTGGTCTGCAGAATGCATTCACTCTTGTAAATCTTTATTTTCTGCACAATCTGGAAGTAACACCATTTTTTGTTTAATTAGTTCCATAATATGCTAATGGCACTTCAACATGTAAAACTGGCAATTCAAAGCCCTGATGGCAAGAGTTGCAGAGGTATACACCTTCTTACCCTGTCTAAAGCTCTAGATTCCCTGTCTGAAGGGGTAGGGTTTTTGGCTGTAGTAGCCTTAGTGCCTTTAGATCCCTGGGAAATCGTCTCTGGATCCGCAGTAGGATCCTTAAAGAGAAATTTATGAGAATCAGGTACTCTGTAGTGCCCGTCAGGATTTCTAGGAGCTGGTGGTAAGGTGTCGAGAGTAAGACTGGACTCCAAGAAGACATCGTCTACAATATCAAGGACAGGGGGTATAACTAGACACTCGCGGTAGGCCTAACCGTGGTTTCAGCCAAAACCGTGGGCCGCGAGTGTCGGTCCTTTTCCTTGCGTTTTTTGGCTAAATGTGTAGTCGGAGTCTCCGACGGCATTTTATATGCAAAAGCAGATCCAAAAAACTCTTCTGCAAACTCCGACCGATGTCTAAGAGTCCGTCGGTTGAAGGAGGCACAGGCTAAACAAGCTGATACGTCGTGGTCTGGGCCTAAGCAAGGAAGGCAGTAAGAATGGAAATCCTTATGAGGTATTTGTTTCCCACAAGTTAAACAATTATTTACTTTGTCTGACATCGGCTGAGGCAAGAAAGAGTCTAGCAGTACTTAGCTTTTAGAAGTCTTCGATAGCTGAAATCTCTGGATCTGACTGACCGGCACTGAACAGCTTCTGCTTCGGCATCGCGGCAAGAAAGACTGAGGAAAATGGCGTTGGCTGATGCTTTTATACCCCAGCAGCTCTGACGTCGGGGAAAGTGCGACATCAGCCGAGGCCAGACCCAGACTTTGGAATCCGGCCGACCGCAGGGCTGCCTGAGGCAGGACAACCCATATGTTATGACTGCAGATGCATCCTTGAAGGACATCTAGAGGCCTGCGCTGAGGCAGATCTAAAAATTCCCCCGAGTCTCTTTTTGGACTGAGGATAGTCCTGGCATTCCCAGCGGAACTGCTCTCAAGGTATGCAAGGTTTCACCAAAAGAGAAATCTGGAGCGGAGGCCGAGGGAATGGATTCCTCTGTATCTGAATCCTCATAGGTAGATAAGGGTATGTCCTGGTAATCAGAAGGGTCAGAGTCATCAGACTCCTGGTCTGTAGAATCAGAAGGAAATTCAATTCTTTGTCTTTTGGCAGGAGAAGGCTGGCTTCCCCTAATTAGAGTAATAAGGTCTTCAGCCATTCTAAGCATTTGTTTTTGTGGCATGGGAGGTTGAGCATGCGCTTTGGACGTCGGTTTTCTAGGTGTAGTGCAAACTCTGGGCCTGAGAAACTTGGTAGTTTTAGTAGGAAATGAAGTTGTCGGTTTAATATGAATATCGGTAGGTCGGAATACACCCTCAGAAGCCGGTGCCTGCACAGCGGCTCCGGACCCATCCAAGGTAGAGACATCCTCAGGCTCCATAGTCGAAGAAGCATCTTGCGGCATACCGGACCCCAAATGGGTCTCAGCAGAGGCCTGCAAATCTGTAGAAGCGGGCATCTGGGGCTGCAAAGGCACCTCACTGAGTACCGGCAGACTGGTGACTAGCTTAACGGAAGCGGTCGGCAATTTTTGACCTATGCGGTCTGTCTCTGTCTTAGTGCTTTTTCAGAAGATCGGTAGTCAGATGGCTTACCGAAGCTATTTCGGAATATGGAGAACGAGAGTGAAAGGATTTAGCTGCAAAAATAGCCAGATGACGAATGGTTCGGGCATTAAGGCACAAAACTGACAGCTAGGGACGTTGTGGTCTGGGCCTAAACAAGTGACTCAGTAACAATGAAAATCTGTGAGGTATTTGCTTTCCACAGGCAAGGCAATTGTTAACTTTTTCTGACATCGGTTAGAGCAAAAAAAAATTTTAGACTGGTGGTCTTCGATAGCTGTGGAGTATCTGTACCTTAGTTTCATTATTCAAAAAAAAAAAAAAGAATCTCCAACGGGGTACTTGGCTTTAGAAGACTTCATGTCTGAAACTCGAAAAAAACCCCGTAATTTTCAGGTAGTGGCCGACTGGCATTTGTGAACTACTACTGCTTCGGGCTCCTATCACTGTTCTTATCCGTTTGCACTAGATGAGGACAGGCTATACAGGAAAACAGATGGAAAAATTGCTCCCCAACTGCCACTCAAGGGGGAAAAGTACAGCAAAGCCCCTATAATATAGTGAGAAAGCTGTGGTTTCCCTACTACAGCAGACTACTACCTTTGAGAAGATCCCTTTTCCAAAAATTACCACAATACTGGTTTATTTCAGATCTCAGGTTGCGTTCCTGCTGGCCACATCTAAACCACAGATGGAATGGGTTCCATTACATTTTTGACAAGACTGCATAACATGCAGGCTGAAATTTCAGAACAAATGTGAGGGTTTTGTCCTCCATGTCCATATTTCTCTCGGCAGGTTTTCACATCAGTGCCAAAAATAATGCTGCCCTAGAAGGATCAGTTCAAAAAGTCACCTTGGTGATTTCAAAATCAGTAAGACTGAGGCAGCATGTCATGACAGAGATGCTGGTAAGTGCAACTAGGAATGAACCCTCAGAAGAGTTGTACATCAATGTCACTGTGAGATACATTACTGATGAAGTTGCTAACTGGTACTACAAACCTTGTTTTAAAAGGTCTGACAGTCAACTCGTTCAGTGACTACATTTCATCAGTCAGCTCTCAAGGGAACTAAAACAAAATCACAAATTTGTCCACAGTCCTGGCCTCTTCAGTAGGATGGACTGCAGGGCTCTATGGGATTGAAGTCTAATTAAAAGCTGCTGCAATAACAATGGAATTTGGATTTGGGTTCTTTGGCTTGCAGTTACAATTCTCAGGGGCAGAGTAAACTGCTCAATTTTCTGGAAAGAGATACTACAGTACCAGAGTTGTCCCATGCCACAGTAAAGGACAATTTTAAGGATATTCACCAGTATGGGGAACACCCAGGAAGTACAAGTCCAAATGGCTTTCTGCAACATCTTCTGCAGGCTAGACACAGGGTCAGTGGGAAATGTCCTCTCTGCCTTATCATTTTTATAAATCTGGGTCATTGAGGGGAGATGGAGGGGAATCTGGTTACTTAGAATCGACATCAGGCGTGGGGTGACTCGGTTGAAGAGTTCACATGCTTACTCTTGCACATGTGCTTTTTCTCTGTTCTTCATGGTGAGGAGTCCTAAGATAAAGAGGTATGACCTAAGTATGGAGTGTGGGGTCAAGATGGCAGCTTGAGTGCAGCAGATTTTAGTTCTTCTATAGTATTAGAAAGTAATCTACCTTTATCCACTTAAAGATTTAAGTGACGGCATTTTTTTAAATTTGGTCTCATGAAAAATTTGCATGTCAAAAGTTAAACGAAAAAAACAAACAAAAAAAATTCCTGTCAGAAGATCTCAACAGACCACTTTACGATTTGGTTTCCAAATTACTGGGAAAACGACCATTTCTACAAAGAAGGCTTTCCAAATGACCATCCATAAAATAATCATCCTTAAAATAGATAATAAGGTAGACAGTATAAAAGAATGGCAAGAAACAGTATAAACTTCTAAAAACTATGGTCTAACAACACAATGCTTACATAATACGGCATTGGAACCAGCTTAAATGACACTGAAGGAAAACCAAGTGAACAAGGAAATCACACTGAATTTTTACTAAAACAAAATAACTTGATTATTGGATAAGGTGGATGACCTAGAAAACAGAGAGAAGAAATAAATCAGGAAAGTACAGTTGTGTACACTTACCATAAATGTAGATGTTAGAGCGTATTCACTGTTGCAGTCATTAAATTTGGTTTATCTGCTTGCAGATAGCTCTGTCGGCCTGATTATCAAAGTTTTGGGTCCTGCGTCGGTTGCTGTCTCATCTTCCATGACGTCAGGTAGTCAGGGGTATAACGCATGCAGCCGACGCCATTACATCAGTTTTTCTTGCCCCAGATGTCAGGTGCCCCCATAATGGGAAGCAATTATATACAAGGTTACACCTCCAACAAAAAGCAAACACACCAGAAAGTTTTAAGCATAGTAAACAAGAGTAGAGGTATAGTCAACAGAAGTCAGGGGGCTGGAGGGAGGGTAACCAGGACTGCAACAGTGAATACACTTGAACATCTACATTTATGGTAAGTGTACACAACTGTACTATGTTCTTGTTTTACTGTTGCAGTCATTACATTTGAGTACATTCCCAAAGCTATGGAAGGGAGGAGGCAATTAGATAGCATTAGGACCAGCTATAAGGCCCTGCAAGACTGCAGTGGCAAAATCAGCTTTGGATTTTGAAAAAAACTGGCAAGTGGTAATGCTTGGTGAAGGTATGTACAGAATTCCAGGTAGCAGCTTCTAGGATGTCCCTGGTAGGGACACCTCTGAGAAAGGTTGTAGAGGTAGATGCAGCCAGGGTGGAATGTGGTGTTATCCCCTGTGGGGTAGATTTTCCATGGTGCTTATAGCAGAAATGAATGCAATGGCCTATCCACTTAGAAATGGTTTGCTTTGAAATGGCCTTCTCCTCTGCCCCTGCAGCAAAGGTTTGCTTTGAAATGGCCTTCTCCTCTGCCCCTGCAGCAAATGCAATCAGCAGCTGTTCAGATTTCCTGAGAGGCTTAGTCCTGTCCAAATAAAATCTAAGTCGTCTGCGCACATCCAAGGAGTGCAGTATTTGTTCCCCTTTGTTCTGTGGATTAGAAAAGAAGGTTGGCAAATGAATGGACTGATTAAGGGCCACACTGGATACCACCTTAGGCATAAAGGAGGGATTGGTCCTGAGGGGCTCCCTGTCCACATGGAACAGGATGAAAGGCTCCACTGCCATGAGGGCCTACAATTCAGACACCCTTCTTGCTAAAATGATGGCTAGAAGGAAGGCTGTTTTCCAAGAAAGGAATTTCAACTCTGCATTTGCAGCTGGCTCAAAGGGAGGTAGAGTGAGATTTTCCAATACAAAGTTAAGGTCCCAGGGTGGAGTAGGGGCTCTCCTGGGTGGTCTTAAGCTTTTGGCCCCCCTGAGGAATTGCTTTAGCAGTGGATGAGAGTAGTGGGGTGGCTCTGTATTATAATGAGCTGAAATGGCAGAGGCATGAATTTTGATGGAAGAAAAGGACCTTGTGAAGCATCTCAGTTAAGTATTGAAGAATGTGCAGTAAATTGGACACTGTTGTGTCCATCCCCTGAGTTTGGCTCCAGAAACAGAATCTTTTCTATTTTTCAGCATTGGATTTAATAGTACTAGGCCTCCTTGCCTCCAGAATGACATCCATCACTTGCTTACTGAGGGATGGTAACGGAGAGATCATGTAATTATCCAGGCTGCAAGGTTCAGGGTTTGAAGCTGTGGGTGCCTAATCTGGCCCTCCTGCTGGGACAGCAGGGCAGGTGTCTGAGGCAGATGCCACGGTTCCAGAAGTGACACACTGCGTGGGAGGGGGTACCAGTGCTGGCATGGCCAGTCTGGTGCAATAAGTATTGCCCTTGGTTTGTCCTGTTTGATCTTTAGTACCACTTTGGAGAGGAGAGGCAGAGGGGGAAAGGCATAAACTGATCGTTTTTTTCAGGTGAAGGACAGGGCATCCACTTTCCAAGCTTGTCTGTGGGGAGTCCTTGTACAGAATTTGTCCAATTGGTAGTTCTGAGGGAGGCAAACAGGTCTATCTCTGGGCTTCCCCCATTTGTTTCTCAAAATGTTGAATATCTTCGGTTCTAGTTTCCACTCGTGTGGGTCCATGAGATTTCTGCTTAGGTCGTCTGCCAGTGTATTTAGCTTGCCTGGCAGGAATTAAGCTTGTAGGTGCACTTGGTGGCTCAAGGCTGTGTTTCACAGAGCCATGGCTAGTCTGCAGAGAGGGTATGTGTGGGTTCCCTCCTGCTTGTTTATGTACCACATAACAGTGGTGTTGTCCATCTTTACCAATAACTGTTCTGGAAGAATGTGGTCCTTGAAGGCTGTCAGAGCATTCTGTACAGCTAACATTTCTTTTTGATTGATATGCAAGTGCATTTGACTCTGGTTCCATTTGCGCTGAATGCACTTTCCTACCAAGTGATCCCCCATGCATAGTCTGATGTGTCTGTTAGGGTTTGGGTGGCAGGGGGTAGAGTGAATGGCAGTCCCTTGTTGTGTTGGCAGGCCTCTGCCCACCAAAGGAACTGTCTTTAAGCAAGAGATGATAGGAATCACTGATTCTAGGTCCTGAGAATGTTGACACCATAGGCTTTTTAGATACCATTGTAGTTTCCTCATATGCAGTTTTGCATACAGAATTAGTAGAATGCAAGAGGCCATGAACCCCAGGGTTTGCAGTATTTTCCTTGCAGACAGCTGGGACTTTGTGGCCAGTAGTTTGAAGTAGGCTGTCAAATGAACTTGTTTCTCTGGCGTGAGGTAGGCCATCTGGGAAGTTGTATTCAAACTTGCTCCCAGGAATAAAATTTGTTGGCAGGGTACTAGATGTGGTTTCTTTTCATTTACGGTGTACCCCAGAGAAGTAATTTCTTTACAAATGCCAGATGATTTAATAGTATGTCCTGGCTTTCTGCCTGAATTAGACAATCATCCAGGTATCGGTACATTTGAATATTTCATTGCCTGCAAAATGCAAAGACTGGAGCTAGGCACTTTGTGAATTCCCTGGGCGCAGAAGATAAGCCAAAGGGCAGTGCAGAGAACTGACAGTGCATGTAGCCTGCTCTGAAGTGTAGGTATCTTCAAGATTCCCTTATTGGGATGTGCAGGTAGGATTCCTTTAAATCCAGTGTTGCCAACCAGGCATTTTTGCCTAGCATAGGAAACAGCTGATGAAGAGTTAGCATTTTGAATTTTGGGATTACCAAAAAAGTGTTTAGGATAGACAGGTCCAGGATAGGATGCCAGAAATTGTCTTTTCTGGGTACCAGGAAAAGACTTGAGTAAAATCCTTGCCCCCATTCCTCTTCTGGGACAGGTTGAATAGCCCTGATGCTTAAAAGAGAGAGAGAACCTGCTTTTGAGCCTCTACCCACTGATTTGGGGGTAGATCTGGCCAACTGTTTGGGGCTGGTAAAGAGTGGAAGTGGAATCTGTATCCTTGGGAAACTATATTTAAAACCCATTTGTCTTGGGTAATGAATTCCCAGTTTTTTGCATGCAGGGCGCTCTTTTTCCCTAAAGGAACAGTCACAGTTGGGCAGGGCTTGAAAGGTTTAATGTTAAGTCATTGTGACGGATTACCATGGGGGGGGGGGGGGTCTTACTACTCCCAGCTTTGGAAGTGGAAGCCCCCCACTGCTTAGGCATGTGAGTACCTTGAGACTGAAGCCTGGGTGGTCTGCTGGTTATGGGTTTGGACTGAGAAGGCCTGGAAGAGGTAGGAAAGGACCAATTCTTAGAATGCCAGTGCCTACTAAATCTGGGAGGCTGTACTTGCAGGAAATCTTAGTTTGCATAGATTTAGCATTTTCCTTCATCCTTTTAAGTACTTCTTCTGCTTTGTTGCCAAACAGGCGGTCTTGGTGTAAGGGAGCATCCAGTAATTTAGCTTTAACATGATCTGGCAAAGATTGCTCCTTAAGACAAGCATGCCTTCTAAGTAGAGACCCAGTGACAGCAGCCCTGCAAGATGCCTCAAATGAATCAAAACCACACTGCACAATATGTTTTCCAACTTGTTCAGCAGAATGCATTAAATCCTGTAATTCTTTATTTTCAGCACAGTCAGGAATCAATATCATTTTCTGTTTAAATGAATCCAATACTATGCTGCTGATACTTTAACACATGAAGCTGGCAGTTTAAGGCCCTAAAGGCCAAAGTTGCAGAAGTGTATACCTTCTTACCCCATCTGTCCAGGGCCCTGGAATCTCTATCAGAGGGGGTAGGGTTTTTGGCAGTAGTAGCCTTAATGTCTTTGGGTCCCTGTGAAATGGTCTCAGGATCAGCAGTAGGATTCTTAAAGAGGAACTTGTGAGAGTCAGGTAACTCTAATACCGGTCAGGTTTTCTGGGAGCTGGAGGTAAAATGTCAGGGGCCAGGCTAGATTCCAAGAAAGCATCATCTACAATGCCCAATACAGAAGGGATAGCTAAAAGCCTGTGCTGAGGTAGGAGTACGAATTCCCTAAGCCTCTTTTTGGAGTCAGAGTATTTCTGGCTTTCCCAGTGGAAATGCTCTCTAAGAGCATGCAAAGTTTCACCAAAAGAGAAATCCTCTGGAGGGGAAGCAGAGGGAATGGAGTCCTCTGCATCAGAATCCGCATAGGTAGATAAGGGCAACTCCTGGTCATCAGAGAAAACAGAAATTTCAGAATCCTGATCAGAAGAATCAGAAGAAAATCAGTTCTAGGTCTCTTAGAGGGAGAAAGGTGGCTTCCCCTGATTAGAGTATTAAGGTCTTAAGCCATTCTTATTTGTTTTTTAGGCATAGGGGCCAGACCATGTAGTCTGGGAGTTGATTTTCTAGGGGTGGATCGAGTTTTAGGCCTTGAAGAAGATAGCATCTGTTTAATATGCAAGTCAGTAGGCCTGAATACACCCTCAGAAGCCGGTGCCTGCACAGTGGCTCCGGACCCATCCAAGGTAGAGACATCCACAAGTTCCACAGTCGAAGAAACATCTCGCGGCATACCGGACTCTGAATGGGTCTCAGTAGAGGCCTGCAAATCTGAAGTAGTGGGTATCAGGGGCTGCGAAAGCACCTCAGAGTACCGGTGAACTGGCGATTAGCTTAGGAGAAGCATCGTCGGCAACTTTGGACCTATGCGGTCTGGCTCTGTCTATCTTTTTTTCGGAATGCCGTTAGTCGGGTGGCTTATCGATGCCATTTCTGGATAATTGAACAGAGTACCAAATATTTAGATGCGAAAATAAACAGACGACGAGTAGTTAGGTTTAAATAAAGCACAAAATCGACAGCGAGGTATGTCGTGTTCTCGGCTTAAGCAAGGAATGCAGTATGAATGAAAATCTTTATGAGGTATTTGCTTTCCACAAGAAATACAATTGTTAACATTTACTGACATCGGATTAGAGCAAGAAAAAGGATCCCCAATGGGGTACTTAGCTTAGTTGAAGACTTCAGATCTGAAATTCAAAAACAAAAATTTCAGGAGTCGGCCGACTGGCACTTGTGAAAGTACAGTTTTGTACCTACCATAAATGTAGATGTCCGATAGATATGCAACTGCAGTCATAACATATGGGTTGTCCTGCCTCAGGCAGCCCTCAGTCGGCCGAATTCCAAAGTCTGGGTCCGGCGTCGGCTGGTGTCGCCTCCTCTCCGACGTCACCACGGCTGGAGTATAAAGGCATCGGCTGACGCCATCTTCTTCGGTGTTTCTTGCCCCAGATGCCAGGTGCCCTCCTAGGGAGGCTACATTTGGTAAATGGATAAAAATAATCCCAAACATGCACAACAGTAATAAACAGATACACCATAGGAATACCCCCAGCTAAAGGGAAAAGGGGGTAAGGACCCAAAAATAAGGATACAGAGGGGTAGGAGGGAGGGAAAATCCGACTGCAGTTGCATATCTATCGGACATCTACATTTATGGTAGGTACAAAACTGTACTATGTCCTTCAAGAATGCAACTGCAGTCATAACATATGGGTTGAATACCATAGCCAAGCTGGGGGTGGATGGAACTAGGATAAGGATGGTGTAGCTAAAATCCCCTGCAGGACTGCCGAAGCAAAGCCTGCTTGGGATCTGGAATATAATGGCAGGTTGTAGAGTTTGGTAAATGTATGCACGGAGCTCCATGTAGCAGCCTCTAAAATGTCCTTTGTTGCCACTCCTCTTAGGAAAGCTGTGGAAGTGGCTATAACTCTGGTGGAATGTGGCCTAATATTGGCTGGCACAACTTTTCCATGGAAAGAATAGCAGAATCTGATGCAATGTCCAATCCATTTTGAAATTGTTTGCTTGGAGATTACTTTTCCTTGTACTCCAGCAGCATAGGCTACAAACAGTTGGTCAGACTTTCTGGTGGCCTTAGTTCTGTCCAAGTAGTAACGTAGTTGTCTGTGTATGTCCAAAGTATGCAGTAGCTTTTCCCCCCTATTTTGCGGATTGGGGAAGAATGTAGGCAGGTGAATAGCTTGATTTAGAGACACCCTGGAAATAACTTTGGGCATGAATGTAGGATTGGTTCTTAGAGAAACTCTGTCTTGATGAAAAATGAGGAAGGGAGGCACTGCCATGAGTGCCTGTATCTCCGAAACACTTCTTGCAGATGTGACTGCCAATAGGAATGCTGTCTTCCATGAAAGAAATGGCATTTCTGAACTTGCTGCTGGCTCAAATGGAAGAAGAGTTAATTTTTCCAACACATAATTGAGGTCCCACGCAGGTACTGGCTGTTTTCTGGGAGGTTTGATATTCTTTATCCCTCTTAGAAACTGTCTTAGCAAAGGGTGAGAAAACACTGGAGGGTCACAATTGTATTTTGCTGAGATTGCTGAGGCATGAATCTTTATTGAAGAGTATGATAGTCCAGTATGCAGTAGTTCTGCCAAGTATTCCAAAATCTGAGGTATACTCGGCAATGCTGTGTCCTGACCCCTGTTGGCATTCCAGATGCTGAATTTCTTCCACTTGGCTGAATATGTTTTTCTGGTGGAAGGTCTGCGTGCTTCCAGCAAGATTTCTTGAACTGATTTTGAAAGAGAGTTAGGCGGAGGAGTCATGTTAGCCTCCAGGCTGTCAGATGCAATGATTTCAGGTCTTGATGTACAGTCCTGTAATTGTGTTGTGTTAGGAGCAGGGGACATAGGGTCAGAGGCCATGGTTTGGTCCGAGTTATGGTCAATAGCAATGGGTACCAGTGTTGCCTTGGCCAGTCTGGAGCTATCAAGATACCTGTTGGTTGCTCTGCTTTGATCTTCAGTATCACCTTGGTCAGCAGAGGCAGAGGAGGGAATACATAAATTTTTAGAGAATTCCAGCTGAAGGAGAGAGCATCCGTTTTCCAGGCTAGAGGATGGTGAGTCCTTGTGCAGAACTTTTCCAGGTGATTTAAGTGGGAAGCGAAAAGATCTACATCCGGTCTTCCCCATGTCTTTGTCAGTTGAGAGAAAATGTGAGGGTGCAGCATCCATTCGTGTGGATCCATGAAATTTCTGCTCAGGTTGTCTGCCAGTACATTGTCCTTGCCTGGTACAAACTGGGATTGTAGATGTATCTTCAGGCTCAGGGATTTTTCCCAGAGAAGCATTGTTAGTCTGCAGAGGGGATAAGAATGAGTGCCTCCCTGCTTGTTTATGTACCACATGACAGTGGTGTTGTCTGTCCTTATTAGCAAATGTCCTTGTTGTAGTGATTCTTCGAAAGTCTCGATGTCATGTATCACTGCCAACATTTCCTTTTGGTTTATGTGCAGATGTCTTTCCTTTGGGGTCCATTGCCCTTGAATGCATCTGCCCTCCATGTGCGCCCCCCATCCATGGTCTGAGGCGTCTGTTGTAATCATTTGGCCTGCTTGAGGTCTGTTGAACGACATGCCTTTGTTTAGCTGACTGGCTTGAGCCCACCATAAAAATTCTTTTTGCAGACATGGAATAAGTGGAATTATGTCCTCTAGGCTTTGGCTGTGTTGAGACCATAAGTTTTTTAAATACCATTGCAGCTTTCTCATATGAAGTCTTGCCAAAGGAATCAGAAGGATGCAAGATGCCATGAGCCCCAGGGCCTGCAGGATTTTCCTTGCAGTCAGCTGGGGGAGTTTTGCTAGGCCTTTGAAGTACTCTGGTAAATGCTGCTGTTTTTCCTCTGTGAGGTAGGCCATTTGGTTTTCTGTGTCCAGTTTGGCTCCTAAGAAAATAATCTGTTGGGATGGCAGTAGTTTTGACTTCTGAATGTTGACTGTGTATCCCAAGGCCTGTAGTAGATGCATGACATAGTCCAAATTTTCTTTTAAGGTTTGCTTGTTGTCTGCTTGTATGAGGCAGTCGTCCAAATAGGGGTATATTTGAATCCCCTGCAGTCTGCAGTGTGCCACTACTGATGCCAGGCATTTCGTGAACACTGGGCGCAGTAGATAAGCCAAACAGCAATGCTGAGAATTGATAATGCTCTGTCCCTGCAAGAAATCTGAGGTATCTTCTGCAGCTTTGTCTGATTGGGACATGCAGGTATGCCTCCTTGAGGTCCAGAGTGACCAGCCAAGACCCCTTGCCCAGCATGGGAAGGAGTTGCTGCAACGTCAGCATTTTGAACTTTGGCACTATGAGAAAAGTGTTTAGAGATGACAAGTCCAGTATGGATCTCCATTTGTTTTCTTTTCTTGGAACAAGGAACAGCCTTGAATAAAATCCCTGGCCTTGCTCCTGAGGAGGAACCCTTTCTATTGCTTTTATACTTAACAGCTTGGAAACTTGAGAGAGTGCCTCTGCCCTTTGATGATGTGGCAGATTTGGCATGCCTTGTCTTATTGGTAATGTGTGGAAGTGGAATCTGTAACCTTTGTCTATCAAATCCAGAATCCAGTTGTCCTTGGTTAAGATATGCCAGTTTTGTGAGAATAAGGATAATTTTCTGCCCAAGGGTGCTTCTCTTTGAACCTTTGTAGGCGGAACGAAAGTCAAGTCATTGTGATTGTCCTTGTGGTGCAGCTGAACTGTCTGCGCCACTTCTTTGGTTTGGAGGTTGCCATTGGCGGCCCCTGTAAGATTCTCGGTATTACCCTCTACCTCGGGCACGTCTGCTTTTTCCCCTTTGAAACTTGTCAGAGCCGGGGAAGGACCAATTCTTTGAGGGCCAGTTTCTGCTGAATCTGGGTGGCTGAACCTGAAGGAAATCCTTGACTGTCTGTACTGACTTTGCTTTTTCCACCATGGATTTAAGTACATCTTGTGCATTAGCACCAAAAAGCTTCTGTTTTTCCAAAGGTGCATCAAGTAACTTCACTTTAACATGGTCAGGCAAAGACTGATCTTTTAACCAAGCATGTCTATGTATCACAGCCCCAGTCATAGCTGCCCTACATGAAGCTTCCAGTGCATCATAACCACACTGAAGAAAATGGTTATTAACCTGCTGAGTGTTATGTATATGATCCTGCAATGCCTTCTTGTCAATAGGCTCAGGAGAGGCTAACTTTTTCTGTAAATCATCCAGGAGAAAATCCTGGTACTGAAACATGTGAAAAAGGCAGTTTAGTGACCTCATGGCTAGGGTAGTAGAGGTATATACTTTTTTACCCCATCTCTCCAGGGACCTAGCTTCTCTGTCCGCTGGCAGTGGGTTTTTGGCAGAGGAGGTAGCCACTCCCTTGAGGCCCTGTGAAATAGTTTCTAGATCCACAGAGTGGGCCTTAAAAAGGTGCTTATGAGTGTCAGGGACCCTATAATATCTGTCCGGCTTGACAGGAGCCGGAGGAAGAGAATCAGGGTTAGCACTGGAGTCAGAGAAAACATCATCCAAAACATCCATAACAGGTGGAATAGCCAAAGGTCTGTGCTGGGGAAGCTTGAGGAAGGTACGAAGCCTTTTCCTGGAGTCAGAGAATTCCTGACCCTGCCATTGAAAATGTTCCCTCATGGAATGCAGGACTTCACCAAATGAGAAATCCTCTGGAGGGGAGGCAGAGGGAATTGATTCCTCAGCATCAGAGTCCTCGTAGGCCTGGAAGGATTCTTCTTGGGTATCAGAATGTTCAGAATCCCCAGAGGCTTCATCCGAAGAGAGGGCGTCCGCCTGCTCAGTTCTAGGCCTTTTCTCTGCAGGTGGCTGAGAACCCCTGATAAGGGAAATAAGATCAGCAGCCAGAGACATGATCTGCTTATCAGAAGTAGGGGCCTGGGCAGTAGGTTTAGGATGGGCCTTGGCCTGACTGGCGGCCTTAGCATGTGCAAAGGCCTTGATTGACATGGATACAGGAGGCCTAGCAGCCCCACGTGCAGGCGTAACCCTGTCCACAGAAATGGTGTCGGGTAGATCCAGAACTTCGGTTTCCAGAGGAAAATCAACAACTGGCACCGGAGAGATCTCCGAGACCGAAGGTCGTGTTAACGCTGTGTCGTCGGCCTGGAGCGGTAGATTTACCACTTCCGAAGGGACCGGAGCACTAGCAGAGGGTTTGGGAGTAGCATTGGTAGTGGATGCGGGCCGAGGATGCCGGTCCCGGTCCTTGCGTTTTTTAGCAGATAGGGTTGTTGTTTGATCCGACGGCATGATATACGCGAAAGATTCACCGAAAAAGTCCTCGGCGAATTCTGCCCGGCGCCTGAGAGTGCGCTTATTAAAGCAAGCACAGGCAGCACAGGCCGAGTCATCGTGGTCTGGGCCCAGGCAGGGAAGGCAGAGAGAATGGAAGTCCTTATGAGGTATTTGTTTACCACAAGACAAACAATTATTAACTTTCTCAATTTGTTCTGACATCGGCTGAGGCAAGAATAAATGTTCCCCAACGGGGTACTTAGCTTTTAGATGACTTCGGTACTGAAAACACAGGAGCTGACCGACCGGCACTTGCGAACTGCTTCTGCTTCGGGCACCGCGCGGCAAGAAAGACTGAAGAAGATGGCGTCGGCCGATGCCTTTATACTCCAGCCGTGGTGACGTCGGAGAGGAGGCGACACCAGCCGACGCCGGACCCAGACTTTGGAATTCGGCCAACCGAGGGCTGCCTGAGGCAGGACAACCCATATGTTATGACTGCAGTTGCATTCTTGAAGGACATCTGCTTCTGCTTCGGGCACTGCACGGCAAGAAAGATTGATGTAATGGCATCTGCTGCATGCTTTATACCCCTGACTACTTGACGTCATGGAAGATGAGACAGCAGCCGAAAAAGGACCCAAGACTTTGATAATCAGGCCGACTGAGGGCTACCTGCAAGCCGATAACCCAAATGTAATGACTGCAACAGTGAAACATCAAGAACATCACATGGTGTGCCTAGACAACAGAGGGAAAATGCAAGTTATACAATTTCCATAACTCTTGATCCATGCAAGTCTTGGTTTTTGACCAGTCCAACCTTTGGGTTATCAGATCTGATACAACCTCAGCACTTTTCGGAAGCTTTGGATCCATGGCGCTGACTCCTCCCTTACTCATAATTCTCTGTATCCTACAGAATGCCTTAGATCAAGTTTTCCTGCTCATAAACATAAGATTTATCTGATTATCAACATACACAGACCTACCTATCTAACACAGTTGACCAAAAAGATGGGAATAGCATAAGGAAATGTAACAACTAGATTGTTAAAGGACAGGGTCCCTGGTCAGGGCCAACTGTTTGACTGCAGCAAAAAGGAAAGTTTAGGCTGAGGAACAAAAGGAGGGATGTTGAACTACACAAAAACCAGGACAATATGGATCTAGCATTATGGTAGGGACATAACTTTCATATCCGATGTCTGTTTCTGTCCCATTCAACCTACAGACAGACTCCCAAGCTACTGAGACACCTACGTAGCATCAAGGAAAGATATGCCTGAGAAAGGAGGAGCCAAATGATGTATGCAATCTGGATTGTACATCCAACTTGCAGTGAGACACAAAGGTATGAAGAGTAGACCAAGTAGCTGCAACACAAATCTCGTCAATAGGAACCTTACCCATAAAGGCAGAAGTAGTAGCTATCGCCTTGGTAGAGTAACTTTGTACAACAAATCAATGGCTCAATCTCCACTTTTGTACATAAACAGTATACAGTCAGAAAGCCACCAGGATAGAGTGACATTTGATACTCCTTGAACAATTGTAGCTTTAGAGATAGACAAGAAAAGCTGATCAGATTCCCTGATATCCTTAGTCCTGTGTAAATAAAAATCCAAAGTGTCGATAAACATCTTGCAAATGTAGGCTATACTCTCTTTTGTTAGACATTTTTGGGAAGAACACTGTCAAATTGACAGCCCCGGGAAGAACACTGTCAAATTGACAGCCTGATTAAGGTCAGTTTCAGATGTCATCTTTGGAAATAAAATGAGGATTCCTTCTTAAACAAACACTGCCTTGAGGAAAGACCAGACATGGAGGTTTACAGGATAACACCTGCAACTCTGAAATCCACCATACAGATGTGACAGCCACCAGAAAGAGGATCTTCCAAGAAAGGTTCTTTGAATCTACTGTAGCAGCATGCTTAAAAGGCACTTTTGTTAAAGCCTGAAGCAAGACTAATAAAGTCCCAAGGAGGAACCAGATCTCTCACTGGTGGTCTTGAAAAGGTGAGTTACCTTCAAAAAAGGCTTTTGAAATCAGAAGTATGATTTTGCCCAATGTGGAAATTGGAAATGGCCACTAACTATACATTGATGGTTGCGAAGCTGGATCCTTTGAGAAAAAACCTCTGCCAAGAAATCCAAACTGGACAGAAGAGGGACTGAAAAGGGACCTAGCCCTTTGGAAGAAGCCCAAATTGTAAATCTTCTCCATTTATGGAGATAAACTTTTCTAGTAATTGGTTTCTGGGAAGAATACAAAATGTGGATTACTGCAGCAGAAAGCCTGGCATCTCTGGCCTCCATCAGAATTGGAGGAACCATGCAGTCAATTTCAGGGTTTTTAGGTCCTAGCAAGAATGATGGACAGGTGATTCAGAAGAGCTGGAGAAGGATCCAACACCCAGACTGGATGCATTAGATGAGGCCAGAGGAAGGAGAAGCTAAACTTGCTGGGACCAAAAGGGGACAAGGAGGGTAGCTCTGGCCTTGTACCTTTTGGCTTTCTGAAAAATTTTGTTATGACCGGAATGGGAGGAAAGGCATAAGAAGACCTAGGGAGCAAATGTGGACTAGAGCATCTCTCTGTGACTGACCCTGTGGAAAGATCAGGGCAAAATATCTGCAGCACATGTTGTATATGTATGAAGCAAAAAGGTTGCAGCAAGGTTGGTCCAATCAAAGTACAGTTTTGTACCTACCATAAATGTAGATGTTAGAGTTCACCCTGCTGCAGTCATCACACTTGGGTTATCCTGCTGTCAGGCGGTCCCGCAGACAGCCCAAATTCCAAAGTCTTGGTCTGGCGTTGGTTGCTGTTGCTTCCTCCCCGACGTCAGTACGCCAGGGGTATATAAGAGGCATCCGACGCCATTTTCTTCAGTTTTTCTTGCCCCAGATGTCAGGTGCCCCCAATAGGTAGGCAAAATATATGTATATATATATATATATATATATATATATATATATATATATATACATAAATATATACATATAGCTATAAAAAATAAAACAAAACCCTTAGGCACAATCAAATACACCACAGAGGTAGTATAGGATAGAGTGGTAGAGATAAGTTCAGCTAGTTCAGAGGGGATGGAGGGAGGGTAACCTGGACTACAGCAGGGCGAACACTCGAACATCTACATTTATGGTAGGTACAAAACTGTACTATGTTCATCGTGTTACCCTGCTGCAGTCATCACACTTGGGTTGAATCCCAAAGCTAAGGATGGGAGGTGGAGTCAGACAGGGTTAGAAGAAGCTAGTAAGCCCTGCAAAACTGCAGTGGCAAAACCAGCTCTAGTCATAGAGTATAGAGGTAAGTGATAGTGTTTGGTGAAGGTGTGCACTGAACTCCAAAGTAGCAGCTTCCAGAATATCCTTTGTTGGCACTTCCCTGAGAAAGGCTGCTGATGTAGCTGTAGTCCTGGTGGAGTGGGACCTAATGTTAGCAGGTACCGGTTTCCCATGATGTGTGTAACAGAAATGTATGCAATGCCCTATCCATTTTGAAATGGTCCGTTTTGAGATAGCTTTTCTTTGTGATCCTGTAGCATAGGCTACAAAAAGCTGGTCAGTTTTTCTGAAAGCCTTAGTTTTATCCAAGTAGTAACGTAATTGCCTGTGAATGTCCAAAGAGTGCAGGAGCCTTTCTCCTTTGTTCTGGGGATTTGGGAAGAAGGTGGGCAAGTGAATGCTTTGGTTTAGGGCCACACTGGATACCACCTTTGGCATAAAGGAAGGATTTGCTCGTAGAGACAGACTGTCTTGATGAAAAATGATGAAAGGTCCCACTGCCATTAGTGCCTGTAGCTCTGAGACTCTTCTAGCTGAGGTTATTGCTAGTAGTAGGGCAGTTTTCCATGAAAGAAATTTAAAATCAGCAGAAAAAGCTGGTTCAAAGGGCGGTAGTGTAAGCTTTTCCAGAACAAAGTTGAGATCCCAAGTAGGTGTTGGAGCTCTCCTTGGTGGTCTTAAGTTCTTAGCCCCTCTGAGGAACTGTCTCAGGAGTGGAAGTGAGAATAAAGGAGGATCCGTGCTGTAATGAGCTGAAATTGCGGAGGCGTGGATCTTAATAGATGAAAACATCTCAGTTAAATATTGTAGAATCTGAGGGATGTTTGGAACAAGGGGGTTTAGGCCTTTAGCAAAATCTTTTCCATTTGTCTGAATAGGTTTTCCTGGTGCTGGGTCTCCTGGCCTCCAGAAATGACATCTATAAAAAGCTTTGGATAAAGGTGTTGGCTGGTTGTTTAGGTAATTTGCCATGCAGCCAGGTTTAAAGTCTTGAGATGGCTGTGTAGAATCTGATGATCTCGCTGGGTGAGCAGGTGAGGAATTTGTGGTAAAATCCATGGTGGGCCATGGGCCATGTTCCTTAAAATTAGGTACCAATGTTGGCGTGGCCAGTCTGGTGCAACGAGCATCATTTGTGGTTGCTCTAATCTGACTTTCAGCAATACTTTTGCTAGAAGAGGTAGTGGAGGGAAGGCATACACTGTTAATGTTTTCCAACTGAATGAGAGCGTGTCCACTTTCCAAGCTAGTGGATGGAAGGTCCTTGTGCAAAATTTTTGAAGTTGGTGGTTGTGGGGACTTGCAAACAGATCTATGTCTGGGCGTCCCCATTTTTGAGCTATCATTGCAAATACTTGTGGATCTAGTTTCCATTCGTGTGGATCCATGATGTTTCTGCTTAGGTCGTCTGCCAATGTGTTTCTGTCCTGGCAGGAACTGTGCTTGTAATTGAACCTGGTAAGACAGTGCAGTGTTCCACAAGGTCATTGCTTGCCTGCATAGAGGGTAGGAATGTGTGCCCCCTTGCTTGTTTATGTACCACATGACTGTGGTATTGTCCGTCTTTATTAGTAGTTGTCCTAGGTTTAGAAGGTCCTTGAAAGCTGTTAGGGCATTCTGTACTGCTAGCATTTCTTTTTGATTGATATGCAGATGCCTCTGATCTGTAGTCCATTTGCCCTGAATGCACTGCCCTGCCATGTGTGCTCCCCAGGCATAGTCCGATGAATCGGTTGTCATAGTTTGCCTGGCTGTGGGTAAGGTGAAAGGCTGACCCTTGTTGAAGTGACATGCCTGTGTCCACCATAGAAACTCCTATTGAAGGCAGGGAATGAGTGGTATCATTGTTTCCAAGCTGTGGCTGTGCTGAGTCCATACACTTTTCAGGTACCATTGTAATTTCCTCATATGCAGTTTTACAAATGGTATTAGTAGTATGCAATATGCCATGAATCCCAAGGCCTGCAGATTATTTCTTGCAGGGAGTTGGGTCTTTGTTGCCATTATTTTGAAATATTGAAACAGCTGTCGTTGCTTGTCTGGCATGAGATAAGCCATCTGGGCCGTTGTATTCAAGCTGGCACCCAGGAATATTATGTTTTGTGAGGGCACTAGTTTTGATTTATTTTCGTTTACTGTGTACCCTAGGCAACTTATAAGGTGTTTGACAAATACCAGATGCTTTAAAAGAATGTCTTTGCTTTCTGCTTGAATAAGGCAGTCGTCCAGGTATGGGTATATTTGAATTCCTCTTTGTCTGCAGTATGCATTTACTGGTGCCAGGCATTTTGTGAAGACCCTGGGCGCAGTAGATAAGCCAAAGGGCAGTGCAGAGAATTGATAATGCTTTGAACCTGCAATGAAGCGGAGGTATCTTCTGCAATTTTGTCTGATAGGGACATGCAGGTATGCCTCCTTGAGGTCCAAAGTGACTAGCCAAGCATTCTTGCCCAGCATGGGAAGAAGATGCTGTAGTGTTAGCATCTTGAATTTTGGTACTTGGAGATAGGTGTACAGAATTGAAAGATCCAGAATGGGTCTCCATGCTTTGTCCTTTCTTGGGACTAGGAAGAGTCTCAAGTAAAATCCTTGTCCTTGCTCCTGTGTAGGTACCTGTTGAATGGCTCTCATGTTCATGAGAGCTGTAATTTGTTTTTGTGCCTCTGCCCATTGATTTGGTGGCAGGTTTGGCATTCCTTTGTTCCTTGGTAAGGTATGAAAGTGGAGTCTGTATCCTTGAGAGACAATGTTTTGAACCCATTTGTCTTTTGTGATGATGTGCCAGTTGTCTGCAAAAAATGCTAGTTTTCCTCCCAAGGGAGTTGCCAGGAGAGATTTGCTTGGTAGTTTGAGGATAGAGTCATGGTGTTTGTCTTCTGCTAGCTTGGGGCCTGTCTTCTCCTCCTTTCTGAGTAGCAGAACCCCATTGGCGACGTTTGTAAAGGGCCCTGTGACTGACTTCTGCACCTTGGGCGTCTGTATTTACCCCTCTGTGATCTCGGTCTGAAGCTGGAAAGGACCAGTTTTTTGTTGGCCAATTTCTGCTGAATCGAGGGGGTTGTACCTGCAAAAAATCCGTGACCGTGTGCATAGACTTTGTCTTATCCTCCATTTTCTTTAAAACCTCTTCTGCTTTGACACCAAATAATACATCCCATTGTAAAGGTGCATCCAATAATTTTGCTTTAACATGGTCAGGGAGGGTTTGTTCTTTTAACCAAACATGCCTACGTATGACAGAGCTAGTAACAGCTGCTCTACAAGAAGCTTCCAATGAATCAAATCCGCATTGTAAAGTTTATAGTTTGCCCACTTGTTCAGCTGCATGCAACAGATCCTGCATTTCTTTGAATTCAGGCAGTTCTGAATATGTGCTCATTTTTTGTTTTAACTGAGACATTAGAAATTGTTGATATTTCAACATGTGAAACTGGCAATTTAATGCTCTCATAGCCAGAGTAGCTGAGGTG